>NC_142761.1:11999255-12329255 GCF_054948205.1 Urtica dioica subsp. dioica
GATTTTCAATTTAAAGGCAAGAGCAATAAATTAAAAAAAAATCTAAGAAAACAATTCTAACTTGTCACAAAATTAGTAAACTTTCGAAAACGATTTTCAAACTCATAATTTTAAATACATGTACATGCATATCTTTGACCATAGCTCTGATACCATTTGTTGGAATTGATCTAGGGTTTAAGAAAAAGTTTAACGCTTCGTTAAGCGGCGGAATTTCAAAAATTTTCTTTTCAAGTAAAAACTGTTTTTACTAACCTAGACAAAGAGCAAGTACATATAAATAAAACTAATATGAGCATAATAAATTTACTAACCTCTTTAGAAGCTTGAACGTTGATGAGCCTTCGGAAACGTTCGTCTCCTCGCAGCACGTCTCTCTTTCTTTCCTCGGCAACTCGAGCAACCACGATAGTTTCTATCACTAAATCACTCGAAATAAAAGGAATCAATGAGTGGGCACTTTTAAACACTACGACTTAAGAACGAGTCTTGAAGTCGCAGAGCTAAACTCTAGGTCAAATGAGGTCCTAGGTCCCAAAACAATAAAACGAAATTGACTAGAGAGAGAGAGGAGAGGGACGGCCACAATGTCTAGAGAGAGAGTCTCTCAATCTCTAACTTATGTGGAATGAGAAAAATGAGAAGAATGAGGCTCCTATTTATAGGAGAGGTCTTACCTTCAATAAGGTAGTTTCCTCTTCTATAGAATATCACATATTCATGATCCAATTTCCTCTTTTCCTCTATGACATACTCGGCCAAGGTAGGCTTCATTAAGCCTTGGATTTGTTTCCTATTTTGTTCCATGCCTTGCCTTTTGTCTCTCTCTTGGGCGCCTACCTCATTTCCTCTTAGGAGAAATTTGTTTCCTCTTTTTCTTTTGGCAAGTATCATCATACATTTATGCACAAAATATTTTCTCTTTCTCTTGGGTATGTTGGGCGCCTATCTCATTCAAGAAAGGCCTTCTAGAAGCTTTTCCACTTGTTCATGACAACATTGAAAAAGGCCCATTAAGAATTTTCAATAAAATTCTTATGAAATGAAATTAATTCACAAGGCCCAATTATTTTAATATGGCCGAGTGACATTAAGTCAACAAATGAACTTGTCAAAAAATTTATTGACATTCATTTCATCCTATCTCAAAAGACAAGAATACCCTTTTGACAATTTTCGTTCTTGTTTTGACTTAGCTTCCAGTTTAACTATTCCTATTCGATGTGATTCGTGACAGTGACCTCATGGATCCAAATGAACAAAGCTTGAGCTAAAATACTTGGACTCAAAAGTTCACAAACCTTTTCTAAGTTTAGCTTAATGTCAACTAACTCCACTAAAGAGTTGACACTGAAAATCTCTCGGTTCAAATGAATTTATTTTCTACTCAAGAATTCAACCTAATTGTAATGAGTGGATCCACAAAATATTATCAGTGTTTACCCTTCATGAATATCATCAGCTAGTCGGGATTTACAAAATTACCATTTTACCTTTCTAGCTGTTATTTCCTCAACTCATTTGTCGCTTGTGAATAAGTTAGAAACAATGTATTGACGAGGAGCTAACAAGTCACATTGTTTCATCCAAAAGAGTCAAGACTCAATTTGGACACTGGCCAGTTCATTTATTCACACTCCAAGGAACAAAGCATGAGGTGATATACATTGCATTTCAGCAATCTTGTACATGAATTCCATATCTATGAGATCTTCACAAAGTTACTCATGACATTCTCACAACTTAGTACTTCACCAATAGGCCTTGTTTGGAATCACATAGTGAGTCCGAACTCTGACTTTCTCAAATGAGAATACTAAGGTGTGAAATGACATGTCTCATTTCAGGATTAAGGTAAGCACGATGCAATTCATACGTAGTGACTTCGAGACATAAGAGGTTAAATGGTTTGTTCTTATCTTGTCTCTAGAAGTGCACTGGTCAATTCAGTACATTTGGAAGATACCTAGAAGAACTATAGAGTCTCCAACTCTCAATGCCTCATAACCAGACATCATAGATTCTTCTAACAATCATACTGAGGTCAATAGTCCTTTGACCCTTAGATTGCGAATATATCGTTTTACGCAAACTACGAAGAGTTTGTTCATGCAATTCTACATTTGTCTCTTCGTAAGTTGTTTAGTTTGTTTATGGACTAAAGACTAATGTTTTATCATAAAGCTTCAAACAGACACGGACGAATGAATGAACGTTTCAACTTTTATTAATAAATAAGCAGTTACAAGCAAGAGTCTTCGTAAGACTATATGACATCAAATGTACATAAATACACACTACAACTCTTCTTGTGGGCACCATTGACAACAGACACAAGTTCTTAGTTATATCAACCATGGCAAAGAAATTAAATAAACAAGCATAATAAGCAAGCATGGTTTGATTCGGTTTGATCTATCCAATTTGACTCTTTATAAATAAAAAAGTGATGAACCCAATATCAAATTGGTTCATGGATAGATTATGGGCCCATATCTATGTCCCAAAAATAAATCAACATTAAACCATATAAATTAATCACATGAACGAATCGATTAATAAAGTAAATTATATAGCTCTGATACCACTTGTTGGGAACGAACGAGTGGTATCAGACACGAACAATCGCTCTAATACCACGTGTTGCTGAAACAGTAGGATATCAGACACGAACGATCGCTCTAATACCACTTGAATATAGGGGTGGTATCAGACATGAACAATCACTCTAATAGCACTTGTTGTAATTACGGAGGTGGTATCAGACACGAACAGTCGCCCGATACCACTTGTAAGGAAACGAGGGGGGTATAAGACACAAACCATTTCTCCAATACAACTCGTCGGAATTATGTGTTCACCTTGATAACCAAATAAGTTGCGGAATAAATTACTGATACTAACAAGAGCTAATTAAAAGGATGGTTATCTAACAAGATCTAGATTTACTTTATTAATTAAATAATGAATGTTGTCGCTCGTTTTCGGACAACGATTTAGAAGCCTCAAGCGGCTAGACCCAAGGCTGGACCAAGTGGTCTCGCTTTGGCTTGAGCGTGTCGGACTTCGTGTCCAGGGTCGTCCCTTAGTTTGGATCTTGGTAGCGTTCGTCGGAACACCTGAAATTAGAGAAAAACACGTGAAGTACAAAGGGAAAACAGAGGGGGTGCCTATGTTTACCTCTCCGATGCTCAAAATTAGGAGGATTGAGGTGGAGTATAGAGGGTTTAGTGTTTAGAGGGTTGAAGCTTGAGAGAAACGAGTGAAGTATGAGTTCGACAGCATTTCAGTACTCAATTTTGGATTACTTGATTCGAGGGGTCGAGCCTCGTATTTATAGGCGTTCAAGGGGTGTTTGGGGAAACCCTTGGCCGAGGGAAGACTCTAGGGCCGGCCAATGGCTGAGGCTGGTCCTTGGGTCGGCCATTGGCCGAGCATGCCATAGGGCTGGCCAATTGCCGACCATGCCCTAGGGCCGGCCATTGGCCAGGTATGCCCTAGGGCCGGCCAATGGCCGGGCATGCCCATGGCCTGACCCTAGGGTCAGCCATTGGACGACCATGCCCTATGGCCGGCCATTGGCCGATCATGCCCTAGGGCCGGCCATTGGCCAAGAATGCCCTAGGATCGGCCAATGGTCGAAGCGGACCCTTGGGCCGGCCATTAGTCGAGCATGCCCTAGGGCCGGCCATTGGATGGGCATGCCCTAGGGCCGGCCATTGGCCGAGCATGCCCTAGGGCCGGCAAATGGCCGAGGCTGACCCTTGGGCCGGCCATTGGTCGTGCACGATCGGACAGGTATCGGCCGGACGGGAGACGGCCGGACGGGCACTGGCCGGACGGGCATTGGCCGGCCTGGAGAAGGCCGGGCAGCACTGGTCGTCGGGGAGAATGCCGGAGGAGCATTGGCCGGCCGGGAGGCGTCGTGATAGCTTTGCCCTTGTTTGTACGGACTGGCCAACAATGCCTCGCTTGCACGTGGTTCTTTGAACCGCTATGTGTATTGACTTCTTTGCCTCTGTCTATCATCGACGGGCCGACAACATTAGCCCCCCGAGTTTCTGGTCGAGCGTAGGTCGAGTGGAAACTCAAGAATCATGTTGACGCCTTGATTTTGGACGAACACTCTCGAGTTTGCGAGTGCGTCATAGGGAGGCCTTTTGGTGCGCTTCTATAGACTTCAGACCCGACCCGAGGGGTTGAGAGTCGACCCGAGGGTGCGTGCAGAGTCTACAGGAGGATTGGAGAGTCAATGCGCTCGCTTGAGCATCGGCTCAAGAAGTTGAGCGTCGACTTGAGGAACCATTCAGGGAGTTGACACGGGGACTTATCAGTCAACTCGTGGACTAGAGACTCGATTCAAGGAGTTGACTGTCGACCCGAGGAATACTTCAGGGAGTCAACACGAGGACGGAATAGTCAACTCGTGGGTCGGGACTCGACTCAAGGAGCGAACTCAACTCGGAGAGTTATGCGCAAAGTCAACACGGGGACTAGCCAGTCGACTCGTGGATCGGGACCCAACCCGAGGAGCGAACTCAACTCGAGGAGTTATGCACGAAGTCGACACGAGGACTTGTCAGTGGACTCGTGGGTCGGGACTTGACTCGAGGAGCAAACTTAAATCGAGGAGTTAGGTGCAAAGTCGACACGAGGATTAGTCAGTCGACTCGTGGGTCGGGACTCGACACGAGGAGCGAAATCAACTCGATGAGTTATGCGTGAAGTCGACACGAGGACGAGTTAGTCGACTCGTGGATCGGGACTCGACTCAAGGAGCGAACTCAACTCGAGGAGTTACGCGCAAACTTGGCACGAGGACTGATAGGTGCGTTAATCACGCGTAAAACTCATATTTCTCGAAACAAAAACCGACGAGTCCTCAAGTATTTTAATTGTTTTTGGTAGGTTTTTGAGTATTTTCAGGTTTAGAGGAGCAATAGGGCATCTACAGTCAATTTCGTGGAAAGATGACGGGATTCGGAGACAAAACGGTCGAAATAGAGTCGAAAAGAGATGAGCAAGAAAATTGGCGACTATGCGCGCCGCGCACATTCCCTCGTGCGCCGCGCAAAGATAGATTTCGAGACCGCGCACCGCGTGCCTCTAGTCGCGCGCCGCTCATACGGGGGCACAAACCGTGAAAACGCACAGAGTCTTATGCGCAGAGCGCGCGTAACCTGGAGTTTGGTCCGCGCGTCGCGCATCGACCACCGTGCGCTGCGCGCCTCCGGATTTCTGGAATAGGAAATTAACATTTCATGATGATTTTTGACCATTGGATTGAATTGGAAGGCTCAGATAACTCCGAAAAACACACATTCAGAGCTAAAACCACCTCTTATAACCTAATTAAGCCTAGTGGCAATTCCACACCACTTCCTGTGTGGAGGTCGTGGGTTCAATCCCCACAGCAGCAAAGCTGCCTTCAAAAAAAAAAAACCCTAATTAACTCATTCTAGTTTGGAGTTGTTTTTTTCTACTTTTTTGGTGCACTTTTTGTTTGAGAGCTTTTGCTTGGGAGCGAGTTGAGTCGAAGATCCGACGAACAAGCAACCGTGAACTCCCATTTTTAATAGTTTTTCCTTCTTTCCCTTATTTTCTATTACTCTAATTTTCGTTAATTGATAGTTTCATTCTTCCCGTCATGAATCTCATAGTGTTTCTCTTATTTATGGTTATGTTGATTCTTGTCTTGATCATTATGTTGTTGAATATGGATTCCGTTAGAGGTTAGATTTTTAGCAGGGTTGCGATGTAGCCGGATTGAATTGGGTTAGGGGGTTTCGTTGGGGTGAAATTATGCTTTGATTTACTTAATTATTCATGCTTCTGTGGATGTGTTCTTAATGCGTTCTTTAGATTGGCCATCTTTAGGATTGTTTTTAGGAGTTTTTTGTCACTCGAGAGAGGGCGAAAACTCACGCTCATAATTCATGCTTTGTTTTGTTCTTAGGTTGCTAGACGGCTTAAGCTTAATGTGATCGTTTGAATTCTCGTGTTTATTGCTCGTGATTGTTTGAATAGGATTAGAGGACGAGATGATATATAATCCATCAATTGCGAAGGTTGCTAGATCACTCGAGAGAGGCTAGTAATATCATAGGGAGAATGAGATTAGCGTGAGTAGAGTAGGTCAAGTTGTTTGATCCTGAAACCCCCGAGACTTAATTTTCCGGTGAAGTCGTAACCCCCATTTTCTCTTATTCAATGTTTCGTGTTACATTTCCGTTACTGTTTTTGTTAGTTTAATTGTAGTCAATTCTTGCACCACCCACTTTAATACCGTGAAATCAATTTGCTTTAGGTTGTTTAATGTCGTTATAGTAACTAGTATCTGTGGGATCGATATCCGTTACTTACGTAACACTATTACTTGATCGATACGTCCGATTGCGTGCTAGTTATAAAAATATCGCAACAAGTTTTTGGCGCCGTTGCCGGGGACTTTTTACAATAGCGTCGAAAAATAATCTGCATAGCCATTTGATTTCGTTACGCGTTTCCTAACTTTGTGTGTCATTTTCCCTGTTTTGAAGGTGCATGCGGAGTGAGGGAACATCAAACCTCGTTCCACTAAATCTTGAGATCGAAAAATTCTGCAACACAAACAGAAAGCAATCAAAGGAACGAGCAATGGAAGATAGAGTGAACAACACGGCGATTGAAGGGCCAAAGACCCTATTTCAATATGGTTTGCCACCAGCTGACGCCGCGCAATCGGCAATTGCTCTCCCAGCTCTTGCGGGTAATCAGAATTTCGAGATCAAGACCGGCATAATACACATGGTCCAAGCGAATCAATTCTCTGGATCACCTGCCGAAGACCTGCAAGACCATCTAACGAACTTCGTCGAGATCACAAACACGTTCAAGCTCCACAACGTGTCCGACGAAGCCATCCGCCTCCGCCTCTTCCCATTCTCACTACGGGACCGAGCCAAGACATGGCTCAACTCCCTCCCGCCGGGTTCCATCACCTCATGGGCTGACCTGCGCGTCAAATTCATCTCAAAGTTCTTCCCGTTCGAGAAGATGCACAAGAGACGCAACGAGATCCACTTGTTTGGTCAATACGATGGGGAGTCCTTATTTGAAGCATGGGGGCGCTTCAAGGAATTAGAGCGGAGGTGCCCCAATCATGGCATCCAAGGGTGGATGATGGTGCAGATTTTCTATGGCAGTCTCTCACCATCATCTCGCACCCTGGTCAACACGGCCGCTGGAGGGTCGTTCTTTCAGAAGACAAAAGAGGAAGGTGACATCATTCTCGAGGAGCTGGCTTACAACAACGATCAATGCCCGTCCGAGCGGCGCATCTTGAAGAATATGCCAGTCACTCCCGAGATGGAGCTGATGAAGGCACTGGCGGCACAGGTGGCGGACCTCCGTTCAAGCCGTGCACACCCCTGAAGTCTGTTTCTGGTGCAACGGGCAGCACAATAGTGACGAGTGCGCTTATGGGGACAATGGCCAATAGGCCAACTTCATCAACAAGATGCCGCCCCAGAATAACTACAATCAAGGCCCAAGGAACAACTATCAGAATGGAGGATGGAGAGGTCCCCAAAACAACATGCCGATGCAACCCGCGCCTCAAGCTCAGCCTCATCCACCACAGAATCAGCCCCGACCACCGCCATACCAGGCTCCTCCATTTCGGGCGTACAAGGGCGAGACCAACCTAGAGGAGCTCATCGCCAACTTGGCCACGTCAACAACCGCCTTCATAAACTCCACCACCAAGTTCATGCACAAAACGAAGACCTCTCTCTCGAACCAATCGACACAGATCCGAAATCTCGAGACACAAATGGGGCAACTATCGACCGTGGTAAACTCACGACCTCAGGGAACGCTTCCGAGCAACACCAACATCAACCCCAAGTCACAAGTCAATGCCATTACACTCAGAAGCAGACAAGTGATCGACAACTCAGACAAGAAGAAAGAGAAGGTGGGGAAAGACGAGCCCCCCGTATCGATGAACCAAGCCACGCCACCTCCGGCGAGTGCCCCAGCTCCAACAAGAACACCAAAGCTACCATTTCCTCAGAGGCAGAAGAAAGGAAACTCGACCACCAGTTCAGCAAGTTCCTCGAGGTATTCAAGCAGCTTCAGATAAATATCCCGTTTGCTGACGCTCTTGAGCAAATGCCGACGTACGCCAAGTTCCTGAAGGACATCCTCTCGAAAAAGAGGAAAATAGAGGACTGCAGCACGATCACCCTCACCGAAGAGTGCTCCGCCATCATTCAGAGGAAGTTTCCGGTGAAGATGAAGGATCCAGGGAGTTTCACCGTCCCATGTGCTATCGGGAACACCTTCTTTGAGCGAGCACTATGCAACCAAGAAGCGAGCATCAACCTCATGCCGTATTCTATCTTCAAGAAGCTCGGCATCGGAGAGGCGAGGCCGACCTGAATCACGGTCCAGATGGCGGACAGGTCCATCGTATACCCGCGATGAGTGATCGAGGATCTCTTGGTCGAAGTCGACAAATTCATCTTCCCCGCCGACTTCGTAGTGCTCGACATGGAGGAAGACCGCGACGTCCCAATCATCCTAATGCGGCCATTCCTTGCCACAGGAGGAGCTCTCATCGATGTCCAAAAAGAAGAGCTAAAACTGAGGGTGCTGTTACCGGTCGTTTTCGGGACACCGGAAATTCAAAAACGATTCAAGGCTGGCCGGGCTTTGCCGGCCGGAAGCCCAACGGGCCCCGGCCCACCAGGCCCGAGCGCCCCAACGCACCCACGGCCGGCGCGCGCGCACCTGCGCCCCCGGCCCTGAGGCCCCCGGCGCAATGGGCCTCAGCGCGCCCTATCGCGCCTGGCTCGGGCGCACCCTGCGCCCCGGCCTCCCGGTACGCGCGCGCACTCCTGCGCCCCGACCTCCCGGCCCGCGCGCACACTCCCGCGCACCCCAGCCTCCGGGCCTGCGCGCGCCTCGGCGCCCCGGCCGAGCGCCCCTGCTGCCTCAGCCGGGTGTCCCTGCAACCTCGGCCACCTCGGTCGAGCGCCTTCGCCAGCTCGGCCGCCTCGGCCGAGCGTCTTCGCCAGCTCGGCCACCTCGGCCGAGCGTCTTCGTCAGCTCGGCCACCTCGGCCGAGCGTCTTTGCCACCTAGGCTACCTCGGCCGAGCGTCCTTTCCACCTCGGCCAAGCGTTCTTGCCACCTCGGCCGGGCACACCCGCTGCCGGGCACGCCGCGCCCGGCCAAGTCCCGCGCCTGGCACGCCCCGCGCCCATCCAGGCGACATGTCCCGCGCGCCCTGCGCCCTCTTGGGCTTGAAGCCTCGCGCGCCTCGCTCCCGGCCACCCGGTGGGCCTCAAGGGGCCGGCCCAATGCCTCCCCTCAAATACTATAAATACCCCCCCCCCCCTAGGGGAGGAAAAAAGGAGACACATTTTGATACATTTCAAAAACAATACTTCTCTCCTCTAGAGAATTCTCTCGTGCTCTTGTTACATTCCAAGAGCGCGCATTCCTCTTCTCTCGGCTCAGAAACAAGGACCCCCCTCCACGAGAGGGAGCGCGCTCCTCTTCTGCGACCCGAGCTTCCGCGGTACACACCGCTCTCCTGCTTCTTGGCCCTTGAGCTAGAACTCCGAGCTACGAGCGCGCGACCCCTCTAAAGCCTTCACTAGAAGCTACGAGCCGGGTCCGACTCTAAAGCCCTGGATTCCCAAAGCCTCTGAGCCCAAGATAGCCCTCGATACACAAATTGAACTACGTTCTGGCCTGATCCCGACTAAACGGTACGTAGGCAGCCAACCTTTGGCACGGTCACACCCCCCAAAACACACCTCAGTGTTTGGAGGGTGCAGCTCGGTCTACGAGCTCCCATTTTTGGCCCGGGCGCGATCACTTGGTCCGGCTTTGGATCGAACCGCCCGAGGTATTTAATCGTTGTTCATTTTCGTGCGACAACATTTAGGCGGTAGAAGGAGGGGACTTCCCGACTTACACAGCCCGAAATCCCTTCTACAGCTCGACCCCTTTCTTCTCGACTCGAGAAAGACATGAGTGGTCAACCACCCGTTCGTTCTGAGGTCGTGAATAACCCCGAAAACGCAACCGCGGTGAAGAAATACTTCCTGCGCTCTCGAGCGCAAGGCAACGAGGAGTCTCTCAACGACGAGAGCCACACTCCTTCGCCCCCTCCTCTTCAGGACACTTGGGACGACCGCATCCTTGAAATGGAGGAGAAAATCCGCCAACTGAAGATAGCCAATGTAAGGTACCACCGCCAACTGGCGGGCAAGGCACCTGCACACGGCGCCCCCCACGGGGAATCTGAGGACCTCATGGATGAGGGACATGATTATGACCCCGACGATGAAGGCTTGGAAATTTTGGCAGACATCGAGAGTTCTCTCACCAAAGATGGGGAACTCCCTGTTGAGATCGAAGCCGGTCCGTCGAATACAAAAGCAAAACCGGTCTCCTCTCAAGAAGAGACCTCCCGACGTTCAGCCCATGACCGACTCGGTCAAAGAGGCAATGTCAGGGAAGGTACAACGACTCGGCGAGTAAGGCGTGTGGCTCGAAACTCACGCCCCCATACTGCCGGGCCGGATCTTAGAGATCGACTTGCCGCCCAACGGAACAACCGTGGCGAAGACCTCCGAGAGAGGCTGAGCGCTCGTAAGGGTCACAACCCTACGGCCCCAATCAATGGGGACCCTCGCACGGCTCAAGGGTCGAACGAAAGGCGACAGGTGACTCCTCCTGAACAAGGAGTGACCCCCAACACTGGCCTCGACGTCGTCACCATGATTCACAACCTTCGTAATGAGGTGCGTGACCTGCGTGAAGGCGGCTTGGCCGGTGATACATACGGGGTCGTGGAAGAACATTCCTCTCCCTTCACTGCCCAAATCCTTGCTGACGTGTGCACGGGAAACTTCAAACTCCCGAATCTCCCTCCATACAATGGGAAATCTGATCCCACGTATCACATCCAACATTACGAGACTTGGATGACGATGCAGGGCGTCTCACCTGGGGCTCTATGCCAAGCTTTTAGTCTTACCCTCACCGGACCCGGTTTCGAGTGGTTTAAGAATTTAAGACCAGGAAGCGTCCAATCATTCAAAGACCTGAAGGACATGTTCCTAGCACGATTTGCTACATCCATGGTCCAAAAGAAGACCAAGATGTACTTATGGTCGATCAGGCAAGAGAATAACGAGTCCTTGAGACAGTATCTCACCCGATTCACCGCATAATCAAATAAGGTTGACCGCTTTGACGACGGTGACGCAATTACAGCCATCATCGAGGGCTTGCGCACCGGAGACTTCTTAAAGTCCATCGTCGGCAGAGTCCCTTCTACGATGGCCGAGTTAATGAACCGAGCCAAAACCTTTATGGGGGTAGAAGATTACCTCCACGGCCGCAGGGGCAGCAGCCAAAGCTCCCGCCGTCGGGATGAGTTTGGCAACGAGCCTGGAAACCCCCGCAAGAGGGTGAACAAGGGCGGTCAAGCTACCGATAGCTGGCCCCCTACGTCTCGAAAGCCGCGCCTTGCGAGCAATTTTAGAGACTACTCGGGTTACACTCCCTTGAACGCCCCGGTAGAGCAAATCTACGCTGTGGCCCGTGACAAGTTCGTCGCTTCGGCTCCAATAAGGGGAAACCCCGCGTCTCGCGACTGGTCCCGCTACTGCGAGTTCCACCGGGATTACGGTCACACCACCGCTCAATGCTTCCATCTTAGGACACAAATTGAGACATTAATCCAGAAGGGAGAGCTCAAAGAGTTCGTCCTTCGCTTGGTAGGAGCGGCAGCCCCCGCCGATAACAGGCCACAGCCTGAGAAAGGTGGAGGGACCAATGCAAACGCCGACCGCACAGCGGTCACAGCTACGGCTGATGCGCAACTCCACGTCGTCACCACCATACTAGGTGGCTTGCAAGACGGGGACTCAGCCCGGCAAAGGAAAAAGCTCCTCAGAGCTGCCTCTCAAGAAGGCCTTGCCGGGCAGGTTAACCTCACCTACGAGGAACCTCCGTCCGTACCTTACGAGACGATACAATTCACCAATAAAGAGGCCAAGCGAGTTGTGCACCCGCACAATGACGCTATAGTCCTCAAGGCCCAGGTGGCCAACAACTTGGTAAAAAGAGTTCTTATTGATAACGGCAGCGCAACCGATATAATCTTTAAGACCACCCTCGAGCGCATGAAGCTCGGGGGGCTCCGCCCTGTCCCGACTCAAACCCCTCTGTTTGGGTTCACGGGAGAAAAGGTCATGACTGAAGGAATCATTGATTTACCAGTCACCTTCGGAACTACCGGAGGCATCGAAGTCGTTCACATGGTCCCCTTTCTTGTGGTCGACCAGGAGTCGCCCTACAATGTTATCATTGGGCGACCCACGTTGAACAGACTAAGGGCTATCACGTCCACTTATCACCTACTAGTGAAATTCCCCACCAAAGAGGGAATTGGCGTCATGGCCGGTGATCAAACCCAGGCGAGGATATGCTACGTCCAAGGCGAGGACGGCAAGCCCGCTGAAAAAAGGGTTAACACGATCTACCAACTGGAAGATGACTACCCGTGTGATAAAAAAGACGCACGGCAACTCGGGGAATTAGACCCCCATGACGATATCGAGAGATTGAAAGTTGACACCCCCGATGATCTCACTTCGATCGTTCTCGACGAAGCTAAACCTGACCAGGTAGTAAAGATCGGTGCCCAACTCCCTATCGCCATCAAAACTCAACTCGCGTCCTTCCTTCGGGAGTTTAAGGATGTCTTTGCATGGACACATGCAGACATGCCCGGGATAGACCCCGATGTGATTGTGCACCGATTGAATGACGATAAAACCATCGCTGAAAAGGTACAAGCTAGACGTGCGTTCAACCCCGAACGGTACCTAGCAATAAACGAGGAAGTCGAAAAACTTCTCTCCGCTGGTTTCATCCGGGAAGCCAAGTACCCAAAGTGGGTGGCCAATGTGGTCATGGTCAAAAAGCCCAACGGGAAGTGGCGCATTTGCATAGATTACAAAGATCTTAACAAAGCCTTCACGAAAGATTGCTTTCCACTCCCACGCATCGAATAACTGGTCTACGCCACGGCAGGACATGAACTCCTAAGTTTCATGGACGCCTACTCGGGCTATAACCAGATACGAATGCACGAGCCCGATCAGATCAAGACAACATTTGTCACTGATCGCGGCCTCTACTGCTACAAGGTCATGCCTTTCGGCCTCAAGAATGCAGGAGCTACTTACCAACGATTGGTAAACCGGATCTTTGCCGACCTAATCGGCAAGACCATGGAAGTGTACGTGGACGACATGCTCGTTAAAAGCCTATTGGCTACCAACCACGTAGACAACCTGAGGGAGATGTTCTTAATCCTCCGCCGGTACAAAATGAAGCTCAACCCCAACAAATGTGTGTTCGGGATCGAGTTCGGGAAGTTCCCAGGCTACATAGTTAGCCGTGGAGGTATCGAAGCAAACCCCAAGAAAATCAAGGCACTCCTTGACATGAAGTCCCCGCGACGTGTCAAGGAAGTCCAAAGTCTGACCGGTCGGATTGCCGCCCTATCGCGTTTTGTGGCCAAAGCAACCGACAATTGTCAACCATTCTTCAAAGCAATTAAGAAGACGGACGGCTTTGAATGGACGGGACGAGTGCGAAAAGGCCTTCCAAGAAATGAAGGCCTACTTCGGGATACCTCCGTTCCTCTCCAAGCTAAAAGAAGGCGAGACGCTTTACATCTACCTCGCCGTCTCCGAACGAGCTGTGAGCGCCGTGCTGATCCGTGAAGAAGATAGGGCTCAGTGGCCCATCTTCTACATAAGCAAAGCCCTACTTGACGCCGAAACGCGTTATGCAGAGATAGAGAAGCTCTCTCTCGCTCTCTTCGTAGCCGCCAAAAAACTACGCCCCTACTTCCAGGCTCACCCAATCGTTGTCCGAACCGAACACCCGATCGGTAAAGCTCTTCAAAAGGGAACATCGACTCGCATGGCGATCTGGTCCCAAGAATTGAGCGAGTACGGGATTGAGTTTCATCCGAGGCCGGCAATAAAGGCTCAAGCCTTAGCTGATTTCGTGGCAGAATTCTCCTATACTCCCGACATGGGAAGAGCAGAAGACGGCTCGACCGACGACTTGTCGGCTCGAAAGAGAAAGATCGACCCTACGGGTCCCATCTGGGAACTACACGTAGACGGAGCATCTAATGCCCAAGGAGCAAGCGCCGGCGTGATTTTGACAAATCCCGACCGGGAAAAGTTACGCTACGCCCTCCACTAGGTCTAGAGCTCGCTCAAAAGCTCAACGTACAGAATTTACGAATACACAGTGACTCGCAGTTAATCGTAAATCAGGTCAAAGGCGACTACGTTGCCAAAGAACCTAACATGATCGCCTACTTGGCAAAGACAAATGCCAAGCTAGATGCCTTCTCTTGGTTCGAGATCATCCAGATCCCACTAGGAGAGAACTCCGAGGCTCATGCCTTAGCTCGCCTCGGATCCGGTATCACCGAAGACGAGTTGGGAACCATCCCAATCGAGTCTCTCTCGTGACGAGGTGGGAACGATTGAGAGCGCCGCTCATCCAACTTGGATGACCCCGCTTACGGACTTCTTACGAAGAGGGGTACTTCCCGAAGACCGCAAAGAAGCCGAAAGGCTAAAAGCCCTCGCATCCAAATACGTGTTGAGAGGCGAAGCCTTATACAAGCGCGGGTATTCAACCCCGCTGCTCCGATGTCTCAACAGCATCGAGTCGACCAAGGTCCTCCGCGAGATCCACGAAGGCCTATGCGGAAACCACGCCGCTGGAAGATCCCTCGCGCTCAAAGCGCTTCGACAAGGCTATTTCTGGCCAACGATGAAAAAAGACGCCTACGACTGGGCGAGAAAGTGCGACAAGTGTCAACGTTTCTCCAACGTTCCACGACAGCCGCCATCTCCCCTAAGTAGCATTGTTGTTCCACGCCCATTCGCAAAATGGGGCGTAGACATTATCGGCAAGCTTCCCAAAGCCCCGAGGCAATATGAATACGCCATCGTCGCTATCGACTACTTCACCAAGTGGGTCGAAGCCGAGCCTCTGGCCAGGATCACCGAGGCCAACACTACGAACTTCATCTGGAAGTCCATAATATGCCGCCAAGGCATCCCTGCGTCAATCGTGACCGATAACGGCGCGCAGTTCGACAACGCGAGGGTTAGAGAGATATGCGCCCAACTAGGGATAAGCAAGACATTCTCATCCCCGCGACATCCACAAGCTAATGGCCAAGTGGAAGTCGTCAACAAGACGATTAAGAGAAACCTCAAGAAAAAGCTCGAAGCCAAAAAAGGCGCCTGGGCTGAAGAACTGCCTTTCATCCTATGGGCCTATCGAACGACCGTTCGAAACGCCACCGGAGAGACCCCCTTCTCCCTAGCTTTTGGGGTTGAGGCGGTGGTCCCTGTGGAAGTAGAAGTCCCCACCTATCGGGTTGACACTTTCGACGAAAAAGAAAATGATGAAGCCATGCGCCTCGAACTGGATCTAATCGACGAGAAAAGATCCGAGGCTCTCACCAGACTCGCTGCACAAAAGCGAAAGGTCGAGAGATATTACAACGCCAAAGTCAAAAGGCGGATCTTCGCCGTCGGCAGCCTTGTACTCAGACGCGTGTTCCAGAACACCCAAGTGCAAGGCGCCGGAGTCCTAGGCCCAAATTGCGAAGGACCGTATAGAGTCCGATAGGTCATACACGACAGGACCTACTACATCGAACACACGGACAGAACTCCAATCCGGCACCCGTGGAACGCCGAACACTTGAGGCAGTATCACCAATGATCAAGCCCCTCATTATTGCTCTGATTTCCCTTAGTCAATAAAGGCCTATGTGCCACTGTTCAAGGATGTTCCCCGTTAGCAAAAATCAATAAAAAATAAAGTTTGCGGTCTTTTTTACCCACTTTATAAAAATAAAAAATAATAAAATAATAAAATTTTTTAGTCATCACGGCACGGCCTGCTAACTAAAAACTTGGGGGGCTAATGGGTCCTGCGACATACACTCAAGAATTCACGGCCAAAATAAAAAAAAATAAAAAAGGTAAAAACCTTAAGCTCCCCACTTCTGGGATGAGGCTTAGGTCGACCTAACTCGGCGAGCTCGGTCGCTCACCAGAGCAAGCTCAACGAGGCCGGCATCGAGTCGAGCTCGCTCCTCGAGCCCAGTTCGCTCCTCAAGTCGAGCTCGCTCCTTGAGTCGAGCTCAAGCTCGCTCATCAAGTCGAGCTCGCTCCTCGAGCCCAGTTCGCTCCTCAAGTCGAGCTCGCTCCTTGAGTCCAGTTCGCTCCTCGAGTCGAGCTCGCTCCTCAAGTCGAGCTCGCTCCTCGAGCCCAGTTCGCTCTTCGAGTCGAGCTCGCTCCTCAAGTCGAGCTCGCTCCTTGAGTCGAGCTCAAGCTCGCTCCTCAAGTCGAGCTCGCTCCTTGAGTCGAGCTCAAGCTCGCTCCTCAAGTCGAGCTCGCTCCTCGAGCCCAGTTCGCTCCTCGAGTCGAGCTCGCTCCTTAAGTCCAGTTCGCTCCTCGAGTCGAGCTCGCTCCTCAAGTCGAGCTCGCTCCTCGAGCCCAGTTCGCTCTTCGAGTCGAGCTCGCTCCTCAAGTCGAGCTCGCTCCTTGAGTCCAGTTCGCTCCTCGAGCCCAGTTCGCTCTTCGAGTCGAGCACGCTCCTCAAGTCGAGCGAGCTCCTTTAGTCTAGTTCGCTCCTCGAGTCGAGCTCGCTCCTCGAGACGAGCTCCGAGTCCGCCAAGCCGACTAGCACTCCTCGCGCCAAACCTACTCATCTCCGGAAGTCGAGCTCGCTCCTTGAGTCCAGTTCGCTCCTCAAGTCGAGCTCGCTCCTTGAGTCCAGTTCGTCTCCTCGAGTCGAGCTCGCACCTCGAGACGAGCTCCGAGCCCGCGAATCGACTGGTACTCCCCGCACCGAATCTACGCGTATCCTCGAGTCGAGCTCGCTCTTCGAGTCGAGCTCCGAGTCTACGAGTCGACTGATACTCCTCGTACCGACTCTTCAAAAAAAAAAAAAACCTTAAGCCCCCCACTCACGGGAGATAAAGGCTTAAGAAGCTCGGGCCCCCGACGGCCCATCAGGCTTACGGGTCCGAGAAAAGACGTCGGCCTAACCCGACGCACCCGCGTTCGCTCACTCCAGGGTGAGCGGGCCCAAAAGACGTCGGCCTAACCCGACGCACAAGGCCTAAGTCCCCCACGGGGATACAGACTTAGGAAGCTCGGACCCCGACGGCCCTTCGTGCATACGGGTTCGAATAAAACGTGGGCCTTCCTAGCGTGCCGTAAGACGCGTAAAGGCGCAGGTGAAAGACGTTTTCCGAGACGCATGTAAGTCGCGTAAAGGCGCTGCCTCAAACCCAAAAAAGGCCAAATTTGAGCCAAACAAAGGTTCGCTAGCCTAAGGGCACGAACACCAAAAGACGCCGACCTAACCCGGCGCATGTGGTTTGAGTAAAAGACGCCGGCCTAACCCGGCGCAACCGCGTTCGCTCACCCCAGGGTGAGCGAGCCCAAAAGACGTCGGCCTAACTCGACGCACCCGCGTTCGCTTACTCCAGGGTGAGCGGGCCCAAAAGACGCCGGCCTAACCCGGCGCAACCGCGTTCGCTCACCCCAGGGTGAGCGGGCCCAAAAGACGTCGGCCTAACCCGACGCACCCACGTTCGCTCACTCCAGGGTGAGCCGGCCCAAAAAGACGAAGGCCTAACCCGACGCACCTGCGTTCCGACGCTTAAGGGCGCGAACGCTAAAAAGACGCCGGCCTAACCCGGCGCACATGCGTTCCGATGCATAAGGGCGCGAACGCTAAAAAGACGACGGCCTAACCCGGCGCACCTACGTTCCAACGCTTAAGGGCGCGAACACTAAAAAGACGCCGGCCTAACCCGGCGCACCTGCGTTCCGACGCCTAAGGGCGCGAACGCTAAAAAGACGCCGGCCTAACCCGGCGCACCTATGTTCCGACGCTCAATGACGCGAACACAAAAAAGACGCCGGCCTAACCCGGCGCACCTACGTTCCGACGCTCAAGGGCGCGAACACCAAAAAAGACGCCGGCCTAACCCGGCGCACCTACGTTCCAACGCTTAAGGGCACGAACGCTAAAAAGACGCCGACCTAACCCGGCGAACCTGCGTTCCGACCCTTAAGGGCGCGAACGCTAAAAAGACGCCAGCCTAACCCGGTGCACCGACGTTCCAACGCTTAAGGGCGCGAATGCTAAAAAGACGCCGGCCTAACCCGGCGCACCTACGTTCCAACGCTTAAGGGCGCAAACGCTAAAAAGACGCCGGCCTAACCCGGTGCATCTGCGTTTCGACGCTTAAGGGCGCGAATACTAAAAAGACGCCGGCCTAACCCGGCGCACCTGCTTTCCGACGCTTAAGGGCGCGAACGCTAAAAAGACAACGGCCTAACCCGGCGCACCTACGTTCCAACGCTTAAGGGCGCGAACGCTAAAAAGACGCCGACCTAACCCGGTGAACCTGCGTTCCGACCCTTAAGGGCGCGAACGCTAAAAAGACGCCAGCCTAACCCGGCGCACCGACGTTCCAACGCTTAAGGGCGCGAATGCTAAAAAGACGCCGGCCTAGCCCGGCGCACCTGCGTTCCGACGCTTAAGGGCACGAACGCTAAAAAGACGCCGGCCTAACCCAGCGCACCTACGTTCCAACGCTTAAGGGCGCAAACGCTAAAAAGACGCCGGCCTAACCCGGTGCACATGCGTTTCGACGCTTAAGGGCGTGAACGCTAAAAAGACGCCGGCCTAACCCGGCGCATCTGCTTTCCGACGCTTAAGGGCGCGAACGCTAAAAAGACAACGGCCTAACCCGGCGCACCTACGTTCCAACGCTTAAGGGCGCGAACGCTAAAAAGACGCCGGCCTAGCCCGGTGCACCTGCGTTCCGAAGCTTAAGGGCGCGAACGCTAAAAAGATGCCGGCCTAACCCGGCGCACCTACGTTCCAACGCTTAAGGGCGCAAACGCTAAAAAGATGCCGGCCTAACCCGGCGCACCTGCGTTTCGACGCTTAAGGGCGCGAACGCTAAAAAGACGCCGGCCTAACCCGGCGCACCTATGTTCCGACGCTCAATGGCGCGAACACTAAAAAGACGCCGGCCTAACCCGGCGCACCTACGTTCCGACGCTCCAAGGCGCGAACACTAAGAAGACGTCGGCCTAACCCGACGCAAATCGCGTTCGCTTGCTTCAGGGCACGAATCCAAAGACGCCGGCCTAACCCGGCGAGCTCGGTTGCTCAAACAGTGCGAGCTCAAAGACGCCGGCCTAACCCGGCGAGCTCGGTCGCTCAAACAGCACGAGCTCAAAGACGCCGGCCTAACCCGGCGAGCTCAGTTGCTCAGCAGCGCGAGCTCAAAGACGCCGGCCTAACCCGACGCACCTACGTTCCAACGCTTAAGGGCGCGAACGCTAAAAAGATGCCGGCCTAACCCGGCGCACCTACGTTCCGACGCTTAAGGGCGCGAACGCTAAAAAGACGCCGGCGTAACCCGGCGCACCTATCTTCCGACGCTCAATGGCGAGAACACAAAAAAGATGCCGGCCTAACCCGGCGCACCTACGTTCCGACGCTCCAGGGCGCGAACACTAAAAAGACGTCGGCCTAACCTGACGCAAAGCGCGTTCGCTTGCTTCAGGGCACGAACCCAAAGACGCCGGCCTAACCCGGCGAGCTCGGTCGCTCAAACAGCGCGAGCTCGAAGATGCCGGCCTAACCCGGTGAGCTCGGTTGCTTAAACAGCACGAGCTCAAAGACGCCGGCCTAACCCGGTGAGCTCGGTCGCTCAGCAACGCGAGCTCAAAGACGCCGGCCTAACCCGGCGAGCTCGATCGCTCAAGTAGCGCGAGCTCGAAGACGCCGGCCTAACCCGGCGAGCTCGTCGCTTAAAAGCACTGGTTCCAAAAGACGCCGGCCCAACCCGGCGCGACACGCACGTCCAGTCGCCGAAGGCACGGACACAGAGCCCCCGGGAACTACCCGGTACGACCTCTTCCATCGTCGGAAGGCGCGAAGTGAAGTCACTGGGCCATGGCCACATTAGGCACGCTGAATCGTCGGCCTAACCCGACAGTCCGATACCACCATTCAAACGCGGGTCGGCCAATCGCCTAGCTGGGACCGAACACCCCCACCGAACGTTTAAACGATGACGAGTCGTAACGACGAAATGGGCGGAGGACGAATCCCAGCTAAGGACGCAGAACCTGCCAAAACTATTGGCAGGGATACAAGCCCTTCGGGCCGCGATTAGCCCACAAAGAAGGCGTACACGAGTGAAAATTACTCGAAAAAACGAGATAGACATTCAAAGAAGGCGTGCTGAACAAAAAGTGCGTGAAAAATAAATAAAATCCTAGAAATAGGAAAAGAAAGCAAAGCGCTAAACATGCGCGCTGTAAAAGAAAGCCACTCGGCTCAAAGAGTACCCTCGTCCAGCAGAGGGAACAAGGTGTCGAAGAAGTCAAAAGTGACCCCCCGGGCCTCGTTCTCGGTCGCGGTCGCGTCTCAACATTCCACCGCTCCGGCACGATGGGCTTCCTCGGTCCCTATGTCGTAGTCATCCTGCAAGTCGGACGCTCTTCGCTCCACTTCAGCAACCTAGGACGAGAGTCGAGCATTTTCCTCCGCCAGAGAGTCGCGATCGCGCTCCGCCCTAACACACGCCGCTTCGCTCGAGGTAAGCTGGCGGTGCGACGTCTCCAATGCATCGGATCGAGCGTCCAGTTGCCTCCGAAGGTCGGTAACCTCAGTGCGAAAAATCTCCGCTGATCGGGTCGCCACCTCGCAAGCTCGCCGTTCTTCGGTGAGCTCGCCCGCCATCTTGGCCACTGACAGTTGGGCTCCGTCGCGCTGGCCTTGTGCGATCTGGAGTTCCACCTTGGCCTCTCGAAGCTGATCTCGAAGCGTCTCGGTCTCCGCCCCCGGGTGCGAACCTCGCTCGACCTGAGCCAACCTAGCCTTCGTCCGGGCAAGCTCCTCCTGAGATGGCCCTAAGCGCCGGATGAAGTCGTGCAAAATCCTGTCGCTTCGCACGGCCCTCACATACGCCTGCGACGAAAAAGAAGCAAAGGTTAAAACTAAAACCTACGCTTATAATGAAACAGACAGAAGTACCGACCCTCTGAGCGTCGGTAACCCCCGCCTGAAAGAAGGCGATGTCGCCCTTCGACACCACGCCCTTCCACCAGGATAGTGGGGATCCCTCGAGGTGGCGGAAACAATCCCCTCGAGGCTCTACCGCCTCCAGCTCCGCTGCCGAGTTCGCCCTCTTGGGTTCGGAGCGTTCGTCGGGAGGTGCCGATGTCGAAGCCCTCTTCAAAGAAGCACAAGACTCCGGTTCGACTAGACCGGCAGTCACGACGTGCTCACCCTTCGCCTTGCGGTCAGCGACCCTAGAGCGAATCTCCGCCATTGACTCAGGGTCCCGAGAAGCGAGAGCCAGCCTCCTAGCTCGCCTCTTCGCAGCTACGCAAGGCAAAGTAACGAAAGTCAAGTTCCTGCCGAACAGAAAATTTTTACAAAGCCGTAAAAGTTACCTCGAGAAGCAGGAGCTGCTGGCTGAACCACGGGACTCGGGGGCCTGCTCGCCCGGCGCGCCTCCTCGGTGCCCGGAGCAAAGGGCGGGAACCACCCAGTGAGCGCCATCAACTCAGGGGAATGGAACCGCTCGCCAGCCTTGCGGACTTCCGACATCCCTGATATTTCTCTCACAAAGGGGAGCTCCGCTGCCCCCTCGTCCGCTGGAAATTTGGCCAGACGACCAAAGCGAAGGGGCGCCTCGCCAAAAGCGGCCGAGGTGACCCACACCCACGCCCGGCTGCTAGGTGGGTCACAATCTTCGACCAGCCTCACATTGCCCCGAGCATGGGCCATATAAAATCCCGGCTCCCCCGGCGCCGGGAAGACGGCGACCACGTTACGGAAGTCGTCCACGGTCATGGCACGCTGCGTCTGGCAGTGCCACTCCATGAAACATGTAGCCAACAGGCGATAGAACGTCGGGCTCATCTGACATGCGTGGACCCCTAGTCGGGTCAGGATCTGCTGGACGATCGTGGGAAACGGGAGACGCAACCCGCAGACAAGACTCCCGATCGTCACGGCCGCATACCCGACCCTGGGGTGAGAGGGCCTGTCCTCGGGAGCGGATCTAAGCAATTCCACCAAGGGAGGGATGTTATACGTCTCCCGAAGTGTGCTAAAGACTCGGGAAGTGAGCCTGCTCGCAACATCGATTCCCTTGCAGTCTAAGCCGACGGGGGCGACAGAGTCGCCTACTCCGTACATACGAGTCCTCTCCAGCGATCGGGCATAAGTGTAGCCCGAAGCCTCCGCGGACTCGAGGGCCGGTCATGCCGTCGCCAGCACCTTGCCATTATGTTTCTCCTTCCCCCTCGCGGGAGGGGCCTCCGAGTCCTCTTCAGGGCCCTCCGAGCCCGACCCTTGGAGATCGTCGGAGTAAATCTCATCCAAGAAAGATTCGGACGGCACTATCGCAAGCTCAACACCCGAGGCGTCCGAGTTAGACGCCCGGGGGAGTTCGGCGCTCACCACCGCTTCACCCCGCTGCTTGAGCAGGGGGGCGTCAAAGAACGCTTCGCGGGAGACCAGGTTGATCACCAACCTTGACAAACGCGGGTCCTTGGACCCCTCGTCCTCCCCTTCGGGGCCGCACCTAGCAGGTAGGCTACTCCCGGGCCCCGCCAGCTTGGCGATCGCCACGGCGTCGGTCTCCAGCTCCGCGAGCCATTTGTCGGTTGCGCCAGAGTCTTCCTCGACAAAGATAGGAATCCCGTTGAGTTCCTCAAAGGGACCCTTGGCCGCCCCCCAAAAATTTGGGAGAGGGCAGGTAGGGTCAACCTCGGGATCATCAACATGGGAAACAAGCTCACTCCCCATTAAGAAAAAGGAAAAAAGTCAACTGCCCGGGGGAAATTTCAAATTCAAAGGAATTTTCCGATTACCCGCAGGCCGCCAGTGTGAACAGAGAGAGCGGGGACTCTCCTATTTATATAGAGGAAGGAGCAAACCCTGCTCCTTCCCCCTGCGCGCGCGACACAAGGCCCGGCCCGCAGGCCGGCCTCGCGCACGCGCCAGTCCCCCAGCGCCAGGCCGCGCGCGGGTCTTGCTGCCCGAACGGCCCGGTCCGGCCCCCAGGGGTCCGGCCACAAAAGATATGCGTGCGTGCGGTCACGCGTGATCGAAGGTGGAATTACCTCAACGCCCTTTTCTTTTCTAAAGTTCACGACTTACGTCCCGTAAGCCATAAACTTGGGGGGATAATGTTACCGGTCATTTTCGGGACACCGGAAATTGAAACACGATTCAAGGTCGGCTGGGCTTTGCCGGCCGGAAGCCCAACGGGTCCCGGCCCACCAGGCCCGAGGGCCCCGACGCACCCACGGCCCGGCACGGCCGGCGCGCGCGTACCTGCGCCCCCGGCCCAATGGGCCTCAGCGCGCCCTATGCCCCGGCCTCCCGGCCCGCGCGCGCACTCCTGCGCCTCGAGTTCCCGGCCCGTGCGCACACTCCCGCGCACCCCGGCCTCCCGGCCTGCGCGCGCCTCGGCGCCCCGGCCGAGCGCCCCTGCTGCCTCAGCCGGGTGTCCCTGCCACCTCGGCCACCTCGGTCGAGCGCCTTTGCCAGCTCGGCCGCCTCGGCCGAGCGTCTTCGCCAGCTGGGCCACCTCGGTCGAGTGTCTTCTTCAGCTCAGCCACCTCGGCCGAGCGTCTTCGTCAGCTCGGCCACCTCGGCCGAGCGTCTTTGCCACCTCGGCCACCTCGGCCGAGCGTCTTCGTCACCTCCGCCACCTCGGCCGAGCGTCTTTGCCACCTCGGCTACCTCGGCCGAGCATCTTTTCCACCTCGGCCGAGCGTTCTTGCCACCTCGGCCGGGCACACCCGCTGCCGTGCACGTCGCGCCCGGCCAAGTCCCGCGCCTGGCACGCCCCGCGCCCATCCAAGTGACATGTCCCGCGCGCCCTGCGCCCTCTTGGGCGTGAAGCCTCGCGCGCCTCGCTCCCGGCCACCCGGTGGGCCTCAAGGGGCCGGCCCAAGGCCTCCCCTCAAATACTATAAATACCCCCCCCCCTAGGTGAGGAAAAAAGGAGACACATTTTGATACATTTCAAAAACAATACTTCTCTCCTCTAGAGAATTCTCTCGTGCTCTTGTTACATTCCAAGAGCGCGCATTCCTCTTCCCTCGGCTCAGAAACAAGGACCCCCCTCCACGAGAGGGAACGCGCTCCTCTTCTGCGACTCGAGCTTCCGCGGTACACACCGCTCTCCTGCTTCTTGGCCCTTGAGCTAGAACTCCGAGCTACGAGCGCGCGACCCCTCTAAAGCCTTCACTAGAAGCTACGAGCCGGGTCCGACTCTAAAGCCTTGGATTCCCAAAGCCTCTGAGCCCAAGATAGCCCTCGATACACAAATTGAACTACGTTCTGGCCTGATCCCGACTAAACGGTACGTAGGCAGCCAACCTTTGGCACGGTCACACCCCCCAAAACACACCTCAGGGTCTGGAGGGTGCAGCTCGGTCTACGAGCTCCCATTTTTGGCCCGGGCGCGATCACTTGGTCCGGCCTTGGATCGAACCGCCCGAGGTATTTAATCGTTGTTCATTTTTGTGCGACAACAGGTGCAAGACAAAGAAGTGGTGTTAAACGCTATAAAATAGCCGAGGGCGAGCGACGATGTCTTCCAAATCGACGTATGTAACTCCATCATCGCCGACTTCTCTCACCGATCCGAGGACCCTCTCGAGGTAAGTTTGCTAAACTCTATCGATTTCACTAACGAGTTTGATGAATGTGCAGCTTTAGAGCACGTGGAGTACATGAACGCAGCCATGCCATATCGACGTAACTCGATCGAGAGTTTGGGGGAGAGCCAACCTCGAGTGCCTCCGTCCATTCAACAGCCCTCAAAGCTCGAGTTGAAAGAATTACCGACACATCTCCGCTATCCATACTTAGGCGCAGACTCGACCCTTCCGGTGATCATCTCGAATCACCTCACCCAGGGAGAAGAAGAAAAGCTACTCATGGCACTGCGCAAGCACAAGGGAGCGATCGGGTGGACACGCTCGAACATAAAAGGGATCAGCCCCTCCTACTACATTCATCGCATACTCTTGGAGGATGGACATCGTCCCTCGGTGGAGCACCAAAGACGCCTAAATTCGGCGATGAAGGAGGTCGTCAGAAAGGAGATGCTGAAGTGGCTCGACGTCGGGGTCATTTACCCGATCTCCGACAGTGCATGGGTTAGTCCGGTGCAATGCGTTTCGAAGAAAGGCGGAATGATGGTGGTGAGAAACAAAAATAACGAGCTCATTTCCACTCGGACGGTGATCGGGTACAGAATTTGCATGGATTACCGCAAGCTCAACAACGCCACTCGCAAAGACCACTTCCCACTCCCCTTCATCGACCGGATGCTTGACCGTCTCGCAGGGCACAAGTACTATTGTTTTCTTGATGGCTATTCCAGTTATAACCAGATCACTATTGCACCGGAGGATCAGGAGAAGACCACCTTTACATGCCCTTATGGCACTTTCGCCTTCAAGCGAATGTCGTTTGGGCTATGTAACGCACCAGCCACGTTCCAAAGATGCATGATGGCCATCTTCTTCGACATGGTGGAGAAGACAATTGAGGTTTTTATGGACGATTTTTTTTGTATTTGGCCCTACATTTGATCAATGTTTGGAGAATCTGTCTCAGGTGCTCAACATGTGTGAAGAAACGAACCCCGTGCTGAACTGGGAGAAGTGCCATTTCATGGTACAAGAAGGCATACTGCTGGGCCACAGAGTCTCGAAGGACAGGTTAGAGGTGGACCGGGCGAAAATTTCCACAATAGAGAAGCTACCACCACCAACTTCGGTCAAGGGAGTGAGAAGTTTCCTGGGGCATGCCGGCTTCTATAGGCGCTTCATCAAGGACTTCTCCAAAATAACGAAGCTACTATGCGGACTACTCGAGAAAGATGCCAAGTTCTCCTTCTCCATCGAGTGCTTAGAGGCCTTCAACTCCAAGTGAACTACACGACGACGGAGAAGGAGCTTCTGGCAGTGGTGTTTGCCTTCGACAAGTTCAGACCCTACATCATTGGCAACAAGGTAATCGTCTACACCGACCACGCAGCCATACGATACCTCATGGAGAAGAAGGACGCCAAACCACGCTTAATCCGTTGGGTCCTTCTGCACCAAGAGTTCGACATCGAGGTCAAAGACAAGAAGGGCACAGAGAACCTAGTAGCTGACCACTTATCGAGACTTGAGACGCTCGAGCACGTTCCAGACAAGACATCACTCATCAATGACAATTTCCCCGACGAAAAGCTTATGGCCGTCCATCAAGCCGTCCTCCCCTGGTATGCCGACATCGTAAATTACCTCGTAGGCAAGGTGGTGCCTACCGACCTCAAGACGTACCATAAGCGGAAATTTCTTTCGGAGGTCAAGAGGTATTACTGGAAGCAGCCGATTCTCTATCGGTAGTGTGCAGACCTGATTGTGAGGAGGTGTGTTCCCGAGGACGAGATGGAGTTAGTTATGTGACCTTGCCATGGTCTCGAGTGCGAAGGTCACTTCGGTCCAAACCGCACGGCAGCGAAAGTCCTTCAAAGCGGCTTCTATTGGCCAACGCTCTTCAAAGATAGCCGAGACTTCATTATTGCCTGTGACCGGTGCCAATGAACAGGTAATATTTCTAACCGAAATCAGATGCCACTCACTAACATTTTGGAAATAGAACCGTTCTATGTATGGGGAATAGATTTCATGGGCCCATTTCTGTCCTCCTACGGAAACAAGTACATTCTCCTGGCGGTGGATTACGTATCCAAGTGGGTCGAGGACAAAGCTATTATGGCAAGCGATGGGAAGGTGGTCTTGAAGTTCTTAAAGACCATCTTCACCTGATTCGGCACACCACGAGCCATCATCAGCGACGGGGGAGCACACTTTTGCAACCGGCAGTTCGACGCACTCCTCGCCAAATACAGCGTCACACACCGGAAGACATTGGCGTGCTACCCTCAAGCCAACGGTCAAGCGGAGGTCTCTAACTGGGAAATTAAGCAAATCCTGGAAAAGACAGTGGGAAGTTCTCTAAAAGACTGGGCCACCAAGCTCGACGATGCACTGTGGGCCTACCGCACAGCCTACAAGACGCCAATTGGTATGTCCCGTTACCACCTCATTTACGGGAAAGCATGCCATTTTCCAGTCGAGCTAGAGCACAGGGCTCTTTGGGCGATGAAGAAGCTAAACTTCGACTACAAAGCTTCGGGCCAACAGAGACTCCTTCAGCTGAACGCCCTTGATGAACTCCGACGAGAAGCGTACGAGAATGCCAAAATCTACAAGGAGAATACCAAAACGTGACATGACAAGCACATCGTCAGGAAGGACCTGAAGCCGGGCCAAAAGGTACTCCTCTATAATTCCAGGTTGAAGCTGTTCCCTGGGAAGTTTAAGTCGCGATGGTCGGGCCCGTTCGAAGTCGTGAATGTTTATCCACACGGGTGGGCGGAACTGGCAAACAGGCAAGGAGAATGCTTCAAAGTCACAGGTCAAAGGGTGAAGCCATACTTTGAGGGCGTGGTCGAAAATGAGAAAGTGGAGACCTTCATCACCACCATTTCGTGAACAGAAGACATATCCCGTCAAGCTATTGACGTTAACTAAAGCGCTAATCGGGAGGCAACCCGACTTTCTTTCGTTGCATTTTCATTTTTTTATTTATTTGATTGAACTCAGTATTTTATTAGAAAGATGCACATCGCGTGCCGCGGGATACACATTGCGCGGCGCGCGGACGGAACTTTCGGCTTTTTCCATTCCCAGAGTCATATGCGCGGAGCGCGCGTAAGCCGAAATTTGCTTCGCGTACCGCGAGGCCATCATGTGCGTGGCGCGAGGAAAACATGAGTGCGCGCGGGCTCCCTTACGCGCGGCGTGCGAAATGAAGATTTTGCTTGCGAAGTCACAGAGTCTTATGCGCGCTCCGCGCGTATGTCAAGACTCTGGTCTACGCGACATGCAGAATAAGGCGCGTGGCGCGCGGACCTGCGTAAGTTGTTTTAAATAAGGTTTTAGGCAGTTTCTTTTTTCAAAAATTTATCTTTTCCCCAATTTCTCTCGAACCCTAACCCCATTCTCACAAAAATCCGACCCCAATCATCATACAAACACGGAATTTGTTCTTCACAATTCTTGCATTTGATTTATCTACCTCAACTCGTGTGGGTATAGTTTGTTTTTGGGTGGTCCTCATCTCTTCCATATCTCAATCCCCAACACATCAAGGTATGGCCTTTTTCACTCGACTTTTATTGTAGAATGGTGATGATTTCGTGATATTAAGAATGAATGCAAGAATGTTGGCTATAGAAATGGTGTAGACACTCTTCATGACTTAATTGTTCATAAAAAATTTGCATGCACTCTAGGTGTTCGATGAAATACCCGAACGAACGTACAAACGAAAAAGTGAAATATTTACGTACGATTACGGGTCAATACGCACGGGGTCTAGTTGTGAATATGTTTGGGGGAGGGGGTAAAAAGGGGTTAATAGACGTTCATCATAGTATCCTCGACTCATTTTGCGCTGTGTTTTGCAGATGCAACGAGCTTCGACATCGAGAGTCAACCCCAAACGTGTCCGTCGATCGGGGGCGGTATTACCTCGACCATCAACATTACTGGAGGGTGCCGGTGAGGTATGGGATGCCATATCAAAGAAGGGACTAATAGCTGAGCGTGTGCTTACTCCCAATCAGCTGTGCGGGAACATGTTGGCACAAATTCAGAGACTCCATTGGGAGAAGTTGTGCAACATTGAGACGCCAGCATCACCGAAGTTGGTGCGCGAGTTCTACGCTAATCTCTCCGTCACGGAGGGAAATATCGTCAGAGTACGTAATGGGTGGTCAACATCTCTGCACTGGCGCTCAAAGATTATCTCGGGATCCCAAAACCCAAGAATGACGACTACGCCAACCTGTGCCTGTATCCACAATGGGAGGAATGGATTGGCCTCCTCGCCCACCCCGGAGCCACCTACAAGACGAAAGTGGTGCATGGCCAGGTAGTCCCGAGCCACCTCCCGATATTGAGCCTGAACCGTTACGCAAAGGTGTGGTAGCACTTCATCTGCGCCACGATCCTTCCTAACCTGCGGGAACACATGGTGGATCTCCAACGCCTGGCTCTATTGGTGTGCATCGTCACCGGAAAAGGCGTCAACATCGGGAAAATCTTGAAAGAGAGATTCGTGTTTTGGGGGGCTAATCACACAGCTCTACCTCAACGAAGGACTTCGAATCCCGGCCTCCGAGACGCGAGAAAAATTAGGGGACCCAATCGACGACCGGAAGATCATGAGCCTAAAGCAGTGGAAACACGGAGCCGCACATCCGGACAGGCACGGGTTCATCGACATTCCCGAACAGTAACAAGGCAACCCGGGTGCCCCCATCTTGGATGCTCCCGACGAAATCCCAACCCCGGTCGCGACCAACGAAGCTCCCACAGCCGGATATAATGAAGTGTTAGCCATGATGAACCGGTTCGACCACCACTTGGGTCGAATCGACCAGAACATCGAAACACTTGGCAACCGCTATAACGCAATTGGGAGCTTCCTCACCGACTTCGGCCAATGGCAGCGCGACAGAGATGAGTTCCACCAAAACGTCTATAACACGTGGACGTCGCATCAAAGCTTCCCCGCTTCTCATCCCGATGCTGAAGCCGGAACATATCCTGACGCCCCGATCTACCCGGCATACCCACAGCACCCAATGGCACCATACCCGTCGTATCCTCCTTGGGAGCCAAGCCTCTACGCCCCCCGCGACCCCGACGAAGATGATGACCATGGCCGCGATGAGTAGGGGCGCTCGACCACCCCCGCAAAGGTACGTTCCTCCCACCCTTGTTTTTCATAGATACATTGAGGTCAATGTAAGTTTTGAGGGGGTTTGTTTGTCTTGCGGGGGTATATTTTGATTAGTTAATTTTCTTGGTTTTTGAGTATTTTAGGATAATTGGTAGAAATTCGTATTTTGATGATTGACTCGTTAAATGTTTGCCGATGATATGGATAGTCTTGAGCTATAGGTATTTGAAAAGATCTGTGAATTACCAAGTGAAAATGAATTTGATTGAGTTTTGTGTATTGCCTAAAGCCTGAATAATGTTTGTCTCGATGCTTAGATGACCTTGAGTAGTAGCTTAACTAGTCCTAAAAAGTGACCACCCAACACAATAAGAACCTCTTTGGACCCCTAGTCGAGGTGAAATTGAGCGCATGCTGATCTGGCGAGAGTGATATAGGCATTAGGAATAACCCTTCAAGCCAAAAAGCCAACCCCAGAAATATGTATCAAGTAGAACCCACTCACAAAAAGCCAAACAATTTGTCCTCTCTCGATACTTAGTCAGAAAAAGCCGAGCCAATAAGTTTGAAATCCCACAAAGAACCCAGTTAACTTTAGCGACTCCTGAGTGACGTATTTGAGTGAATTCTTCCAATTTTGTGATACGTACTATGACCACACTCTCTGTGTTTGTTAGTTTTTTTTAGACACGACGCCGGTGATTTACCCATCTATATCTCTTGAAAAACAAATAATAAAAAAAACTCCTAAATGTGCCTAATTGAGTTATTTGTAGTTATGGCGTGGTGGTCTATGTTCTTTTGAAGAGTATGGTCGTGGTTGAGTCAAAGTTTGGGGGGAATTTGGGGAAGAAAGGCTAAAGAGGTAAGATATTCTCGAAAGGCATTTTCAAAGCCAAGAACATTGAAAAAATGAGTGAGTGAAGAAATAGGGTGATGTTTTGGTGAGGATGGAGTCGCTAAGGTTAATGTTAAAGCCACTAAAAATTTGTTTTCCCACCCGAACCTACGCCTGAACATTACAAGCCTTTAAGACCTATTGACAAGCTAGGAATGATGTGTGCGCATTAGTGGAGATCAAGGGGAAAGAGAAGGATTATGGTGTGTCGAGTCCAAGAAATTGTCAAGATAAAGGAAGCGATTCTTGTGGTTGCGTACTAGGATTGGGAAGGTCACGAGAATTGGGAAGCAAAAGTTAATCGAGATAAAAGAACATTGCAAATGGCTAGGGCTAACACAAATTTGTAAGGATTCTTTTAAACTTGGTAGTTGACTTGGAGTTTAAAACCACAGATGTCTATGTCGATGTAAGTCTAGAGGTTTGAAGTTGAGGCAAGCATGAGTCGATCAGTGTAATCAAGGCATCGAAATTTACCAATTTTAGTCTGGATAACTTCTTTTGCGTGATCTTATGTTTCTATGTTTCTTTTGTTACTTGAGGGCAGGTAACGGTTTAAGTTTGGGGGGATTTGATAGGTGCGTTAATCACGCGTAAAACTCCTATTTCCTGAACCAAAAACCGACGAGTCTGTTGTCGCACGAAAATGAACAACGATTAAATACCTCGGGCGGTTCGATCCAAGGCCGGACCAAGTGATCGCGCCCGGGCCAAAAATGGGAGCTCGTAGACCGAGCTGCACCCTCCAGACCCTGAGGTGTGTTTTGGGGGGTGTGACCGTGCCAAAGGTTGGCTGCCTATGTACCCTTTAGTCGGGATCAGGTCAGAACGTAGTTCAATTTGTGTATTGGGAGGCTATCTTGGGCTCGGAGGCTTTTTGAATCCAAGGCTTTAGAGGGGGACCGGGCTCGTAGCCTCTAGTGAAGACTTTAGAGGGGTCGCTTGCCTCGTAGCTCGGAGTTCTAGCTCAAGGGCCAAGAAGCAGGAGAGCAGTATGTACTGCAGAAGCTCGGGTCGCAGAAGAGGAGCGCGCTCCCTCTCGTGGAGGGGGGTCCTTGACTTTCTGAGCCGAGGGAGGAGGATTGTGCGCTCTTAGAATGTCACAAGAGCACGAAAGAATTCTTAAGAGAAGAGAAGTATTGTTCTCGAAATGTATGAATTGTCAATTGTATCAATCCTTTTCTTTTTCCTCCCCTAGGGGGGGGGGGGTATTTATAGTATTTGAGGGGAGGCCTTGGGCCGGCCCCTTGAGGCCCACCGGGGGGCCGGGAGCGAGGCGCGCGAGGCCTCACGCCCAAGAGGGCGCAGGGCGCGCTAGACATGTCGCCTGGATGGGCGCGGGGCGTGCCAGGCGCGGGACTTGGCCGGGCGTGGCGTGCCCGGCCGAGGTGGCAAGAACGCTCGGACGAGGTGGCAAGGACGCTCGGCCGAGGTGGCCGAGGTGGAAAGAATTCTTGGCCGAGGTGGCCGAGGTGGCAAAGGCGCTCGGCCGAGGTGGTCGAGCTGACGAAGACGCTCGGCCGAGGTTGCCGAGCTGGCGAAGACGCTCGGCCGAGGCGGCCGAGCTGGCGAAGGCACTCGACCGACGTTGCCGAGGTGGCAGGGACACCCGGCTGAGGCAACAGGGGCGCTCGGCCGGGGCGCCGAGGCGCGCGCAGGCCGGGAGGCCGGGGTGCACGGGAGTGTGCGCGCGAGCCAGGCGCGATAGGGCGCGCTGAGGCCCATTGGGCCGGGGGCGTAGGTGCGCGCGTGCCGGCCGTGCCAGGCCGTGGGTGCGTCAGGGCGCTCGGGCCTGGTGGGCTGGGGCCCGTTGGCCTTCCGGCCGGCAAAGCACGGCCGGCCTTGAATCGTTTTTGAATTTCCGGTGTCCCGAAAACGACCGGTAACATTAGCCCCCTAAGTTTATGGCTTACGGGACGTAAGTCGTGAACTTTAGAAAAGAAAAGGGCATTGAGGTAATTCCACCTTCGATCACGCGTGACCGCACGCATGCATATCTTTTGTGGCCGGACCCCTAGGGCTGCAGGCCGGTCGGGCAGCAAGACCCGCGCGCGGCCTGGCGCTGGGGGACTGGCACGTGCGCGAGGCCGGCCCGCGGGCCTGGCCTTGTGTCGCGCGCGCAGTGGGAAGGAGCAGGGTTTGCTCTTTCCTCTATATAAATAGGAGAGTCCCCGCTCTCTCTGTTCACACTGGCGGCCTGCGGGTAATCGGAAAATTCCTTTGAATTTGAAATTTCCCCCGGGCAGTTGACTTTTTTCCTTTTTCTTAATGGGGAGTGAGCTTGTTTCCCATGTTGATGATCTCGAGGTTGACCTTACCTGCCCTCTCCCAAATTTTGGGGGGGCGGCCAAGGGTCCCTTTGAGGAACTCGACGGGATTCCCATCTTTGTCGAGGAAGACTCTGGCGCGGCCGACAAATGGCTCGCGGAGCTGGAGACCGACGTTGCGGCCATCACCGAGCTGGCGGGGCCCGGGAGTGGCCTACCTGCTAGGTGCGGCCCTGAAGGGGAGGACGAAGGGTCCAAGGACCCGCGTTTGTCAAGGTTGGTGATCAACCTGGTCTCCCGCGAGGCGTCCTTTGACGCCCCCCTGCTCAAGCAGCGGGGTGAAGCGGTGGTGAGCGCCGAGCTCCCCCGGGCGTCTAACTCGGACGCCTCGGGTGTTGAGCTTGCGATAGTGCCGTCCGAATCTTTCTTGGACGAGATTTACTCCGACGATCCCCAAGGGTCGGGCTCGGAGGGCCCTGAAGAGGACTCGGAGGCTCCTCCCGCGAGGGGGAAGGAGAAACATAATGGCAAGGTGCTGGCGACGGCATGGCCGGCCCTCGAGTCCACGGAGGCTTTGGGCTGCACTTATGCCCGATCGCTGGAGAGGACTCGTATGTACGGAGTAGGCGACTCTGTCGCCCCCGTCGGCTTAGACTGCAAGGGAATCAATGCTGCGAGCACGCTCAGTTCTCGAGTCTTCAGCACACTTTGGGAGACGTATAACATCCCTCCCTTGGTGGGATTGCTTAGACCCGCTCCAGAGGACAGGCCCTCTCGCCCCAGGGACGGGTATGCGGCCGTGACGATCGGGAGTCTTGTCTGCGGGTTGCGTCTCCCGTTTCCCACGATCGTCCAGCAGATCCTGACCCGACTAGGGGTCCATGCATGTCAGATGAGCCCGGCGTTCTATCGCATGTTGGCTACATGTTTCATGGAGTGGCACTGCCAGACGCAGCGTGCCATGACCGTGGACGATTTCCGTAACCTGGTCGCCGTCTTGCCGGCACCGGGGCAGCCGGGATTTCATATGGCCCGTGCTCGGGGCAATGTGAGGCTGGTCGAAGATTGTGACCCACCTAGCCGCCGGGCGTGGGTGTGGGTCACCTCGGCCGCTTTTGGCGAGGTGCCCCTTCGCTTTGGTCGTCTGGCCGAATTTCTAGCGCACGAGGGGGCAGCGGAGCTCCCCTTTGTGAGAGAAATAGCGGGGATGTCGAAAGCCCGCAAGGCTGGCGACCGGTTCCGTTCCCCTGAGTTGATGACGCTCACTGGGTGGTTCCCACCCTTTGCTCCGGGCACTGAGGAGGCGCGTCGGGCGAGCAGGCCCCCGAGTCCCGTGGTTCAGCCAGCTGCTCCTGCTTCTCGAGGTAACTTTTACGGCTTTGTAAAAATTTTATGTTCGGCAGGAACTTGACTTTCGTTACTTTGCCTTGCGTAGCTGCGAAGAGGCGAGCTAGGAGGTTGGCTCTCGCTTCTCGGGACCCTGAGTCAATGGCGGAGATTCCCTCTAGGGTCGCTGACCGCAAGGCGAAGGGAGAGCACGTCGAGACTGCCGGAGTCTCGTGCTTCTTTGAAGAGGGCTTCGACATCGGCACCTCCCGACGAACGCTCCGAACCCAAGAGGGCGAACTCGGCAGTGGAGCTGGAGGGGGTAGAGGCCCGAGGGGATTGTTTCTGCCACCTCGAGGGATCCCCACTATCCTGGTGGAAGGGCGTGGTGTCGAAGGGCGACATCGCCTTCTTTCAGGCGGGGGTTACCGACGCTCAGAGGGTCGGTACCTCTGTCTGTTTCGTTATAAGCGTAGGTTTTAGTTTTAACCTTTGCTTCTTTGTCTTCGCAGGCGTATGTGAGGGCCGTGCGAAGCGACATGATTTTGCACGACTTCATCCGGCGCTTAGGGGCATCTCAGGAGGAGCTCGCCCGGACGAAGGCTAGGTTGGCTCAGGTCGAGCGAGGTTCGCACCAGGGGGCGGAGACCGAGACGCTTCGAGACCAGCTTCGAGAGGCCAAGGTGGAACTCCAGATCGCACAAGGCCAGCGCGACGGAGCCCAACTGTCAGTGGCCAAGATGGCGGGCGAGCTCACCGAAGAACGGCGAGCTTGCGAGGTGGCGACCTGATCAGCGGAGATTTTTCGCACTGAGGTTACCGACCTTCGGAGGCAACTGGACGCTCGATCCGATGCCTTGGAGACGTCGCACCGCCAGCTTACCTCGAGCGAAGCGGCGCGTGTTAGGGCGGAGCGCGAGCGCGACTCTCTGGCGGAGGAAAACGCTCGACTCTCGTCCCAGCTTGCTGAAGTGGATCGAAGAGCGTCCGACTTGCAGGAGGACTACGACATAGGGACCGAGGAAGCCCGTCGTGCCGGAGCGGTGGAATGTCGAGACGCGACCGCGACCGAGAACGAGGCCCGGGGGGTCACTTTTGACTTCTTCGACACCTTGTTCCCTCTGCTGGACGAGGGTGCTCCTTGAGCCGAGTGGCTTTCTTTTACAACGCGCATGTTTAGCGCTTTGCTTTCTTTTCCTATTTCTAGGATTTTATTTATTTTTCACTTTTGTTCAGCACATGTTTATCAGATCCGTGGCTCTTTTTATTTATGAGATATTTTCGTTGCTTTCATGTTGAATGCCTATCTCGTTTTTTCGAGTAATTTTCACTCGTGTACGCCTTCTTTGTGGGATAATCGCGGCCTGAAGGGCTTGTATCCTTGCCAATAGTTTTGGCAGGTTCTGCGTCCTTAGCTGGGATTCGTCATCCGCCCATTTCGTCGTTACGACTCGTCGTCGTTTAAACGTTCGGTGGGGGTGTTCGCGCCCAGCTAGGCGATTGGCCGACCCGCGTTTGAATGGTGGTATCGGCCTGTCGGGTTAGGCCGACGATTCAGCGTGCCTAATGTGGCCGTGGCCTAGTGACTTCACTTCGCGCCTTCCGACGATCGAAGAGGTCGCACCAGGTAGTTCCCGGGGGCTCTCCGTCCGTGCCTTCGGCGACTGGACGTGCGTGTCGCGCCGGGTTGGGCCGGCGTCTTTTGGAGCCCGTGCTTTTAAGCGACGAGCTCGCCGGGTTAGGCCGGCGTCTTCGAGCTCGCGCTGTTTGAGTGACCGAGCTCGCCGGGTTAGGCCGGCGTCTTCGAGCTCACGCTGTTTGAGCGACCGAGCTCACCGGGTTAGGCCGGCGTCTTCGAGCTCGCGCTGCTTGAGCGACCGAGCTCGCCGGGTTAGGCCGGCGTCTTTGAGCTCGTGCTGTTTGAGCGACCGAGCTCGCCGGGCTAGGCCGGCGTCTTCGAGCTCGCGCTGTTTGAGCGACCGAGCTCGCCGGGTTAGGCCGGCGTCTTTGGGTTCGTGCCCTGAAGCAAGCGAATGCGCTTTGCGTCGGGTTAGGCCGACGTCTTTTTAGTGTTCGCGCCCTGGAGCGTCGGAACGTAGGTGCGCCGGGTTAGGCCGGCGTCTTTTTTGGTGTTCGCGCCCTTGAGCGTCAGAACGTAGGTGCGCCGGGTTAGGCCGGCGTCTTTTTAGTGTTCGCGCCATTGAGCGTCGGAACATAGGTGCGCCGGGTTAGGCCGGCGTCTTTTTAGCGTTCGCGCCCTTAAGCGTCAGAACGCAGGTGCGCCGGGTTAGGCCGGCGTCTTTTTAGCGTTCACGCCCTTAAGCGTTGGAACGTAGGTGCGCCGGGTTAGGCCGGCGTCTTTTTAGCGTTCACGCCCTTAAGCGTTGGAACGTAGGTGCGCCGGGTTAGGCCGGCGTCTTTTTAGCGTTCGCACCCTTAAGCGTCGGAACGCAGGTACGCCGGGTTAGGCCGGCGTCTTTTTAGCGTTCGCGCCCTTAAGCGTTGGAACGTAGGTGCGCCAGGTTAGGCCGGCATCTTTTTTGGTGTTCGTGCCCTTGAGCGTCGGAACGTAGGTGCGCCGGGTTAGGCCGGCGTCTTTTTAGTGTTCGCGCCATTGAGCGTCGTAACGTAGGTGCGCCGGGTTAGGCCGGCGTCTTTTTTTATGTTCGCGCCCTTGAGCGTCGGAACGTAGTTACGCCGGGTTAGGCCGGCGTCTTTTTAGCGTTCGCGCCCTTAGGCGTCGGAACGCAGGTGCGCCGGGTTAGGCCGGCGTCTTTTTAGCGTTCGCGCCCTTAAGCGTCGGAACGCAGGTGCGCCGGGTTAGGCCGGCGTATTTTTGGGCCCGCTCACCCTGGAGTGAGCGAACGCGGGTGCATCGGGTTAGGCCGACGTCTTTTGGGCTCGCTCACCCTGGGGTGAGCGAACGCGGTTGCGCCGGGTTAGGCCGGCGTCTTTTACTCAAACCACATGCGCCGGGTTAGGCCGGCGTCTTTTGGTGTTCGTGCCCTTAGGCTAGCGAACCTTTGTTTGGCTCAAATTTGGCCTTTTTTGGGTTTGAGGCAGCGCCTTTACGCGACTTACATGCGTCTCGGAAGACGTCTTTCACCTGCGCCTTTACGCCTCTTACGGCACGCCGGGAAGGCCGACGTTTTAATCGAACCCGTATGCACGAAGGGCCGTCGGGGTCCGAGCTTCCTAAGTCTGTATCCCCGTTGGGGACTTAGGCCTTGTGCGTCGGGTTAGGCCGACGTCTTTTGGGCCCGCTCACCCTGGAGTGAGCGAACGCGGGTGCGTCGGGTTAGGCCGACGTCTTTTCTCGGACCCGTAAGCCTGATGGGCCGTCGGGGGCCCGAGCTTCTTAAGCCTTTGTCTCCCGTGAGTGGGGGGCTTAAGATTTTTTTTTTTTTTTTTGAAGAGTCGGTACGAGGAGTATCAGTCGACTCGTAGACTCGGAGCTCGACTCGAAGAGCGAGCTCGACTCGAGGAGACGTGTAGATTCGGTGCGGGGAGTACCAGTCGATTCGCGGGCTCGGAGCTCGTCTCGAGGTGCGAGCTCGACTCGAGGAGACGAACTGGACTCAAGGAGCGAGCTCGACTTGAGGAGCGAACTGGATTCAAGGAGCGAGCTCGACTTCCGGAGATGAGTAGGGTTGGCGCGAGGAGTGCCAGTCGGCTTGGCGGACTCGGAGCTCGTCTCGAGGAGCGAGCTCGATTCGAGGAGCGAACTAGACTCAGGAGCGAGCTCGACTTGAGGAGCGAGCTTGACTAGAAGAGCGAACTGGGCTCGAGGAGCGAACTGGACTTAAGGAGCGAGCTCGACTCGAAGAGCGAACTGGGCTCGAGGAGCGAGCTCGACTTGAGGAGCGAGCTCGACTCGAGGAGTGAACTGGACTCAAGGTGCGAGCTCGACTTGAGCAGCAAACTGGGCTCGAGGAGCGAGCTCGACTTGAGGAGCGAGCTTGAGCTCGACTCAAGGAGCGAGCTCGACTTGAGGAGCGAGCTCGACTCGAAGAGCGAACTGGGCTCGAGGAGCGAGCTCGACTTGAGGAGCGAGCTCGACTCGAGGAGCGAACTGGACTCAAGGAGGGAGCTCGACTTGAGGAGCGAACTGGGCTCGAGGAACGAGCTCGACTTGAGGAGCGAGCTTGAGCTCGACTCAAGGAGCGAGCTCGACTTGAGGAGCGAACTGGGCTCGAGGAGCGAGCTCGACTCGATGCCGGCCTCGTTGAGCTTGCTCTGGTGAGCGACCGAGCTCGCCGAGTTAGGTCGACCTAAGCCTCATCCCAGAAGTGGGGAGCTTAAGGTTTTTACCTTTTTTTTTATTTTGGCCATGAATTCTTGAGTGTATGTCGCATGACCCATTAGCCCCCCAAGTTTTTAGTTTACAGGCCGTGCCGTGATGACTAAAAACTTTTTTTTTTATAAAGTGGGTAAAAAAAAGACCGCAAACTTTATTTTTTATTGATTTTTGCTAACGGGGAACATCCTTGAACAGTGGCACATAGGCCTTTATTGACTAAGGGAAATCAGAGCAATAATGAGGGGGCTTGATCATTGGTGATACTGCCTCAAGTGTTCGGCGTTCCACGGGTGCCGGATTGGAGTTCCGTCCGTGTGTTCGATGTAGTAGGTCCCGTCGTGTATGACCTGTCGGACTCTATACGGTCCTTCCAAATTTGGGCCTAGGACTCCGGCGCCTTGCACTTGGGTGTTCTGGAACACGAGTCTGAGTACAAGGCTGCCAACGGCGAAGATCCGCCTTTTGACTTTGGCGTTGTAGTATCTCTCGACCTTTCGCTTTTGTGCAGCGAGTCTGGTGAGAGCCTCGGATCTTTTCTCGTCGATTAGATCCAGTTCGAGGGGCATGGCTTCATCATTTTCTTTTTCGTCGAGAGAAGGAGGTCTCTCCGGTGGCGTTTCGAACGGTCGTTCGATAGGCCCATAGGATGAAAGGCAGTTCTTTAGCCCAGGCGCCTTTTTTGGCTTCGAGCTTTTTCTTGAGGTTGCTCTTAATCGTCTTGTTGACGGCTTCCACTTGGCCATTAGCCTGTGGATGTCGCGGGGATGAGAATGTTTTGCTTATCCCTAGTTGGGCGCAGATCTTTCTAACCCTCGCGTTGTCGAACTGCGCGCCGTTATCGGTCACGATTGACGCAGGGATGCCGTGGCGGCATATTATGGACTTCCAGATGAAGTTCGTAGTGTTGGCCTCGGTGATCCTGGCCAGAGGCTCGGCTTCGACCCACTTGGTATTGCCTCGGGGCTTTGGGAAGCTTGCCGATAATGTCTACGCCCCATTTTGCGAAGGGGCGTGGAAAAACGATGCTACTTAGGGGAGATGGCGGCTGTCGTGGAACGTTGGAGAAACGTTGACACTTGTCGCACTTTCTCGCCCAGTCGTAGGCGTCTTTTTTCATCGTTGGCCAGAAATAGCCTTGTCGAAGCTCTTTGAGCGCGAGGGACCTTCCAGCGGCGTGGTTTCCGCATAGGCCTTCGTGGATCTCGCGGAGGACCTTGGTCGACTCGACGCTGTTGAGACATCGGAGCAGCGGGGTTGAATACCCGCGCTTGTATAAGGCTTCGTCTCTCAACACGTATTTGGATGCGAGGGCTTTTAGCCTTTCGGCTTCTTTGCGGTCTTCGAGAAGTACCCCTCTTCGCAAGAAGTCCGTAAGCGGGGCATCCAAGTTGGATGAGCGGCGCTCTCAATCGTTCCCACCTCGTCACGTGAGACGGATGGTCGCGAGAGCGACTCGATTGGGATGGTTCCCAACCCGTCTTCGGTGATACCGGATTCGAGGCGAGCTAAGGCATCAGCCTCGGAGTTCTCTTCTCGTGGGATCTGGATGATCTCGAAGTAGGAGAAGGCATCTAGCTTGGCATTTGTCTTTGCCAAGTAGGCGATCATGTTAGGTTCTTTGGCAACGTAGTCGCCTTTGACCTGATTTATGATTAACTGCGAGTCACAGTGTATTCGTAAATTATGTACGTTGAGCTTTTGAGCGAGCTCTAGCCCTACGATGAGGGCTTCGTACTCGGCCTCATTGTTTGAGGCCTGGAATCCGTAGTGGAGGGCGTAGCGTAACTTTTCTCGGTCGGGATTTGTCAAAATCACGCCGGCGCCTGCTCCTTGGGCATTAGATGCTCCGTCTACGTGTAGTTCCCAGATAGGACCCGTAGGGTCGACCTTTCTCTTTCGAGCCGACAAGTCATCGGTCGAGCCGTCTTCTGCTCTTCCCATGTCGGGAGTGTAGGAGAATTCTGCCACGAAATCAGCTAAGGCTTGAGCCTTTATTGGCGGCCTCGGATGAAACTCAATCCCGTACTCGCTCAATTCTTGGGACCAGATCGCCATGCGAGTCGATGTTCCCTTTTGAAGAGCTTTACCGATCGGGTGTCCGGTTCGGACAACGATTGGGTGAGCCTGGAATTAGGGGCGTAGTTTTTTGGCGGCTACGAGGAGAGCGAGAGAGAGCTTCTCTATCTCTGTATAATGCGTTCCGGCGTCAAGTAGGGCTTTGCTTATGTAGAAGATGGGCCACTGAGCCATATCTTCTTCACGGATCAGCACGGTGCTCACAGCTCGTTCGGAGACGGCGAGGTAGATGTAAAGCGTCTCGCCTTCTTTTGGCTTGGAGTGGAACGGAGGTGTCCCGAAGTAGGCCTTCATTTCTTGGAAGGCCTTTTCGCACTCGTCCGTCCATTCAAAGCCGTCCGTCTTCTTAATTGCTTTGAAGAACGGTTGACACTTGTCGGTTGCTTTGGCCACAAAACGTGATAGGGCGGCAATCTGACCGGTCAGACTTTGGACTTCCTTGACACGTCGCGGGGACTTCGTGTCAAGGAGTGCCTTGATTTTCTCGGGGTTCGCTTCGATACCTCGATGGCTAACTATGTAGCCTAGGAACTTCCCGGACTGGACCCCGAACACACATTTGTTGGGGTTGAGCTTCATTTTGTACCGGCGGAGGATTAAGAACATCTCCCTCAGGTTGTCTACGTGGTTGGTAGCCAATAGGCTTTTAACGAGCATGTCGTCCACGTACACTTCCATGGTCTTGCCGATTAGGTCGGCAAAGATCCGGTTTACCAATCGTTGGTAAGTAGCTCCTGCATTCTTAAGGCCGAAAGGCATGACCTTGTAGCAGTAGAGGCCGCGATCAGTGACAAAGGTTGTCTTGATCTGATCGGGCTCGTGCATTCGTATCTGGTTATAGCCCGAGTAGACGTCAATGAAACTTAGGAGTTCATGTCCTGCCGTGGCGTCGACCAGTTGTTCGATGCGTAGGAGTGGAAAGCAATCTTTCGGGCAGGCTTTGTTAAGATCTTTGTAATCTATGCAAATGCGCCACTTCCCTTTGGGCTTTTTGACCATGACCACATTGGCCACCCACTTTGGGTACTTGGCTTCTCGGACGAAACCAGCGGAGAGAAGTTTTTCGACTTCCTCGTTTATTGCTAGGTATCGTTCGGGGTTGAACGCACGTCTAGCTTGTACATTTTTAGCGATGGTTTTATCGTCATTCAATCGGTGCACAATCACATCGGGGTCTATGCCGGGCATGTCTGCATGTGTCCATGCAAAGACATCCTTAAACTCCCGAAGGAATGACGCGAGTTGAGTTTTGATGGCGAGAGGGAGTTGGGCACCGATCTTTACTACCTGGTCAGGTTTAGCTTCGTCGAGAACGATCGAAGTGAGATCATCGGGGGTGTCAACTTTCAACCTCTCGATATCGTCGCGGGGGTCTAATTCCCGAGTTGCCGTGCGTCTTTTTGATCACACGGGTAGTCGTCTTCCAGTTGGTAGATCGTGTTAACCCTTTTTTCAGCGGGCTTGCCGTCCACGCCTTGGACGTAGCATATCCTCGCCTGGGTTTGATCACCGGCCATGACGCCAATTCCCTCTTCGGTGGGGAATTTCACTAGTAGGTGATAAGTGGATGTGATAGCCCTTAGTCTGTTCAACGTGGGTCGCCCAATGATAATATTGTAGGGCGACTCCTGGTCGACCACAAGAAAGGGGACCATGTGAACGACTTCGATGCCTCCGGTAGTTCCGAAGGTGACTGGTAAATCAATGATTCCTTCAGTCATGACCTTTTCTCCCGTGAACCCAAACAGAGGGGTTTGAGTCGGGACAGGGCGGAGCCCCCCGAGCTTCATGCGCTCGAGAATGGTCTTAAAGATTATATCGGTTGCGCTGCCGTTATCAATAAGAACTCTTTTTACCAAGTTGTTGGCCACCTGGGCCTTGAGGACTATAGCATCATTGTGCGGGTGCACAACTCGCTTGGCCTCTTTATTGGTGAATTGTATCGTCTCGTAAGGTACGGACGGAGGTTCCTCGTAGGTGAGGTTAACCTGCCCGGCAAGGCCTTCTTGAGAGGCAGCTCTGAGGAGCTTTTTCCTTTGCCGGGCTGAGTCCCCGTCTTACAAGCCACCTAGTATGGTGGTGACGATGTGGAGTTGCGCATCAGCCGTAGCTGTGACCGCTGTGCGGTCGGTGTTTGCGTTGGTTCCTCCACCTTTCTCAGGCTGCGGCCTATTGCCGGCGGGGGCTGCCGCTCCTACCAAGCGAAGGACGAACTCTTTGAGCTCTCCCTTCTAGATTAATGTCTCAATTTGTTTCCTAAGATGGAAGCATTGAGCGGTCGTGTGACCGTAATCCCGGTGGAACTCACAATAACGGGACCGGTCGCGAGATACGGGGCTGCCCCTTATTGGAGCCGGAACGACGAACTTGTCACGCGCCACAGCGTAGATTTGCTCTACCGGGGCGTTCAAGGGAGTATAACCCGAGTAGTCTCTAAAATTGCTCGCAAGACGCGGCTGGCTGAGACATAGGGGCTCAGCTATCAATAGCTTTACCTCCCTTGTTTATCCTCTTGTGGGGGTTTCCAGGCTCGTTGCTGGACTCATCCCGACGGCGGGAGCTTTGGCTGCTGCTCCTGCGGCCGTCGAGGTAATCTTCTACCCCTATAAAGGTTTTGGCTCGGTTCATTAACTCGGCCATCGTAGAAGGGACTCTGCCGACGACGGACTTTAAGAAGTCTCCGGTGCGCAAGCCCTCGATGATGGCTGTAATCGCGTCACCGTCGTCAAAGCGGTCAACCTTATTTGATTCTGCGGTGAATCGGGTGAGATACTATCTCAAGGACTCGTTATTCTCTTGCCTGATCGACCATAAGTACATCTTGGTCTTCTTTTGGACCATGGATGTAGCAAATCGTGCTAGGAACATGTCCTTCAGGTCTTTGAATGATTGGACGCTTCCTGGTCTTAAATTCTTAAACCACTCGAAACCGGGTCCGGTGAGGGTAAGACTAAAAGCTTGGCATAGAGCCCCAGGTGAGACGCCCTGCATCGTCATCCAAGTTTCGTAATGTTGGATGTGATACGTGGGATCAGATTTCCCATTGTATGGAGGGAGATTCGGGAGTTTGAAGTTTCCCGTGCACACGTCAGCAAGGATTTGGGCAGTGAACGGAGAGGAATGTTCTTCCACGTGTTGGAATCGATCTAGGGTTTAAGAAAAAGTTTAACGCTTCGTTAAGCGGCGGAATTTTAAAAATTTTCTTTTTAAGTAAAACTAGTTTTTACTAACCTAGACAAGAGCATGTACATGTAAACAAAAACTAATATGAGCTATTAAAGTTACTAACCTTTCTTGAAGCTTGAACCTTGTAGAAGCTTTTGGAAAGTTGCAATGCTCGTCTCCCCTCGCAGCACGTCTCTCTTCCTTTCCTCGGCACCTCGAGCAACCACGAAAGTTTCTATCACTAAATCACTCGAAAAGAAGGAATCAGTGAGTGGGCACTTTTAAACACTACGACTTGAGAACGAGTCTCGAAGTCGCAGAGCTAAACACTAGGTCGAGTGATGACCTAGGTGCCAAGACAAGAAATAATCGAAAATATAAACTAGAGAGAGAGAGAGGAAGGGGCGGCCAAGTCTAGAGAGAGAAGCTCTCAATCTCTAAAACTTTGCATGAATGAAAAGTGTGGAATGAGGCTCCTATTTATAGGAGAGGTCTCACCTTCAATAAGGTAGTTTCCTCTTCTATAGAATATCACATATTCATGAGCCAATTTCCCTTTTCCTTCAAAGAGGTGCACGTCCAAGACAAAACAAGTAAGTCCTTGGATTTGTTTCCTCTTTTGTTTGCTTCTCTCTTGACCACATTTGGGCGCCCACCATGTTTCCTCTTAGGGGAAATTTGTTTCCTCTTTTTCTTTTGGCAAGTATCTTGATACATTTATGCACAAAATATTCTCTCTTCCTATTGGTATTATGGGCGCCTATCACCTTCTAGAAGGGGCTTCTAGAAGCTTTTCCATTTTGTTCATGACAACATGAAAAAGGCCCATTAAGAATTTTCAATAAAATTCTTATGAAATGAAATTAATCCACAAGGCCCAATTAATCATATTATGGCCGAGTGACATTAAGTCATCAAATGAACTTGTCAAAAAATTTATTGACATTCATTTCATCCTTTGTCTCAAAAGACAAAAATACCCTTTTGACTATTTTCGTTCTTGTTTTGACTTAGCTTCCAGTTTAACTATTCCTATCGATGTGATTCGTGACAGTGACCTCATGGACCCAAATGAACAAAGCTTTAGCTAAACACTTGGACTCAAAAGTTCACAAACCTTTTCCAAGTTTAGCTTAATGCCAGCTGACTCCACTAAAGAGCTGACACTGAAAATCTCTCGGTTCAAATGAATTTATTTTCTACTCAAGAATTCGACCTAATTATGATGAGCGGATCCACTGAATATTATCTATGTTTACCCTTCATGAATGTCATCAGCTAGTCGGGATTTACTAAATTACCATTTTACCCTTCTAGCTGTTATTTCCTCAACTCCTTTGTCGCTTGTGAATAAGTTAGAAACAATGTATTGACGAGGAGCTAACAAGTCACATTGTTTCATCCAAAAGAGTCAAGACTCAATTTGGACACTGGCCAGTTCATTTATTCACACTCCAAGGAACAAAGCATGAGGTGACATACATTGCATTTCAGCAATCTTGTACATGAATTCCATATCTATGAGAACTTCACAAAGTTACTCATGACAGACTCACAACTTAGTACTTCACCAATAGGCCTTGTTCGGAATCACATAGTGAGTCCGAACTTTGACTTTCTCAAATGAGAATACTAAGGTGTGAAATGGCATGTCTCATTTCAGGATTAAGGTAAGCATGATGCAATTCATACATAGTGACTTCGAGACCTAAGAGGTTAAATGGTTTGTTCTTATATTGTCTCTAGAAGTGCACTGGTCAATTCAGTACCTTCGGAAGATACCTAGAAGAACTATAGAGTCCCCAACTCTCAATGCCTCATAACCAGACATCATAGATTCTTCTAACAATCATACTGAGGTCAATAGTCCTTTGACCCTAAGATTGCGAATATATCGTTTTAAGCAAACTACGAAGAGTTTGTTCATGCAAATCTACATTTGTCTCTTCGTAAGTTGTTAAGTTTGTTTATGGACTAAAAGACTATGGTTTTATCATAAAGCTTCAGACAAGGAAGATTGAATGAACGTTTCAACTTTTTATTAATGAATAAGCAATTACAAGCAAGAGTCTTCGCAAGACTATATGACATCAAATGTACATAAATAGACACTACTACTCTTCTTGTGGGCACCATTGACAACAAACTCCCACTTGACTCAAAGAAGATGTGAGTAGTCCTACATGCCTAATCCCTCTAGAAGTTGGTCGAAGACCATGTTCGCTAGGGCCTTGGTGAATGGATCTGCCAGAGATCTACTTCACCTCCACGTCTCCGCGCTGCACGATCTCTTGAATCAAATGGTATTTCCTCTCAATATGCTTAGAGCGCTTATGGCTTCTAGGTTCCTTTGAGTTAGCGACATCCCCACTATTATCACAATAAAGGGTCATGGGCTCGTCGACGTTTGGAACAATTTCCAAATACTTAAGGAACTTTCTAAGCCATACAGCCTCTTTGGATGCTTCACAAGCAGCCACATATTCTGCTTCCATTGTGGAGTCAGCAATGCAAGATTGCTTAATACTTCTCCACACAACAGCTCCACCATTAAGGATGAACACAGATCCTGATGTGGATTTCCTGGAATCCTTATCCGCTTGAAAATCGGAGTCGGTATATCCCGTCATAGTCAGGTCAGTACCTGAGTATGTAAGCATCAAGTTCCTAGTTCTTTGAAGATACTTAAGAACATGCTTAACAGCAATCCAGTGCTCGGGTCCAGGGTTGGATTGGAAACGGCTAACTACGCCAACGGCGAAACATATATCAGGTCTAGTGCAAAGCATAGCATACATGAGGCTTCCTACGGCAGAGGCGTAAGGAATCTTCCTCATGTCTTCAATCTCTTGTGCAGTCTTGGGAGACTGGTCCTTAGAGAGTGAAACTCCATGCCTAAAGGGTGTTTGACCCCTCTTGCAGTCTTGCATCGAGAAGCGATCCATCACCTTATCAATATAAGATGCTTGAGAGAGCGACAGGGTCCGGTTCTTCCTATCTCGAAAGATTTAGATTCCCAGAATGTACGCGGCTTCTCCTAGATCCTTCATATCGAATTGCTTTGCTAGCCAGACCTTAACCTCTGATAACTTACCCACGTCATTACCAATGAGTAGTATATCATCGACATATAGTACCAGAAACACAACTTTGCCTTCGTGTATTAACTTGTAAACACAAGGCTCATCTATTGACTGTTCAAAGCCGAAGCTCTTTACAGTTTCATCGAATCTAATATTCCATGACCTAGATGCTTGCTTTAGTCCATAAATGGATTTAAGCAACTCACAAACCTTGGTCTCTTGACCTTTATCCACGAAACCGTCTGGTTGAGCCATGTAAATGCGCTCGTCAAGATTGCCATTCAGAAAGGCTGTCTTGACATCCATTTGCCAGATCTCATAGTCGAGAGCTGCAGCTATGGATAGGAGTATGCGGATGGATTTAAGCATCGCGACTGGCGAGAAGGTTTCTTCATAGTCAATCCCTTCTTGTTGGGTATAACCCTTTGCCACAAGTCATGCTTTGAACGTCTCGACGTTCCCATCAGGACCCCTTTTCTTCTTGTATATCCACTTACACCCTACGGGTTTAATCCCTTCAGGAAGGTCTACAAGTTTCCAGACTTTGTTGACATACATCGAGTGCATCTCAACTTTCATGGCGTCAAGCCAAAGGTTTGATTCAGAACAAGCCATTGCTTGGCTATAGGAAAAAGGATCATCCATGTCGGAGACGGCTACAAGAGAGTCTCCATAAGACATGTACCTGTCAGGCTTTTGAGTAGCCCTCCCACTACGTCGAAGTACTACTTGACGAGATTCTGATGAGTTAGGTTGTGTTTCAGTTGGGGTAAGAACAGTTCTTACAGACGAGGTAGAAGCTTCCTCACCCAACTTTTCTTCAAGCACAATTTTGCTTCTAGGTTTTGCATCCTTCATAAAGTCCTCCTCAAGGAAACGACCATTCGTGCTAACGAAAGTCTTATCGTCCTCGGGACTATAGAAAGTAAAACCTTTGGTTTCCTTCGGATATCCTACAAACAGGCACAATTCTGACCAACTAGCCAACTTGCTAGTCTTTTGCCTCAGCACGTGTGCAGGGCAACCCCAAATTCGGATGCGGCCAAGATTCACTTTACGGCCAGTCCATCGTTCATAAGGAGTACCAGGAACCGTTTTGGACGGAACTTGGTTCAGAATGTAGGCGGCTGTTTCGAGGGCATATCCCCAAAAGGAAAGCGGGAGTGATGAGTAACTCATCATCGATCTAACCATCTCCATAAGAGTTCGGTTTCTTCTCTCTGACACTCCGTTTTGTTGAGGCGTGCCAGGTGCGGTAAGCTGAGAAGCGATACCTTCTTCTTTAAGAAAGTCATCGAACTCTCCAGACATATACTCACCACCTCGATCAGATCGAAGGGTTTTGATCACTTTGCCAGTTTGCTTTTCCACTAAAGCCCTAAAGACCTTAAATACGTTAAAGGTCTCGGATTTGTGTTTAAGCAAATAGACAAACCTATATCTTGAGTAGTCATCAGTGAAGGTAACGAAGTATTCGTATCCTCCACGTGCCTGTTGGTTGAGCGGACCACATACATCAGAATGTATTAGTTCCAGCAACTCAGTGGCTCTTCGACCCTTATCGGAGAGAGGTCGCTTAGTCATTTTTCCTTCTATACAGGATTCACAAGTAGGTAGTGAACCTATTGCAGAGGCTTGGAGTGGACCATCCCTCACAAGTCTCTTAATCCTATCTAGACTGATATGATCAAGTCTTAAGTGCCAGAGGTATGTTGATTTTGTTAGATCGGAGGATTCAGAAAATTTGATCCTCTTTGGCTCCCTAATTAGATCGTTATCTATTTCGGTGTCTAAAAGAGAAGGTTGAGTGGGATAGATGTAGAAAAGAGCATTCTTCATACATTCATCAGTGACAAAAGAATTATCAGGAAACGAAATACGAATTCCATTCTTAATGAACTTTAAACAATAATCTTGCTCACGAAGACGAGCAACGGATATTAAGTTCTTTCCAAAGGTAGGAACAAAATAAGCATTATTCAAGTTTAAAGTGCGGTCTTCAAAAGACAGCGTCACGGATCCCACAGCCTTTGCAGACACCAGGCTCCCATCACCCCATTTGAAACAGAACTTGCCTTCCTCTAAGCTTTTGGTTTTCTTGAAACCATTCAAGGAACAACAAATATGGTTAGTAGCAGCGGAGTCAAGAATCCACGTTGATACATTATCAGCTACTAAGCATGCTTCGGTAACTAGTACAATACTATGTTCCTTTGCTTTGAGATAGGCAGGACAGTTCGTTTTATCGGCTTTGTAAGGTCTGTTCTTAGTTCCAGAGGCAGAGGCTTTTGCTCAGTAGCATGTGCCTCTCCTTGATTCCTCTTTCTCTTATTGAGACCTACAGCAGTGTGAAGTTCCTTCATAAGCTTGGTAACAGTGTACTCTAGCTTGTTTATGGAGTAGTTCATCTTGGAGGTATCAAGAGATGCGGGGAGAGTTTCTAAGATCATATCTATGACATTCTTCCCATCATTCTCAGATCCTAGGATTTCCATCTTATTTAGAAAACTAATGATCAGTATCATAAAGTCTCTAACAGGAGTCCTAGCCTTCATATGACAGTTCATAAACTGTCGGACTGCTTGTTGCCTTGCTTGACGCCTTTGCCCTCCAAATATCTCAAGGAGATTGTAGAGCATTTCGGCGGCAGTCTCGATGTCACGATTTTGCTCTTTCAGCATATTGTTCATAGATGCCAAGATACAGCACCTCACAATCTCATCGGATCGAAGCCAGGCCGCTAAGGCGTCATTGTCCTCTTGAGTTGAATCATCATTCGACAGAGGAGGACACGGGGTGGTGAGTACCCATTTGTGCTTGTTAACGGTAGGTATTATGTCGAGGTTACGTTTCGAATCTACGTAGTTTTCGTTTTCGAGTTTGATCGAGGAAAGAAAGATTGAGAGATGTTTGAGAGACATATTGCCTATATAAGTTGAAACAAGTTTATGATTAGTCTTTGGTTTAGGATTTAAGTTTCATTAAGACTTTTGTAAAATCCAAAGGTGTTATAAACCAAACGATAATTTACTCCCTCAAGAGAAGGCCGCAAAAAATCTCCATTTATAAGTAAATGACACATCATTAATGCTAAGCCAAGATGTCAATACATCTATTTTGACTAGCCACCTTGTAAATTGGTTTGATCACTCACATCCTTTCGCAGAGCCTTAAGGAAGGATACTAGGGATTGAGCCTAAGTGTGCAACCAACCACTTAGTCCAAAAGATCAGCTTTGAAAAACAATCCCCCAAGGGGAGGCCTTGCCATCATTGCATCACTCTCGGACGTAGCTCATTGAGCAATGATCGAAGCAATAACGCCTTGGAGTACTCACATTTAAGTGAGGGTCGCAAGAGCGGCTCTTAGTCCCACGTTATTGCATCTTTCACTAGTGTTGGGGATCGCGGGTTACAAACAACGAATATAACCCTCCCACTTAGTTTTTGGAGTTGGTTCATCGACTCTTATAAGTTCGGAAATAAATTTCCTAGTTAGAGAGCGACAGAGCGGACAACTAGAAGAGAATCCTAGATCGACATGTTCAGAGCAGTATTAGTGCATAAAGGCACAAGGGACATACTCGATCTTTTCCTATTTTCTATTTCGGGAAAGTGCGTGAGGGAAGTGTGAACTTCAACTCACTCGAACACTTGAAAGTTTGAGATTACACATCTTTTTATTTTTCGGCTTTGTCTACAAAGAGACCTCCCACTCAAAATTTCAAGAGCATATAGATTTTGAACATATGTGATATAGATATAGTTTTGAAAACATTTTGAAAACTTATTTGATTTGGATGACAAAATATTTTCAAGTTTGAAAGTGAAAACGGTTTTTCAAAATTCAAACTAGTTTTGTAAAAATTCAATTTCAATTAATCTTTCAAAAATCAAAACTTTTAATCTTTACACATCATGTTTATAATCATATGAAAAACATTTTTGCTCAAGAAAATTTTCTCATTAGAGTTCTATAACTCATGGTAGTGGGGTTTGAAAATCCGGATTTCTAAAAAACTGGAGTTTCAGACAGCCGCGCACCTCGGAGTAAAATCGCCATATCTGGCGGCTCCGATGTCCTTTTGAGCCGAAACCGGTGGCATTGGACAGAGGACAGACAGAGCTTTAATTTGATTCAAGAATAATTAAATTTCGATTTCTGAGCAGAGAGTTATGCCGGTTTTAATGCGGGTTTACATTCCAGCTCGAAGAAAAAGAAATAAATTAGAGCTTCGTCCTTTTAGGTGCGAAAAAGAATCGAGTGTAACGGAACGTTTTAAGATGTTGTTTAAAGCTTTTATTTGTGTTTTATTAGCAGGGTAATAACATAGAATAAAAGAAATAACAACATGCATAAAACGATTCAAGTAAATAAACGAAACTAGCAAGAAAATAAAACTAGTCACAAAATTTACTCGAAAATTCTCAAACCTTTAAAACACGTTTTTCAATATAAAAAATTAAAAACTTTTAGAACTGATTCTAATGTGTTTTAACATCATCCCAAACTCATAGAAAATCAACATGGTTTTTAATTTAGAGACAAGAGCAATAAATTAAAAAAAAATCTAAGATTACAATTCTAACTTGTCACAAAATTAGTAAACTTTCGAAAACGATTTTCAAGCTCATAATTTAAAAACATGCACATGCATTCCTTTGACCATAGCTCTGATACCATTTGTTGGAATCGATCTAGGGTTTAAGAAAAAGTTTAACGCTTCGTTAAGCGGCGGAATTTTAAAAATTTTCTTTTTAAGTAAAACTAGTTTTTACTAACCTAGACAAGAGCATGTACATGTAAATAAAAACTAATATGAGCTATTAAAGTTACTAACCTTTCTTGAAGCTTGAACCTTGTAGAAGCTTTTGGAAAGTTGCAATGCTCGTCTCCCCTCGCAGCACGTCTCTCTTCCTTTCCTCGGCACCTCGAGCAACCACGAAAGTTTCTATCACTAAATCACTCGAAAAGAAGGAATCAGTGAGTGGGCACTTTTAAACACTACGACTTGAGAACGAGTCTCGAAGTCGCAGAGCTAAACATTAGGTCGAGTGAGGACCTAGGTGCCAAGACAAGAAATAATCGAAAATATAAACTAGAGAGAGAGAGAGGAAGGGGCGGCCAAGTCTAGAGAGAGAAGCTCTCAATCTCTAAAACTTTGCATGAATGAAAAGTGTGGAATGAGGCTCCTATTTATAGGAGAGGTCTCACCTTCAATAAGGTAGTTTCCTCTTCTATAGAATATCACATATTCATGAGCCAATTTCCCTTTTCCTTCAAAGAGGTGCACGTCCAAGACAAAACAAGTAAGTCCTTGGATTTGTTTCCTCTTTTGTTTGCTTCTCTCTTGACCACATTTGGGCGCCCACCATGTTTCCTCTTAGGGGAAATTTGTTTCCTCTTTTTCTTTTGGCAAGTATCTTGATACATTTATGCACAAAATATTCTCTCTTCCTATTGGTATTATGGGCGCCTATCACCTTCTAGAAGGGGCTTCTAGAAGCTTTTCCATTTTGTTCATGACAACATGAAAAAGGCCCATTAAGAATTTTCAATAAAATTCTTATGAAATGAAATTAATCCACAAGGCCCAATTAATCATATTATGGCCGAGTGACATTAAGTCATCAAATGAACTTGTCAAAAAATTTATTGACATTCATTTCATCCTTTGTCTCAAAAGACAAAAATACCCTTTTGACTATTTTCGTTCTTGTTTTGACTTAGCTTCCAGTTTAACTATTCCTATCGATGTGATTCGTGACAGTGACCTCATGGACCCAAATGAACAAAGCTTTAGCTAAACACTTGGACTCAAAAGTTCACAAACCTTTTCCAAGTTTAGCTTAATGCCAGCTGACTCCACTAAAGAGCTGACACTGAAAATCTCTCGGTTCAAATGAATTTATTTTCTACTCAAGAATTCGACCTAATTATGATGAGCGGATCCACTGAATATTATCTATGTTTACCCTTCATGAATGTCATCAGCTAGTCGGGATTTACTAAATTACCATTTTACCCTTCTAGCTGTTATTTCCTCAACTCCTTTGTCGCTTGTGAATAAGTTAGAAACAATGTATTGACGAGGAGCTAACAAGTCACATTGTTTCATCCAAAAGAGTCAAGACTCAATTTGGACACTGGCCAGTTCATTTATTCACACTCCAAGGAACAAAGCATGAGGTGACATACATTGCATTTCAGCAATCTTGTACATGAATTCCATATCTATGAGAACTTCACAAAGTTACTCATGACAGACTCACAACTTAGTACTTCACCAATAGGCCTTGTTCGGAATCACATAGTGAGTCCGAACTTTGACTTTCTCAAATGAGAATACTAAGGTGTGAAATGGCATGTCTCATTTCAGGATTAAGGTAAGCATGATGCAATTCATACATAGTGACTTCGAGACCTAAGAGGTTAAATGGTTTGTTCTTATATTGTCTCTAGAAGTGCACTGGTCAATTCAGTACCTTCGGAAGATACCTAGAAGAACTATAGAGTCCCCAACTCTCAATGCCTCATAACCAGACATCATAGATTCTTCTAACAATCATACTGAGGTCAATAGTCCTTTGACCCTAAGATTGCGAATATATCGTTTTAAGCAAACTACGAAGAGTTTGTTCATGCAAATCTACATTTGTCTCTTCGTAAGTTGTTAAGTTTGTTTATGGACTAAAAGACTATGGTTTTATCATAAAGCTTCAGACAAGGAAGATTGAATGAACGTTTCAACTTTTTATTAATGAATAAGCAATTACAAGCAAGAGTCTTCGTAAGACTATATGACATCAAATGTACATAAATAGACACTACTACTCTTCTTGTGGGCACCATTGACAACAAACTCCCACTTGACTCAAAGAAGATGTGAGTAGTCCTACATGCCTAATCCCTCTAGAAGTTGGTCGAAGACCATGTTCGCTAGGGCCTTGGTGAATGGATCTGCCAGAGATCTACTTCACCTCCACGTCTCCGCGCTGCACGATCTCTTGAATCAAATGGTATTTCCTCTCAATATGCTTAGAGCGCTTATGGCTTCTAGGTTCCTTTGAGTTAGCGACAGCCCCACTATTATCACAATAAAGGGTCATGGGCTCGTCGACGTTTGGAACAATTTCCAAATACTTAAGGAACTTTCTAAGCCATACAGCCTCTTTGGATGCTTCACAAGCAGCCACATATTCTGCTTCCATTGTGGAGTCAGCAATGCAAGATTGCTTAATACTTCTCCACACAACAGCTCCACCATTAAGGATGAACACAGATCCTGATGTGGATTTCCTGGAATCCTTGTTCAGGAGGAGTCACCTGTCGCCTTTCGTTCGACCCTTGAGCCGTGCGAGGGTCCCCATTGATTGGGGCTGTAGGGTTGTGACCCTTACGAGCGCTCAGTCTCTCTCGGAGGTCTTCGCCACGGTTGTTCCGTTGGGCGCTAAGTCGATCTCTAAGATCCGGCCCGGCGGTATGGGGGCGTGAGCTTCGAGCCACACGCCTTAGTCGCCGAGTCGTTGTACCTTCCCTGACATTGCCTCTTTGACCGAGTCGGTCATGGACTGAACGTCGGGAGGTCTCTTCTTGAGAGGAGACCGGTATTGCTTTTGTTTTCGACGGACCGGCCTTGATCTCAACAGGGAGTTCCCCATCTTTGGTGAGAGAAGTCTCGACGTCCGCCGAAATTTCCAAGCCTTCATAGTCGGGGTCATAATCATGTCCCTCGTCCATGAGGTCCTCAGATTCCCCGTGGGGGGCGCCGTGTGCATGTGCCTTGCCCGCCAGTTGGCGGTGGTACCTTGCATTGGCTATCTTTAGTTGGCGGATTTTCTCCTCCATTTCAAGGATGCGGTCGTCGTTGAGAGACTCCTCGTCGCCTTACGCTCGGGAGCGCAGGAAGTATTTCTTCACCGCGGTTGCGTTTTCGGGGTTGTTCACGCCCTCAGAACGAACGGGTGGTTGACCACTCATGTCTTTCTCGAGTCGAGAAGAAAGGGGTCGAGCTGTAGAAGGGATTTCGGGCTGTGTAAGTCGGGAAGTCCCCTCCTTCTAGAGCCAAAATATTGTCGCACGAAAATGAACAACGATTAAATACCTCGGGCGGTTCGATCCAAGGCCGGACCAAGTGATCGCGCCCGGGCCAAAAATGGGAGCTCGTAGACCGAGCTGCACCCTCCAGACTCTGAGGTGTGTTTTTGCGGGTGTGACCGTGCCAAAGGTTGGCTGCCTACGTACCCTTTAGTCAGGATCAGGTCAAAACGAAGTTCAATTTGTGTATTGGGAGGCTATCTTGGGCTCGGAGGCTTTGTGAATCCAAGGCTTTAGATGGGGACCGGGCTCGTAGCTTCTAGTGAAGACTTTAGAGGGGTCACTTGCCTCGTAGCTCGGAGTTCTAGCTCAAGGGCCAAGAAGCAGGAGATCAGTATGTACTGCAGAAGCTCGGGTCGCAGAAGAGGAGCGCGCTCCCTCTCGTGGAGGGGGGTCCTTGACTTTCTGAGCCGAGGGAGGAGGATTGCGCGCTCTTGGAATGTCACAAGAGCACGCAAGAATTCTCAAGAGAAGAGAAGTATTGTTCTCGAAATGTATGAATTGTCAATTGTATCAATCCTTTTCTTTCTCCTCCCCTAGGGGGGGGGGTATTTATAGTGTTTGAGGGGAGGCCTTGGGCCGGCCCCTTGAGGCCCACCGGGTGGCCGGGAGCGAGGCGCGCGAGGCCTCACGCCCAAGAAGGCGCAGGGCGCGCGAGACATGTCGCCTGGATGGGCGCGGGGCGTGCCAGGCGCGGGACTTGGCCGGGTGCGGCGTGCCCGGCCGAGGTGGCAAGAACGCTCGGACGAGGTGGCAAGGACGCTCGGCCGAGGTGGCCGAGGTGGAAAAAACGCTCGGCCAAGGTGGCAAAGACGCTCGGCCGAGGTGGCCGAGCTGACGAAGACGCTCGGCCGAGGTGGCCGAGCTGGCGAAGACGCTCGGCCGAGGCGGCCGAGCTGGCAAAGGCGCTCGACCGAGGTGGTCGAGGTGGCAGGGACACCCGGCTGAGGCAGCAGGGGCGCTCGGCCGGGGCGCCGAGGCGCGCGCAGGCTGGGAGGCCGGGTTGCGCGGGAGTGTGCGCGCGAGCCAGGCGCGATAGGGCGCGCTGAGGCCCATTGGGCCAGGGGCCTCAGGGCCGGGGGCGCAGGTGCGCGCGCGCCGGCCGTGCCGGGCCGTGGGTGCGTCGGGGCGCTCGGGCCTGTTTGGCCGGGGCCCGTTGGCCTTCCGGCCGGCCTTGAATCGTTTTTGAATTTCCGGTGTCCCGAAAACGACCGGTAACAGAGTCCTCAAGTATTTTAATGGTTTTTGGTAGGTTTTTGAGTAGTTTCAGGTTCAGAGGAGCAATAGAGCATCTACAGTCAATTTCATGGAAAGATGACGAGATTCAGAGACAAAACGGTCGAAATAGAGTAAAAAAAGAGATGAGCAAGAAAATTGGCGACTATGCGCACTGCGCACATTCCCTCGCGCGCCGCGCAAAGACAGACTTCGAGATAACGTCGCGTGCCTCTAGTCGCGCGCTGCGCATACGGGGGCACAAACCGTGAAAACGCACAGAGTCTTATGCACGGAGCGTGCGTAACTTGGAGTTTGGTCCGCGCTCCGCGCATCGACCACCGCGCGCCGCGCGCCTCCGGATTGCTGGAATAGGAAATTAACGTTTTCTGAAGATTTTTTACCATTGGATTGAATTGGAAGGCTCAGATAACTCCGAAAAACACACATTCATGGCTAAAAACACCTCTTATAACCTAATTAACTCATTCTAGTTTGGAGTTGTTTTTTTCTACTTTTTTGGTGCACTTTTTCTTTGAGAGCTTTTGCTTGGGAGCGAAGTTGAGTCGAAGATCCGACGAACAAGCAACCGTGAACTCCTGTTTTTAATAGTTTTTCCTTCTTTCCCTTATTCTCTATTACTCTAATTTTTGTTAATTCATAGTTTCAATCTTCCCGTCATGAATCTCATAGTGTTTCTCTTATTTATGGTTATGTTGATTCTTGTCTTGATCATTATGTTGTTGAATATGGATTCCGTTAAAGGCTAGATTTTTAGCGGGGTTGCGATGTAGCCGGATTGAATTGGGTTAGGGTGTTTCGTTAGGGTGAAATTATGCTTTGATTTACTTAATTATTCATGCTTGTGTGGATGTATTCTTAATGCGTTCTTTAGATTTGCCATCTTTAGGATTGTTTTTAGGAGTTTTTTGTCACTCGAGAGAGGGCGAACACTCACGCTCATAATTCATGCTTCCTTTTTTTCTTAGGTTTCTAGACGGCTTAAGCTTAATGTGATCGTTTGAATTCTCATGTTTATTGCTCGTGATTGTTTTAATAGGATTAGAGGCCAAGAGGATATATAATCCGTCAATTGCGTAGGTTGCTAGATCACTCGAGAGAGGCTAGTAATATCATAGGGAGAATGAGATTAGCGTGAGTAGAGAAGGTCAAGTTGTTTGAACCTGAAACCCCCGAGTCTTAATTTTCCGATGAAGTCGTAACCCCCATTTTCTCTTATTCAATGTTTCGTGTTACATTTTCGTTGTTGTTTTTGTTAGTTTCATTGTAGTCAATTCTTGCACCACCCACTTTAATACCGTGAAATCAATTTGCTTTAGGTTGTTTAACATCGCTATAGTAACTAGTCTCTGTGGGATCGATATCAGTTACTTACATAACACTATTACTTGTTCGATACCGTCCGCTTGCGTGCTAGTTATAAAAATATCACAACAAGGACTAGTCAGTCGACTCGTGGGTCGGGACTCGACTCGAGCAGCGAACTCAACTCGAGGAGTTACGTGCAAAGTCGACATGAGGACTAGTCAGTCGACTCGTGGTTCGGGACTTGACTCGAGGAGCGAACTCAACTCGAGGAGTTACGTGCAAAGTCGACACGAGGACTAGTCAGTCGACTATTGGGTCGGGACTCGACTCGAGGAGTGAACTCAACTCGAGTAGTTATGGACAAGGTTGACACGAAGAGTAGTAAGTCAACCTGGGGATTCGGGTTGTTTCTCTTTGGGACCTTCGACCTAACCATTGGCCCCTTGAGATTTTGCCATACTTTTGTTTTTGTTTTTGAGGTTGATGATTTATTGTTTGAGACTATCTTGTTTATTCTAGTCATACTCACGTCGCCTATCATTGCAGAATGCTCACATACCAGGAGCGGAGCGATTAGATTTTTCATGGCTTGCCGCATCGGATACGCAATGTCTAGCCCGACATGGAGACGCCGCGGTCGAGCACGTTGTTGCAATAGCGAGGGTTCGGCCCATGCATGAAGTCGAGGCTCTCGAGGAAGAGTAAAAGTGAGCTCATGAGTAGGCGATTCGTTTGAGCATGGAGTTGGAGGATGAGATTGTGTTGCGGGTGGTCGAGCAAGCATCTTGGGAGAAGGCAACGCTCGCGGGTCGGCCGAGAAGCTGTAGATCATTCACGCTCGACTGTCATCGAGGGAGGAGAGGGCGCGACTTGCTATCGGTTGAGAACTCGAAAAGAACAACGCCGCGAGGGCGACGGAGAACTCGGAGGAAGATTAGGACGTCGCATTGGCGGAGGCTCGGAAGACGGTCACGGCCCCAGTTCATGACGCGACAACGAAGGAGAACGCATCTCGCGGATTCGCCTTCAGCTTCTTTGTCAGCATGTTTCTTTCATTGGATGACGTTCCTCCAATGGTCATCCCTTGCGTCGAAACTGCCTAATCGACGAACTGTTTAGCGCTTGCTTTTCTTGATGTCCTGGATATCGGCTACCATTCGTCTCTTGTTGGATTCTTTGTTGTTATTGGTTGTCTTTATTTAACCTTTTTAGGTTTATAACGCATCTTATTTTCTCGATTTACTATGTCTAGCGTAATCAATTTGCACGATTTTGTTGATGCGTGTCTTATTTTCTCGATTTACCAATGCTGGCATAATCGATTTGCACGGCTTGGGCCTCGAGGGGCCTCGGTGCCACATTGCATGGCCAGGTTTTCCGTGGACACTGGCTAGACCAATTTTGTCCGGCGGACGCAAGCCTTTGAAACCCATATGTGACTCCCTGCCTATTGGCGCACGAGCTGGGCAGCGAGCCGGCCTCTTTCCCTGTATGTACGCTACCTGTCGGCGTGCTTGTTGTGCATTAGGATGAGCTTGGAGTAGGGGTAGTTCACAACGAGTGTTGTACCTATCGGTATGCATGTCGCGTTTTGGGTTTTGACTGTTGCCTTGGGACTCGTATCCGGTGCGCGGATGTAACGCCTGTCGGCGCGCGAGTGACTCGCGAGTCTAGTAGACTCATTTTTTGAGTCGTGCGAGACCGTCGCATGGACAGGGTCTAGATGATGTATCCCTGTCAGCCCCCCGAGTTTCTTGGGTACTCGTAGAGGAGCCTAGAAATTGTGACAAGTGTGAAATGAAACACGAAAGGTGGAATGTAATTCAAAGTCTCGCATTTTGTATGAGTAAATGAAATTACATCCCACGGCCTATCGGCCTCGAATAAACTTAAATTGTCATGGAATTTTTTGGAAATAACGAAAATGTGGAAGAAAATTAACGGCGAGCTTTATTTGTTGTTGACTCGAGCGTGATCGTGAGCCCACCTAAATTCTCGAGCTCGATGCCACCGTCCTGACTTCACCATTCTTATCCTCGTGTCGGTAGATGGTGCTAATCATCTCTCCCTTTCCCTTTTCCGTCCACCCCTCGTATGTAGCACATCCTAACCATCGATTGGTCTCCTATCATTACGGCAATTCTCTTTGAGATCAGGAATTTCATCATCAGGTGATAAGTGGAGGTTATGGCCTTCAACCTGTTCAGAGTTGGGCAACCAACAATTATATTTTGTAGGCAGACATCTAATCCACCACTAGGAACGACACGATGTGAGTGACCTCGATCCCCCCGGGTGTCCCGAAAGTCATCGGAAGGTCGATGTTACCTTCCGTCATCACCCTCTCCCCGGAGAAGCTGAAGAGTGGGGTCGAGATCGAGGATGGCCTTAGCCCGGCCACCTTCATTCTATCCAAAGCTGATTTGAAGATAATGTCGGCCGAGCTGCCGTTGTCTATCATAATTCTCCGGACGAGGTTGTTGGCGACCAGTGTCGAGACGACAATCGCGTCGTTGTGCGGGTGCAGGACACGCACCGCTTCCTGGTTGGTGAAGAACATAGTCTCGAAGGGGGATGGGGGCGGAGCCTCCTAGGTTTGATTGATTTGGTGAGCAATCTTCCTTTAAGAGACGTCCCTCACGTACTTCTTCCTTTGCGTGTTGGAGTCCCTGAGCTCGGGGCCTCCCATGATCGAGCCCACGATGTGCATTCGTGAGCTTTCCGGATCGTCATTCGTTGTGCGGTCGGTGATGGTGACCGTTGCTTGACCATTCTTCTTATGCTGTAGGTGCTCTCCGCCTCACGTGGTAGTCAAGATTATACGGAGGACGTACTCTTTCAATTTCCCATCCTAGATGAGGGCCTCAATCTGACGCTTGAGTTGGTAGCATTCAGATGTCAGATGCCCGTGATCCTGGTGGTACTCACAAAACTTGCTCCGATCTCGCTTCGCGGGATCCTTTGTCAGAGGAGCGGGGCTTCCTAGCTTGTCATGGTGCAAAGCCAAGATCCACTCTTGTGGGGTGTTGAGACGGGTGAATGCCGAGAACTTTCAAAAGCTATCGACATGCGAAGGCTTCGGCCCGGGAAGGGAGCGACCGTTAGGGGTCTGGCCTCTGTTGTTCATCCTCTTTCGAGGGTCAGGGCGATTTTCGCCTTGGTCGTCACGACAACGATTGCCTCGTCCACCAGTCTCTCAGCCATCTCGGCCGTCAAGGTAGTCCTTGATCCCCATGTAAGTGCGGGCTCTCGCGATGAGCTCCGCCATGTCCCTTGGGACCTTCCGACTATGGATTTGAGGAAGTCGCTTGTGCGAGCCTCCTCAGTAATTAACGTAATGGCATCCTTGTCATCAAATCCCTCCACTTTGTGGGATTCCTCGGTGAAGCGAGCGAGGTATTGCCTCAAGGTCTCGTCTCTTTCTTGCCGGATGGACATGAGGTATGTCTTTGACTTCTTTTGTGCCACTAGCGTGGCGAACTGAGCGAGGAATGCCTCTCTGAGGGCTCGGAAGGATTGGATGTTTCTCAGCTTCAAGCTTCTAAACCATTCGAATCCAGACCCGGTGAGAGTCAGGCTGAATTCCTGGCATAGGGTGGCATCAAAATGTCCCTGCATGGACATCAACGTCTTGTAGTGTTGGATGTGGAAGTTCGGGTCTGTGTGTCCATCGTAAGGAGGAATCGAGGGTAACTTGAAGTTCCCGACACATGGCTCCGCCAGTATTTTAGCATCAAAGGGAGAGTAAGATTCCTCGATCCCGCCGTACGGCCTATGTCCTCTCGATTCCCTCATCTCGATGATATGGTTTTGGAGGCTCTGGATCATCGTTACCACTTTAAGCCCATTGGCGCGGCTGACCGCCGGGGCCACGGGAGTCGCCTGTCGACGCTCGTTGGACGCGTGGTCCCCGACGTTGGCCTGAAGTCGGCCAAGAGTGGCAACAGGGAGCATGTCCCTTCTAGAGTTAAGCCTTTGACGGAAGTCCTCTCCTCGAGAGTTCCTTTTTGCCGTCAAGTGCTCTCTTAGATCCCCGCTTCGCGCTTGGCGGGGTGAGGTGGCCCTTGGTCGGACCGTCCGGCGAACGTCTCGGCTATCGGCCCCGTCATCGTCGGGGGCGGCTCACTCCCCGACGATGGGCCGTGTTCGGCCGCCTCTTGAAACCGAGGGGGAAAGCCCCCAAGAATAGGAGCGCGAGCATTGGCATGTTGGCGGGGCTGGCCCGGCCGTGGAATCTCTCGTCCTTTCAGACTGAGAGCGTACGAGACTAGGGGTTGCCTCGTCGGTCCTCGACTCCCCCTCGTAGTTGGGATTGGAGTCGCCATGGCTGGGACCACCCTCGACATCGTAGCGAGAAGGTTAGCAATTAATGAGCGCGCCATCCACACCTGGGTAATCTAGGAGTTTGGCGAGCCTCCGGGCCGTGTCCTCTCGGAGAATGGCCTCGGGGTCAACCGCCGAGCCTTGGGGCTAACACTCGTTATCATGAGGCTGCCCTCCTAGACGGTGCGCTAGGTTCTTGAGGTCGTACCGAGAGCTAGTCGCTCGGGTTCCTTCAGAGGTTACTGGCACGCGACTCATCTAGCAAGAGTCTTTGCTTGTCGTAGAGGAAAGATGAAGTGGTAGAGAGAATGCGTTGCCAAGGTTGGGAGATCCCCTCCTTCTAGCACTAAAATGTTGTTGCTCGTTTTCAGAAAATGATTTAGAAGCCTCAAGCAGTTAGACCCAAGGCCGGACCAAGTGGTCTCGCTTTTGCTTGAACGTGTCGGACTTGGTGTCCCAAGTGGTCCCTTAGCTTGGATCTCGGTAATGTTGGAATTGATCTAGGGTTTAAGAAAAAGTTTAACGCTTCGCAAAGCGGCGGAATTTTAAAAATTTTCTTTTCAAGTAAAAACGGTTTTTACTAACCTAGACAAAGAGCAAGTACATATAAATAAAAACTATGATGAGCATATAGAAATTTACTAACCTTTCTTGAAGCTTGAACTTTGAGAAGCTTTTGGAAAGTTTGCAACGCTCGTCTCCCCTCGCAGCACGTCTCTCTTTCTTTCCTCGGCAACTCGAGCAACCACGATGATTTCTATCACTAAATCACTCGAAATAAAAGGAATCAGTGAGTGGGCACTTTTAAACACTACGACTTAAGAACGAGTCTTGAAGTCGCCGACTTAAGAACGAGTCTTGAAGTCGCAGAGCGAAACTCTAGGTCAAATGAGGACCTAGGTGCCAAAACAATAAAACGAAATTGACTAGAGAGAGAGAGGAGAGGGGCGGCCAAGGTTCTAGAGAGAGAAGCTCTCAAATCTCTAAAACTTGGATGAATGAAATGTGTGGAATGAGGCTCCTATTTATAGGAGAGGTTTCACCTTCAATAAGGTAGTTTCCTCTTCTATAGAATATCACATATTCATGAGCAAAAATCTGTTATTTCCCATTCCCTTCTTGGACGTGTGGCAGCCTTCTAGAAACAAGATTTGTTTCCTATTTTGCTAGCCTTGTCCTTACCTTAGGCGCCCACTTTGATTTCCCTTAGAGGAAATTTGTTTCCTCTTTTTCTTTTGGCAAGTATCTTCATACATTTATGCACAAAATATTCTCTCTTTCTCTTGGGTATGTTGGGCGCCTATTACACTCTAGAAAGGCCTTCTAGAAGCTTTTCCATTTGTTCATGACAACATGGAAAAGGCCCATTAAGAATTTTCAATAAAACTCTTATGAAATGAAATTAATCTACAAGGCCCAACAAGACTAATATTGGCCGAGTGAAACATGTCATTAAATGACCTTGTCAAAAAATTTATTGACATTCATTTCATCCTATGTCTCAAAAGACAAAAATACCCTTTTGACAATTTTCGAAAAACTTGTCTCGTTTTTGTTTTGGCTTAGCTTCCAGTTTATCTATTCCTACTCGATGTGATTCGTGATAGTGACCTCATGGACCCAAATGAACAAAGCTTGAGCTAAACACTTGGACTCAAAAGTTCACAAACCTTTTCCAAGTTTAGCTTAATGTCAACTGACTACACTAAAGAGTTGACACTGAAAATCTCTCGGTTCAAATGAATTTATTTTTTACTCAAGAATTCAACCTAATTATGATGAGTGGATCCACTGAATATTATCTGTGTTTACCCTTCATGAATATCATCAGCTAGTCGGGATTTACAAAATTACCATTTTACCCTTCTAGATGTTATTTCCTCAACTCCTTTGTCGCTTGTGAATAAGTTAGAAACAATGTATTGACGAGGAGCTAACAAGTCACATTGTTTCATCCAAAAGGGTCAGGACTCAATTTGGACACTGGCCAGTTCATTTATTCACACTCCAAGGAACAAAGCATGAGGTGATATACATTGCATTTCAGCAATCTTGTACATGAATTCCATATCTATGAGAACTTCACAAAGTTACTCATGACATTCTCACAACTTAGTACTTCACCAATAGGCCTTGTTCGGAATCACATAGTGAGTCCGAACTCTGACTTTCTCAAATGAGAATACTAAGGTGTGAAATGACATGTCTCATTTCAGGATTAAGGTAAGCACGATGCAATTCATACGTAGTGACTTCGAGACATAAGAGGTTAAATAGTTTGTTCTTATCTTGTCTCTAGAAGTGCACTAGTCAATTCAGTACCTTCGGAAGGTACCTAGAAGAACTATAGAGTCTCCAACTTTCAATGCCTCATAACCAGACATCATAGATTCTTCTAACAATCATACTGAGCTCAATAGTCCTTTGACCCTTAGATTGCGAATATATCGTTTTAAGCAAACTACGAAGAGTTTGTTCAATGCAAGATTGCTTAATACTTCTCCACACAACAGCTTCACCATTAAGGATGAACACAGATCCTGAAGTGGATTTCCTGGAATCCTTATCCGCTTGAAAATCGGAGTCGGTATATCCCGTCATAGTCAGGTCAGTACCTGAGTATGTAAGCATCAAGTTCCTAGTTCTTCGAAGATACTTAAGAACATGCTTAACAGCAATCTAGTGCTCGGGTCCAGGGTTGGATTGGAAACGGCTAACTACGCCAACGGCGAAACAGATGTCAGGTCTAGTGCAAAGCATAGCATACATAAGGCTTCCTACGGCAGAGGCGTAAGGAATTTTCCTCATGTCTTCAATCTCTTGTGCAGTCTTGGAAGACTGGTCCTTAGAGAGTGAAACTCCATGCCTAAAGGGTGTTTGACCCATTCTTGGAGTCTTGCATCGAGAAGCGATCCATCACCTTATCAATATAAGATGCTTGAGAGAGCGACAGGGTCCGGTTTTTCCTATCTCGAAAGATTTGGATCCCCAGAATGTACGCGGCTTCTCCTAGATCCTTCATATCGAATTGTTTTGCCAGCCAGACCTTAACCTCAGATAACTTACCCACGTCATTACCAATGAGTAGTATATCATCGACATATAGTACCAGAAACACAACTTTGCCTTCGTGTATTAACTTGTAAACACAAGGCTCATCTATTGACTGTTCAAAGCCGAAGCTTTTCACAGTTTCATCGAATCTGATATTGCATGACCTAGATGCTTGCTTTAATCCATAAATGGACTTAAGCAACTCACAAACCCTGGTCTCTTGACCTTCTTCCACGAAACCGTCTGGTTGAGCCATGTAAATGCGCTCGTCAAGATTGCCATTCAGAAAGGCTATCTTGACATCCATTTGCCATATCTCATAGTCGAGAGCTGCAGCTATGGATAGGAGTATGCGGATGGATTTAAGCATCTCGACTGGTGAGAAGGTTTCTTCATAGTCAATCCCTTCTTGTTGGGTATAACCCTTCGCCACAAGTCGTGCTTTGAACGTCTCGACGTTCCCATCAGGACCCTTTTTCTTCTTGTATATCCACTTACACCCTACGGGTTTAATCCCTTCAGGAAGGTCTACAAGTTTCCAGACTTTGTTGACATACATCGAGTGCATTTCAACTTTCATGGCGTCAAGCCAAAGGTTTGATTCAGAACAAGCCATCGCTTGGCTATAGGAAACAGGATCATCCATGTCAGAGACGGCTACGAGAGAGTCTCCATAAGACATGTACCTGTCAGGCTTTTGAGTAGCCCTCCCACTACGTCGAAGTACTACTTGACAAGATTCTGATGAGTTAGGTTGTGTTTCAGTTGGGGTAAGAACAGTTCTTACAGATGAGGTAGAAGCTTCCTCACCCAACTTTTCTTCAAGCACAATTTTGCTTCTAAGTTTTGCATCCTTCATAAAGTCCTCCTCAAGGAAACGAGCATTCGTGCTAACGAAAGTCTTATCGTCCTCGGGACTATAGAAGATGAAACCCTTGGTTTCCTTTGGATATCCCACAAACAAGCACAATTCTGACCTACTAGCCAACTTGCTAGTCTTTTGCCTTAGCACGTGTGCAGGGCAACCCCAAATTCGGATGTGGCCCAAACTAACTTTACGGCCAGTCCATCGTTCATAGAGAGTACCAGGAACCGTCTTAGACGGAACTTGGTTCAGAATATAAGCGGCTGTGTCGAGGGCATATCCCCAAAAGGAAAGAGGGAGTGATGAGTAACTCATCGTTGATCTAACCATCTCCATAAGAGTTCGGTTTCTTCTCTCTGACACTCCGTTTTGTTGAGGTGTGCTAGGTGCGGTAAGCTGAGAAGCGATACCTTCTTCTTTAAGAAAGTCATCGAACTCTCCAGACATATACTCACCACCTCGATCAGATCGAAGGGTTTTGATCACTTTGCCAGTTTGCTTTTCCACTAAAGCGCTAAAGACCTTAAATACGTTAAAGGTCTCGGATTTGTGTTTGAGCAAATAGACAAAACCATATCGCGAGTAATCATCGATGAAGGTAACGAAGTATTCGTATCCCCCACGTGCCTGTTGGCTGAGCGGACCACATACATCAGAATGTATTAGTTCCAGCAACTCAGTGGCTCTTCGACCCTTATCGGAGAAAGGTCGCTTAGTCATTTTTCCTTCTATGCAGGATTCACAAGTAGGTAGTGAACCTATTGCAGAGGCTTGGAGTGGACCGTCCCTCACAAGTCTCTTAATCCTATCTAGACTGATATGACCAAGTCTTAAGTGCCATAGGTGTGTTGATTTTGTTAGATCGGAGGATTCAGAAAGTTTGATCCTCTTTGGCTCCCTAATTAGATCATTATCTATTTCGGTGTCTAAAAGAGAAGGTTGAGTGGGATAGATGTAGAAAAGAGCATTCTTCATACATGCATCAGTGACAAAAGAATTATCAGGAAACGAAATACGAATTCCATTCTTAATGAACTTTAAACAATAATCTTGCTCACGAAGACGAGCAACAGATATTAAGTTCTTTCCAAAGGAAGGAACGAAATAAACATTATTCAAGTTTAAAGTACGGTCTTCAAAAGACAGCGTCACGGATCCCACAGCCTTCGCAGACACCAGGCTCCCATCACCCTATTTGAAGCAGAACTCGCCTTGCTCTAAGCTTTTGGTTTTCTTAAAACCATTCAAGGAACAACAAATATGGTTAGTAGCAGCGGAGTCAAGAATCCACGTTGATACATTATCAGCTACTAAGCATGCTTCAGTAACTAGTACAATACTATGTTCCTTTGCTTTGAGATAGGTAGGACAGTTCTTTTTATCGGCCTTGTGAGGTCTCTTCTTAGTTCCAGAGGCGGAGGCTTTTTGCTCAGTAGCATGTGCCTCTCCTTGATTCCTCTTTCTCTTAGTGATACCTACAGCAGTGTGAAGTTCCTTCATAAGCTTGGTAACAATGTACTCTAGCTTGTTAATGGAGTAGTTCATCTTGGAGGTATCAAGAGATGTGGGGAGAGTTTCTAAGATCACATCTATGACATTCTTCCCATCAATCTCAGATCCTAGGATTTCCATTTTACTCAAATGACTAATGATCAATATCATAAAGTCTCCAACAGGAGTCCTAGCCCTCATGCGACAGTTCATAAATTGTCGTACTGCTTTTTGCCTTGCTTGACGCCTTTGCCCTCCAAACATCTCATGGAGATTGGTGAGCATGTCGGCGGCAGTCTTGATGTCACGATGTTGTTGTTGCAACACATTGTTCATTGATGCTAAGCTATAGCACCTCACAATCTCATCGGAGCAGAGCCAGGCCGCCAAGGCATCTTTGTCCTCTTGAGTTGAATCATTATTCGTCAGAGGGGGACACGGGTTGGTGAGTATCCATTTGTGCTTGGTAAGGATTATGTCGAGGTTATGTTTCGAATCTATGCAGTTTTTGTTTTCGAGTTTATTCGAGGAAAGGATGAAAGAGAGAGAGTTGGGAGACATTTTGCCTATAAAAGTTGAAACAAGTTTATGATTAGTCTTTGGTTTAGGATTTAAGTTTTATTTAAGACTTGATAAAATCCAAAGGTGTTATAAACTAAACGATAATTTACTCCTTCGAGGGAAGGCCGCAAAAAATCTCCATTTATAAGTAAATGACACATCATTAATGCTTAGCCAAGATGTCAATACACCATTTTTGACTAGCCACCTTGTAAATTGGTTTGATCACTCACATCCTTTCGCAGGGCCTCGAGGGAGGATTACTAGGGATTGAGTCTAAGTGTGTAACCAACCACTTAGTCCAAAAGATTAACTTTGAAAAACAATCCGCCGAGGGGAGGTCTTGTCTCATTGTCTCACTTTCGGATTTAGCTCATTGAGCAATGATCAGTGCAAAGCACCCTTGAGTACTCTCATTTAAGAGAGGGCCACGAGGGTGACTCTTAGTCTAGCGACAATTGCACTTTTCATTAGTGTTGGGGATCGTGGGTTACAAACAACAAGTATAACCCTCCCACTTAGTTTTTGGAGTTGGTTCATCGACTCTTATAAGTTCAGAAACAGATTTTCTAGTTAGAGAGCGACAGAGCGGACAACTAGAAGAGAATCCTAGATCAACATGTTCAGAGCAGTGTAAGTGCATAAAGGCACAAGGTACATACTCGATCTTTTCCTATTTTCTATTTCGGGAAAGTGCGTGAGGGAAGTGTGAACTTCAACTCACTCGAACACTTGAAAGTTTGAGATTACACATCTTTTTATTTTTCGGCTTGTCTACAAGGAGACCTCTCACTCAAATTTTCAAGAGCATATAGATTTTGAACATATGTGATATAGATATAGTTTTGAAAACATTTTGAAAATTTATTTGATTTGGATGACAAAATATTTTTCAAGTTTGAAAGTGAAAACGGTTTTTCAAATTAAATTCAAACTAGTTTTGTAAAAATTCAATTTCAATTAAATTCTCAAAAATCAAAACATTTTAATCTTACACATCATGTTTATAATGTTATAAAAAACAATTTTGCTCAAGAAATATTTCTCATTAGAGTTCTATAACTCATGGTAGTGGGGCGGAAAATCCGGAATTCTAAAAAACTGGAGTTTCGGAACAGCCGCGCACCTCGGAGTAAAATCGCCATAACTGGCGGCGCCGATGTCCTTTTGACCTAAAACCGGTGGCATTGGATAGAGAACACACAGAGCTTTAATTTAATTTAAGAATCATTAAATTTAGATTTCTGAACAAAGAGTTATGCCACTTTTACTGCGGGTTTTACTCCAGCTCGAAGAAAAAGAAATAATTAAAGCTTGGTCCTTTTTAGGTGCGAAAAAGAATCGAGTGTAACGGAACGTTTTATGAAGGTTGTTAAAGCTTTTATATGTGTTTTATTAGCAAGGTAATAACAAGGCATAAAATAAATAACAACAAGCATAAAACGATTCAAGTACAAATAAGAAACTAGTAAGACAAGAAAACTAGTCACAAAATTTTACTTGAAATTTCTCAAACCTTTAAAACACGTTTTTCAATATAAAAAATTAAAAACTTTTAGAACTGATTCTAATGTGTTTTAAAAACATCCCAAACTCATAGAAAATCAACATGATATTTAATTTAAAGGCAAGAGCAATAAATTAAAAAAAAATCTAAGAAAACAATTCTAACTTGTCACAAAATTAGTAAACTTTCGAAAACGATTTTCAAGCTCATAATTTTAAATACATGTACATGCATATCTTTGACCATAGCTCTGGTACCATTTGTTGGAATTGATCTAGGGTTTAAGAAAAAGTTTAACGCTTCGCAAAGCGGCGGAATTTTAAAAATTTTCTTTTCAAGTAAAAACGGTTTTTACTAACCTAGACAAAGAGCAAGTACATATAAATAAAAACTATGATGAGCATAGAAGTTTACTAACATTTCTTGAAGCTTGAACTTTGAGAAGCTTTTGGAAAGTTTGCAACGCTCGTCTCCCCTCGCAGCACGTCTCTCTTTCTTTCCTCGGCAACTCGAGCAACCACGATGATTTCTATCACTAAATCACTCGAAATAAAAGGAATCAGTGAGTGGGCACTTTTAAACACTACGACTTAAGAACGAGTCTTGAAGTCGCAGAGCTAAACTCTAGGTCAAATGAGGACCTAGGTGCCAAAACAATAAAACGAAATTGACTAGAGAGAGAGAGGAGAGGGGCGGCCAAGGTTCTAGAGAGAGAAGCTCTCAAATCTCTAAAACTTGGATGAATGAAATGTGTGGAATGAGGCTCCTATTTATAGGAGAGGTTTCACCTTCAATAAGGTAGTTTCCTCTTCTACATAATATCACATATTCATGAGCAAAAATCCGTTATTTCTCATTCCCTTCTTGGACGTGTGGTAGCCTTCTAGAAACAAGATTTGTTTCCTATTTTGCTTAATGTCAACTGACTCCACTAAAGAGTTGACACTGAAAATCTCTCGGTTCAAATGAATTTATTTTCTACTCAAGAATTCAACCTAATTATGATGATCAGATCCACTGAATATTATCTGTGTTTACCCTTCATGAATATCATCAGCTAGTCGGGATTTACAAAATTACCATTTTACCCTTCTAGCTGTTATTTCCTCAACTCCTTTGTCGCTTGTGAATAAGTTAGAAACAATGTATTGACGAGGAGCTAACAAGTCACATTGTTTCATCCAAAAGAGTCAGGACTCAATTTGGACACTGGCCAGTTCATTTATTCACACTCCAAGGAAAAAAGCATGAGGTGATATACATTGCATTTCAGCAATCTTGTACATGAATTCCATATCTATGAGAACTTCACAAAGTTACTCATGACATTCTCACAACTTAGTACTTCACCAATAGGCCTTGTTCGGAATCACATAGTGAGTCCGAACTCTGACTTTCTCAAATGAGAATACTAAGGTGTGAAATGACATGTCTCATTTCAGGATTAAGGTAAGCACGATGCAATTCATACGCAGTGACTTCGAGACATAAGAGGTTAAATAGTTTGTTCTTATCTTGTCTCTAGAAGTGCACTGGTCAATTCAGTACCTTTGGAAGGTACCTAGAAGAACTATAGAGTCTCCAACTCTCAATGCCTCATAACCAGACATCATAGATTCTTCTAACAATCATACTGAGCTCAATAGTCCTTTGACCCTTAGATTGCGAATATATCGTTTTAAGCAAACTACGAAGAGTTTGTTCATGCAAATCTACATTTGTCTCTTCGTAAGTTGTTTAGTTTGTTTATGGACTAAAGACTAAGGTTTTATCATAAAGCTTCAAACAAGGAAGACTGAATGAACGTTTCAACTTTTTATTAATGAATAAGCAATTACAAACAAGAGTCTTCATGAGACTTTATTACATCAAATGTAGAATATAAAGATTACAACTCTTCTTGTGGGCACCATTGACAACAGGTAACGTTCGTCGGAACACATGAAATAAGAGAAAAACACGTGAAGTACAAAGGGAAAACCGAGGGGGTGCCTCTGTTTACCTCTCTGACGCTCAACATTAGGAGGATTGAGGTGGAGTACAGAGGGTTTAGTGTTTAGAGGGTAGAAGCTTGAGAGAAACGAGTGAAGTATGAGTTCGACAGCGTTTCAGTACTCAATTTCAGATTACCTAATTCGAGGGGTCGAGCCTCGTATTTATAGGTGACGAAGGGGTGTTTGGGGAACCCCTTGGCCGAGGGAAGCCTCTAGGGCCGGCCATTGGCCGACCATGCCCTAGGGCCAGCCATTGACCGACCATGCCCTAGGGCCGGTCGTTGGCCGGGCCGGCCATTGGCCGAGCATGCCCTAGGGCCGGCCAATGGCCGAAGCTGACCCTAGGGCCGGCCATTGGCTGACCATGCCCTAGGGCCGGCCATTGGCCGAGCATGCCTTAGGGCCGGCCATGGGCCGGGCACGCGCTAGGGCCGGCCAATGGCCGAAGCTGACCCTTGGGCCGGCCATTGGCCGAGCATGCCCTAGGGCCGGCCATTGGTCGGGCATGCCCTAGGGCCGGGCATTGTCCGAGCATGCCCTAGGGCCGGCCAATGGCTGAAGGTGACCCTTGGGCCGGCCATCGGCCGAGCACGACCGGGCGGGCATCGGCCGGACGGGAGACATCCGGACGGGCATTGGTCGACCGAGAGACGGCCGGTCGGGCACTGGCCGGTCGGGAGAGGGCCAGTCGGGCACTGGCCGGACGGGAGACGGTAGGACGGGCATTGGCCGGCCCGTGAGAAGGTCGGGTGCGCACTGGCCGACGGGGAGAAGGCCGGGCGGGCATTGGCCAGCCGGGAGGCGTCGTGACGGCTTTGCCCTTGTTTGTCCGGGCTGGCCAACAACGCCTTGCTTCCACGTGGTTCTTCGAACCGCGATGTGTATTGACTTCTTTGCCCCTGTCGGTCATCGACGGGCCGACAACAATGAAAGCATTCAAACATGTCAAGCAACTAATAAGACCAAAGAACAAGGTTCATAGAGAACTTACGGATTGGGCTCAGGAACAAAAAATTCTAGCTTTCACAATCTATCTTCAATCACCTTGATCTCTTTCTTCAAACTTTCAGATCCTCGTACTTGAACACCTTGATCTTCTTCTTCAAGCTTTCATATCCTCCTACTGGAACGCCGTGATCTCCTTCTTCAAGTTTTCGGAAACGTACTCCTCTTGATGACGCTGTAGTCTTTCGAAACGTAATCTTTAGACGAATAAAGAAATACGGCATGAGACCACACTCTTTAATCTCACATTATCAAGAAACAAATGTTATTTCAAGATCTCACTCTTATTTTCTAAGAATGGAATAGAGCAATTCCAAGGGGTAGAGAGAGAGAGAGAGAGAGAGAGAGAGAGAGAGAGAGAGAATCTGCCAAGATGGAGAGGGAGAGCCTCTTGGTCAATTTTTCTGAATACACAGAAGTGTCTTGGTCGAATTTTGACTTTTCATGAACCCTTTATTTATAGTAGTGGAAATGATATATTCTTGGTAGTTTCCAAAATAAATTGTTTCCATTTATTATGTTCACAGTAATGATTCTCAGATTGGCCATTGGATCTTATCTCATGAATCATACTTTCTCTCTTAGCCAGTAGATCAATATCTATGAGATTTTATTTCCTGATTAAATAGAGAATATTTATTAATTAAAGAATAAAGGAAATATCTTATTTCCTTTTAAATATTATTCTCTCATTAATATTCATGAGAGAGATAAAGAACAATATCTTATTTCCTTTTTAATGTTATTCTCTCATTAATATTCATGAGCGAGAATAAATGACAATATCTTATTTCTTTTTAAATATTATTCTCTCTTAATATTCATGAGAGAGAATAAAGGACAATATCTTATTTCATTTTAAATATTATTATCTCCTAATATTCGTGAGAGAGGATAAAAGATAATATCTTATTTCCTTTTAAATATTTTTTTCTTTCCTTCATTTAAACAACTAAAGAAAAAAAATATTGGTAACTACCAATATCGCATGGACGAAATTAGAGGCACACGACCAAGGTAATTTTGCGCAAATCTTGTGCCCAAATTTTTTTAAAATTCGTCCATCTCTTGTTGTGCAAGGCCCAATTGTTCAAAGCCCAATTAATTATTTATTTACTTAGTCCAACAATAAACAAATAAGTAATTGATTAATTATTTACTTGATCAAACAATAAATAATTAATACTACTATAAATAATTATTTAATTATGCAAATACCCATATTTCAGAATTTATGTTGTCAATCACAATTACAGCTTGTGAGATTATAATAATGAAACACATTATTATTAGAGGTTCTTTATTCGTCTTATCGAAGCCGAATCGAGGACTATGGACCTAGTAATAGAAGCTTAACAAATCCGATGAAATGAGAAAAAGTCCTTTATCTTTTCCACATCGATTTGTCTAATTTTGGTCAGATTCCACCTAGGTAAAGCCAAGACAGAACACTCCTTTATACTAGAATTATATTTACTCACCGTGACGAGTGTCCACTAATCTAGTCAGTACGTGATCAAGATCCTCCAGGTTCAACCAATATCGAGAAAGGTCAATTGATCTGTTATACATTTCTTGATACATATAAACCCTAAGCATTGTTGCTTCCCCAGCGAAAGATTTTTCCGAACGTACATACTTCGAAAGTGCCGGAAATCTATCGGTTCTGGAATCAACCCTTATGTGAGTGAACAATTGACCTTCTTTCAGGAAGGCTGGATTCCGTATCTGTCAACCACTTCTCACTCGAATCATGCTCCGAAACTCCCAAGAGATAAGTTGTGATTACCATGATAGTAGCCCTTTAGCGAATGAGTCAAAGAGTTTGGTAACATGTTCCAGTGTCCATGATCACTTCAGGATTAAGAACAAGTCTCACTGTGACCATCATAGTGACCCGGTTAGTGTGTTGTAACGGTACTTAAACGACACATCTACAACCAAAGTCTGTCCAGGTCGTACACTTACCACAAGTGTAGAATGCTCGCACGTCGTGATCAACCTTCACTAGTGTTCCGCATATCTGACTTTAGATACAGCTATCCAGGCATGTATTAGTCATCGACCATGTTTTAGCAACACCTCTCGAACTCAGGTGCCCATCACGTGACTTAGTTTAATATGCAAGATATGGATGATAGTTGCTATTGATTCTGATGTTCAGACATCAACCCACTAATCATATTATACTAATAAAGTAAACCATTATTCTATTTAATAATCATTTATATATTATATCTCGTTGGTAAGAATTCCTAACAAACCCATCTCGAGGGCGCAAAGGCACATGCGAGGAGTCAGCGAAGGATGTCGACGTGGAGAGGGTCTCGTAATGCCTCTGCAAGCCGTTGAATGCCGTGAGCAAAATCATACTCCTGTTTTCCACCTCCGAGTAGTCAAAACCGTCCTCGGCGGTTGAGCCAACCAAGGGGAAGGAGAGCATCCGAGATAATTCCTTAGTGGCAAGACCTCCTCCAAACCTACGGGAATCACGTGCTTGTTGATGTGAGAAATCACACCAAAATAGTCACGACAAATTTACGAATGGAAATGGGTCGATTTAGATTTTTAGATGGGCCACAATTCTCCGTAACAAGACCAAATTGAACACTAGACATATTGAACAATAAAATAAACAAAAACAACAAAACAGAATATAAAATAAACTCAGAGTTGTTTGTATTACAATCGCTCAAAATAGTATAAAGATGTTAACTTGAAGATAAGAATTGCAAGGTTGGGGAATAATCAAAGTAACGTACCCGACATGGGCTTGATTGTCTTATATTTAAAGTACGGGAGATGAAGTTGCGAGATCAAGATTACAGGGGACACATCGTGTGTTAGTTGGGACTCACTACTGAGTCTTGGGACATGTGTCATTGGAGAACTATCCGTATGAGGAACGGTTATAGATTGGCCAGGCTGATTGGCTTTGTACGTGTGGGTCTTTGGGGGGCAGTTATCTCGAGCTGGCTTTGAATCCTCTAACGGGCTAACGTAATTCCTAGACCTAATAGCAACAAAATACATGGGCTTGGGCCCAATTTCCTTATATTGGGCCAAATCTCTCTCTTGTTAGATTGAGGCCGAAGTCCAACATCAGCAGTCAGTCCCCCAGTTTATTCAGTATATAATAATGGATAAACTGAAGATAAAAACATGTATGGGCCGACCATCTAACTGAACTGATTACTTTTCTAGTTAGTATTGGACTACCACTTATGGCACGTGTGCTGCTACCTTTGAAACAAGTGAATATACTATATAATACTGAAAAACCGTAATGATTTGATCTCGAGAAGATCAAGGGTTTTCTTCTATATATATAATATTTGATTTTGTAAGATACGAATTGACATGATACTACGACGCGTTAAATGTGAGTTCGTTGGGTTTTCGTGTCTATATATTGAAGGAACATCTCCATCGGTCTCTCTTATTTATTCATCTCATCTCACACCAAACAACGGTACATTCCAAAGTTCCAAACTTTTCTTTTGCTTTCTTATTTTTCTCTCTGCTAGGGTTTTGGGTTTTCTGGTTTTGTAGTCAAGGAGAAAACAAACTGTTTTAGGAAAACCGTAGTTTAGAGCTTTCCCGATGGCGTCTACTCCCAGTCTAGCCAAAAAAGTCTAAGTCTCGACGACTTGAGCATCCTCACGGGAAATTTCTTCATGAACGTACTCTTTCTTTACTTAGTAGGACTAATCTAGACCGCATTAGGCGGAGGTTTCACATTTCGATCTGTTACCCGGTCTCGACGATATGGCTGAGACCATAAAGAATTTTTTTTTTGTGTCCACGAGATTTTCATAGAGAAGTTTAGGTTTCCAATCCCTAGGCTTCTTTTGGCGTATATGGCCCAGGTGTAGGTAACTCTCCCTCATCTCACCCTGTCCTCTTTGAGATTTGTGTTTGGGTTTCTCTGTCTGACCGAAGAATCAGGGGTTAGATTTTCATTAACGATCTGGTCCGTCTTATCACAACTAAGAGGAATTTCCGTTACCCTGGGACTTTCTATTTTTCGTGGAAGCCAACGATGACCATCATTCATGGGATGCCTACGAGGGACAATAGGTAGGCGGAGAGGTACTTTTATGTCCGGGTTTCTGAGCTCACTGAGGGTGGTTATCCCACCCTGCTCCGCTACGACTGGTCTAGGGGACCGGGTTAGGCTGTTATTTGTTTGTTTTGATTTTGTTCATAGTTTGAGATGTACCTTTCTTCTGATGCGGCTTTGTGGTTTTTCGTGTAGTTTTTCTAAAGACCATCGCCTCTGATGACCGGTTCAAAGAGCTCTTTACGACGCTACAAAGTGGGATTGTGGAGTGAGAGGACTTTACGCAAGTGCAGTTTGACATGCCTTTCTTGGTGTATAAATTCTTGGTATGTATTTTTTTTATCACTTTCACTGTTTCTTGGTGTGCCGAGCTGATGTGTAGAATATAAGAGTTCCTATTTTGCTTTCGAATGTAGCTGTAGACGATCTGTCATCACGGGCTGAACATCAAAACCAAGATCCAAGACAAGGAAGCCCGGAGCCCGGATGTCAAGACAAAGATCCAGGATAAGAGTATCCAGGGGAAGCGAGAGAAGACCAAGATACAATATAAGAAGGTCTAAGCGAAGACGAGATGAAGATGCGTGCTGATGGCTGGAGAGCAAGGAATAAGGCGGGGGCAAGGGAATCTGCGGCGAAAAAAGCTGCTGATTAGGAGGCCACACGGAAGGCGGCCGCCGAGAAGGGGAAAGAGATAGTAGTAGCCGCCTTTTCGACTGATCAGCCCGTGTCTCGAGCAGGCTCTTATGATCCCGATGTGGTAATCAGACATGCCGTCTCCCATCTTGAATCCGAACAGACTGAACCTCTACCCCTGTGCGAAGACCCAAGGGGAAGAAGAAGATTGGACCGGATGACGAGGAAGAAGAAGAAGAAGAAGAAGAATGAAGAGAATGGGAGATCCTTTCTAAAGGGAAATGGGCTTCTTCGTCCGCCCCTAAGAAGGTCACCATTGTGACCCTGAAGGGGACGAAGGCGAAAGAGGACTCTTTGGAGAAGGAGGCACAAACTCGGAGTTCCAAAGCTCACAACAGCGGCCAGAAGAGGTCGCTGAAGGATCAGCCGAGCGGGGACTTGCAAAAGAAACCTCGTCCTTCGGAAAAAAAAAAAAAAAAAAAAAAAAAAGAAGCTCTACTGACCAAGTCCGGGTTTTCTCGTATGCTGATAAAGTTTGACTAAAAGGGTTTCAGGGCCTTGTGTGAGGATTCGATGTGCTCTCCTGCGGCACGTCAACAAGCTCGGGATTAACCTGGCTTCGATCAAGGAGTTGGTCGAGTTCGAGCAGTATTATTGATATTTCTTAATGAGCTTGAGACGTACCTTCTCTTATTTTGTCAGGCGGCGGCCGAGCTGAACCTTTTCCAACAGAAGCATGATCTTAAGCACATGGAGATGGACAGGTTTGTCTAGGAGTTGCTTGACAAAGCCGAGGTCCTTACCACGTAACTTGCCCAGATGGAGGTGAAGATCGAGGAGCTTGAGAATGAGGTCAATGCTTGCACCAAGAAGAGGGAGATCTTGAGCTCGGGTTCGCGAGGGAGAATGAGAAGGTCAAGACGGCGAAGCTCGACTACTTTCGGGCTTACAAGGAGCAGGACATCAACATTGAGGAGCTCATTGTGCTGTAGGGTGAGCATGATCAGCTCGCGTCGCTTCATGACCAGCTCAAGCAGTCCTTCAGAGAGGAGGTGGAGAAGCGGGTCCGTGATGGAAGAAGGGCGACCTCAGTCAAGTACCAGCACCTCATTATCACACCATGAAGGCCCAAGAATGACGGATGATATACTAGTATACTACTGTTCTATTAACTCTTTGTACTGTTGTGACCTGTTGTTCATTCTTTAATAGACTAGCATCATGTATTCCAGCCAAAGAATAGGTGCAGGCAGCAGATCTTAATACGACGGAGTGCTACGCCAATGTTTCCCTTCTTAAGTCGCTGGTGGAAGCGGCGTCGACGGTCGAGGACGAGCTGAGATGTTGAGGCTGATTTGAAGGACCTAGAGATGTCTTGGAATTGATCTAGGGTTTAAGAAAAAGTTTAACGCTTCGGGTAAGCGGCGGAATTTAAAAATTTTCTTTTGACAAGTAAAACGATTTTACTAACCTAGACAGTGAGCAAGTACACGTAAATAAAAAAGTATTATGAACATTAAAGATTACTAACCTTTTTTAGAAGCTTGAACATTGAGAAGCTTTTGGAAAGTTGCAACGTTCGTCTCCCTCGCAACACGTCTCTCTTCTTTCCTCGGCAACACAAGCAACCACGATGGTTTCTATCACAGGAATCACTCGAGAGAAAAGGAATTAGTGAGTGGGCACTTTTAAACACTACGACTCAAGAACAAGTCTTAAAGTCGAAGAGCTAAAAACGCTAGGTCAAATGAGGACCTAGGTGCCAAAACAAAAACGAAAGAAAACTTAGAGAGAGAGAGAGGGAAGGGGCGGCCAAGCTAGAGAGAGAAGCTCTCAAATCTCTAAAACTTGGGATGAATGAAATGAGAAGAATAAGGCCCCTATTTATAGGAGAGGTCTCACCTTCAGTAAGGTAGTTTCCTCTTCTATAGAATATCACATAATTCATGAACCAATTTCCTCTTTTCCTTCATGAGTCACACGGCCAAGATGCCTTCTAGAAGGCCTTGGATTTGTTTCCTCTTTTGTTCACTTCTCCCTTGACTCTTGTTGGCCGAAATTCCCTATGCATCTTGATGCAAATTTGTGTCCTCTTTTTCTTTTGTCAAGTATCTTCATACATTAATGCACAAAATAATCTCCCTTTTTCTTTGGGTGATGGGCGGCCAAGAGGCTCTCTAGAAGGAGCTTCTAGAAGCTTCTTCATTTGTTCATGACAACATGAAAAAGGCCCATTAAGAATTTTCAATAAAATTCTTATGAAATAAAATTAATGCACAAGGCCCAATTAAACTAATCTTGGCCAAGTGGTTTTAAGCCATCAAATGACCTTGTCAAAAAATTTATTGACATTCATTTCATCCTATGTCCAAAAGGACAAAAATACCATTTTGATAATTTTCGTAAAACTTTTCTCGTTCTTGTTTTGACTTAGCTTCTAGTTTAACTATTCCTACTCCATGTGATTTGTGACAGTGATCTCATGGATCCAAATGAACAAAGCTTGAGCTAAACACTTGGACTCAAAAGTTCACAAACACTTTCCAAGTTTAGCTTAATGTCAACTGACTCCACTAAAGAGTGGACACTGAAAATCTCTCGGTTCAAATGAATTTATTTTCTACTCAAGAATTCAACCAAATTATGATGAGCGGATCCACTGAATATTATCTATGTTTACCCTTCATGAATATCATCAGATAGTCGGGATTTACAAAATTACCATTTTACCCTTCTAGCTGTTATTTCCTCAACTCTTTTGTCGCTTGTGAATAACTCAGAAACAATGTATTGACGAGGAGCTAACAAGTCACATTGTTTCATCCAAAAGAGTCCAGAGTCAATTTGGACACTGGCTAGTTCATTTATTCACATTCCAAGGAACAAAGCATGAGGTGATCTACATTGCATTTCAGCAATCTTGTACATGAATTCCATATCAATGAGAACTTCACAAAGATACTCATGACATCTTCACAACTTAGTACTTCACCAATAGGTCCTGTTTAGACTCACATAGTGAGTCCGAACTCTGACTTTCTCAAATGAGAATATGTAAGCTGTGAAATGGCATGTCTCGTTTCAGGATTGAGGTAAGCACGATGCAATTCATACGTAGTGACTACGAGACATAAGAGGTTAAATGGTTTGTTCTTATCTTGTCTCTAGAAGTGCACTAGTCAATTTAGTACCTTCGGAAGATACCTAGAAGAACTATAGAGTCTCCAACTCTCAGTGCCCCATAACCAGACATCATAGATTCTACTAACAATCGTACTGAGGTCAATAGTCCTTTGACCCTTAGATTGCAAATAAATCATTTTAAGCAAACTACGAAGAGTTTGTTCATGCAAATCTACATTTGTCTCTTCGTAAGTTGTTCAGTTTGTTTATGGACTAAAGACTAATGTTTTATCATGAAGCTTCAAACAGACAAAGAAGAATGAATGAACGTTTCAACTTTTTATTAAATGAATAAGTAATTACAAGCAAGAGTCTTTGTGAGACTTTATTACATCAAATGTACAAAATAAAGACTACAACTCTTTTTGTGGGCACCATTGACAACAAGACGGCCTTCATCGATAGCCTGGATGTTGTTCCTCCGCTCAACCTGTCCAATGTCACCTTTACTCCGTACTCGGAGGTGTGTGCATCGGATGTCGAGCAGGCGATTCCTGAGGGCGTGGATGAGTTTGGGTTGAATGTAGGTCTCGTGGTAGGGACCTCTTCTCTCGATGCAAGGACTTCTTCAGCCGGGGCCAAGACTGCTGCCGCCGCGGAAGAGTGAGCTAGGACTTTGAGCCAGCCTGACCAAGCTACCACTCAATGAGACAAGTTATCGTATTCTACCTAATTTATTATGTTTCCCAGACTAGTTCGACGTACTTTTTTGCCCGGACGGGCCAGTATGATTTACGAACCTTAGCTAATATTTTTATTTCTCTTGAACTAAACCATTAGAGGCGGTACATTGTGCTTTTTTACTCGGTTGGGGCAGCACGATGTTAGTAATATTTTTTTCTTTGATATTTTCTTGTGATATTTGCGTGTGTTGAGCTCGATAGAGCATAATTTCTTATTATTCAAAACTCCTTCCGGGATGAAACCCGACTTAGACGTGTGCGAATGCATGAATGCGGCTTGAAGATTCCTATGTCCCTTTTTCTAGTTGTGCAAACTGCGGAGCTCAGCTTTGTCTATGCAAAAGGTTCATCTTACAAGAATGCGGACATATGAGCCCGGCTTTAGCGCGCGGAGGTCATTCGAGTTTTCACTTCGAAGTCTCAAAAAAGACAAAGTTAAATGGACTTAGGCTTGTTTTGCCAAGTATACGGTAGGTAAAAGAAGAGGGTGGTTATGCCCTTGCGGGCTGCCTACGTACCCACTTGGTGGGTTCAAGCCATGACGTAGTTCGATAGACTGCTAGTTAGTAGAAGTATTTCCTTAAACATTGGGCATTCCAAGAGCACAACACCGAGATGCCGTTCATTGTTTCTAGCTCGTAGACCCCAGGCTTGACAATGCAAGTTACCCTGTATAGCCCTTCCCAGTTCGTGCTAAGTTTGCAAGAGTTAAGTTCGGCCGTGTTTTGAAACACACACCCGAGGACGAGCTCTCCTTCCGAGAATCGAATTTCCCTAACTTTCGAGTTATAGTAGCTGGCTGCGGCCCATTAGTACCCTTGGACGCGTATCAGTGCCAATTCGCGCCTTTCTTCAATTGAAATCCAGCTCATCTTTGAGCATTTCATCATTCGTCAGTTCATTTTGCCAGGCCGATTCTCTCCTCAGGCTTGGCACTTCAATTTCGGCTGGTATTACGGCCTTCATTCAATATACTAGGGAAAAGGGGGATTCACTAGCTCGACGGGGGCTCGTTCTGTTTACCCATAACAATTTGTGAAGCTCGTTTGCCCACCGTCCTTTCTTCTTGTCGAGCCATTTTTAAGGGGTCTAATGATGGTTTTGTTGGCGGCCTTTGCATGTCCATTCCCTTGCGGGTAGCGAAGGGTGGATTTGCTCAGCCTTATCCCCCATCTTTCGCAGAATCCTTCGAAGCGGGCTAAGATGAATTGAGATCCATTGTCCGCCACTATTTTCTTTAGGGCTCCGTGGCGCGAAATTATATTTTTCCAGACGAAGCCTTCCACACAAACGTCTTTCACATTCGGGAAGCTTCGGCCTCGATCCATTTAGAGAAATAATCGGTGAGGATGAGGACGAACCTCCTCCCGTTGGAGCTGGAGGCATGGGTCCTACTATGTCCATCGACCATTTAATTAAGGGATATGGTGCAGAGATGGAATATAGCTCTTCCACAGGCTGCTGGACTATGGATGCGTTGTTGTCAATGGTGCCTACAAGAAGAGTAGTAATCTTTACTTATGTGCATTTGATGTAATAAAGTCTCACGAAGACTCTTGATTGTAACTGCTGAATTATTAATAAAAGTTGAAACATTCATTCATTCTTCCTTGTCTGTTTGAAGCTTTATGATAAACTATAGTCTTTAGTCCATAAACAAACCAAACAACAAATGAAGAGTCAAATATAGATTTGCATTAACAAACTCTTCATGGTTTGCTTAAAACAATATATTCGCAATCTAAGGGTCAAATGGCTATTGATCCCAGTATGATTGTTAGGAGAATATATGATGTCTGGTTATGGGACATTGAGAGTTGGAGACTCTATAATTCTTCTAGGTATCTTCTGAAGGTACGGTATTGACCAGTGCACTTCTAGAGACAGAATACGAACCAACCATTTAACCTCTTATGTCTTGAAGTCACTACGTATGCATTGCATCGTACTTACCTCAATCCTGAAATGAGACATGTCATTTCATAGCTTACGTATTCTCATTTGAGAAAGTCAGAGTTCTAGATTCTCTATGTGATATAGACAAGACCTATTTGTGAAGTACTAAGTTATGAAGATGTCATGAGTAACTTTGTGAAGATCTCATAGATATGGAATTCATGTACAAGATTGCTGAAACGCAATGTATATCACCTCATGCTTTGTTCCTTGGAATGTGAATAAATGAACTGGCCAGTGTCCAAATTGAGTCATGACTCTTTTAGATGAATCAATGTGATCCCATCTAGGTTATGATATTCATGAAGGGTAAACATAGATAATATTCAATGGATCCATTTATTACAATTAAGTAGAATTCTTGAGTAGAAAATATATTCATTTGAACCGAGAGATTTCAGTGTCAACTCTTTAGTGGAGTCAGTTGACATTAAGCTAGAACTTGCAAAAGGTTTGTGACTTTTTGAGTCCAAGTATGCTAGCTCAAGCTTTGTTCATTTGGATCGATGAGGTCACTACCACAAGTCTTTAGAGTAGGATTAGTTAAACTAGAAGCTAAGTCAAAACAAGAACTCGACAAGTTTTACGAAAAATTATCTAAAGGGTAATTTTGTCTTTTTGAACATAGGATGGTATGAATGTTAATAAATAAATTTTTTGACATTGTCATATGATGACAAGTGAATCAAGTCACTTGGCCATACCAAGATTATTTGGGCCTTGAGGATTAGTCTCACTTCATGGAATTTTATGTGAAAATTTTTAATGGGCTTTTATTATGTTGTCATGAACAAATAAGACATCTAGAAACATGTTCTAGAAGCCTTAAGAAACCGTCCAAATAAGAGAGAATTAGAGACTTATTTTGTGCATTGATGTATGAAGATACTTGGCAAAAGAAAAAGAGGAAACAAATTTCCTCTAGAAGGAAAGAGGGATTTCGGCCAACCAAGGGAGAAGCAAAAGTGGAAACAAATCAAGGTCTTCTAGAAGCATGCCTTGGACGTGTGACTTGAGGAAGGGGAACGAAATATTTGCTCATGAATATGTGATATTCTATAGAGAAGAGGAAACTACATTTTGAAGGTAATCCTCCTCCTATAAATACCTCACCTCATTCACAACTCACAAAACACAATTTTGAGATTGCGAGCTTCTCTCTCTAAGTTGGCCGCCCTTCTCTCTCTCTCTAGCGCTTCTTTTCTTTCGTTTTGGCACCTAGGTCCTAATTTGACCTAGAATTTGTTTTAGCTCTTTGGCTCCAAGACTTGTTCTTGAGTCATTGTGTTTAAAAGTGCCCACACACTAAATCCAACCATTCTCTTAAGACTCTAGTGGTAGAAACTTTCGTGGTTGCTCGACATGTTCAAGAAGACTAGTGGGAGAGGCGTGCTGCGTGGGGAGATGAATGTTTCAACCTTCTGAAGGCTTCTCAATGTTCAAGCTCCATTCGAGGTTGGTACCGAGTAAAAACTAAATGTAGTTTTAAAATTTTAAATTATATGTTCATGCACTTTGTGTAGGTTGTAAAAACGTTTTACGTGTTTTAAAGAAATTTTTTATATTCCACCGCTTGCTAGAAGCGATAAAACTTTTCTTAACTCTAGATCTATTCCAACAAATGGTATCAGAGCTATGGTCAAAGTGTTAGCATGTACATGTAATTTGAAATATGATTTTGAAAATCGTTTTCTTGAACTTACTCGAATTATGATTTTGCTAGAATTCTTATTTTAGATTATTTTTAATTTATTGCTCGTGTCTTTAAATTAAAAACCATGATGATTTTCTACAACCTTGCGATGATACTAAAACACATTAGAATCATTTCTAAATTTTTTAATTTTTCATGAGTAAAATCACTTTTTGACAAGTTTGAGAAATTTCAGGTAATTTGTGACATGTAATATTGTCCTGCTTGCTTTGCTTATTTACTCGCTCGTTTTATTTTTGTTGTTATTATCTCTTGTGCTATACTAGTAATATGTTAATAAGACACATTCAAAAGACTTAACAACTCAATAAAACGTTCCGTTACACTTAAATATTTTGCACTAAAGTCCCGACCGAATTTCTCTACAGTTTTCCTTAAGCTTAAAAAATACCTATTGTAAAAGGGACGTATCTTTCTGTTCGGAACTTGGATTTGAATGGTTCTTAAACTAATTAAAGGTCTGTGAGTCTATTTTCCAAAACAGTTAGAATTAGCTGAATAGATATCGGAGTCGCCGTTTCCGGAATTTTTACTCCGAAGTATTCGCTGCCCGGGTTTCCATGATTTCTTGAAAATTTAATTTTTTATTTCCGAATCCCGACTCCCATTACAAGAGTTCTGGAACTCAAATAGAAAAATTTCCTTGAGAAAAAATGTTTTTCTAAATGTTATAAACATAATGTATGAGATTGAAAAGTTTTGATTTTTGAATATTTAATTGAAATTTAACTTATACAAAACTAGTTTGAATTTTGAAAAACCGTTTTCACTTCAAACTTGAAAATATTTTGTCATCCAAATCAAATAAGTTTTCAAAATGTTTTCAAAACTATATCTATATCACTTATGTTCAAAATCTATTTTCTCTTGAAAATTTAAGTGGGAGGTCTCCTCGTAGACTAGTCAAAAAATGCAAGAAAATGTGTAATCTCAAACCTCAAGTCTTCGAATGAGTTAGAAGTTCACACTTCCTTCATACACTTTCCCGAGTAGAAAATATAGGAAAATGTCCGAGTATGTACCTTGTGCCTTTATGCACTTACACTGCTCTTCTTAGAAACATGTCGATCTAAGGTTCAATTTCTAGAATTCCACTAAATCGCTCTATAACTAGGAAATGTGTTTCCGAACTTATAAGAGACGATGTGCCAACTCTAAAAACTAAGTGGGAGTGTTATACTTTTTGTTTGCAACCCACGATCCCCAACCCTAATCAAAAGTGTAATTGTCGCCAAACTAAGAGTCACCCTCGTGGCCCTCTCTTAAATGAGAGTACTCAACGACGCTTTGCTCTGATCATTGCTCAATGAGCTACGTCCGAGAGTGAGACAATGAGACAAGGCCTTCCCTCGGTGGATTGTTTTTCAAAGTCGATATTTTGGACTAAGTGGTTGGTTACACACTTAGACTCAATCCCTTAGTAATCCTCCCTCGAGGCCCTGCGAAAGGATGTAGTGATCAAACTTTTTTACAAGGTGGCTTGTCAAATTTGATGTATTGACATCTTGGCTATGCATTAATGATGAGTCATTTACTTATGAAAGGAGACTCATTGCGGCCTTCCCTCGAAGGAGTAGAGTGTCATTTCATTCATAACCCCTTTGGATTTTTCCTGTCTTGTTCATCCTAAAAACTTAAACAAACTTAAATCCTAAACCAAAAGACTAATCATTAACTTGTTTCAACTTAACTTTAGCAAACATGTCTCTCAACCCTCTCTCAACCATCATTTCCTCAAATAAACTCGAAGGCGAGAATTACGTAGACTGGAAGCGTAATCTCAACATAGTCCTTACCGTGGACAAGCACAAATGAGTACTCACCACCCCCTGTCCTCAAACGAATGATGATTCGACACAAGAGGAAAAAGACGCCTTAGCGACCTGGCTCTGATCCGATGAGATTGCGATGTGCTATATTTTGGCATTGATGAACAATGGCTGCAACAGCAACATCGTGACATAGAGACTTCCACCGATATGCTCTACAATCTCCATGAGATGTTTGGAGGGCAAGGGCGTCAGGCCAGACAGCAAGCAGTTAGACAGTTTATGAACTGTCACATGAAGGCTGGGACTCCTGTTAGGGACCATATGATGCTAATCATTAGTTACCTAAATGAGATGGAAATCCTAGGATCCGAAATTGATAGGGAGACCAAAATAGATATGATCTTGGAAACTCTCCCTGAATCTTTCGATACCTTCAAGCTGAACTACTCCATGAACAAGCTAGAGTACACTGTTACCGAGTTTATGAAGGCGCTTCACAGTGCTGAAGGTCTCACTATGAAAAAGAGGACTCGAGGAGAGGTACATGGTACTGCCTCCACCTCTGGATCTATGAAGAGACCTCGCAAGGCCGAGAAGAAGAACAAACCTAATGTTCAAAAGAAGAAGAAGCCCTAGGTTCCTAAGGTGGACAAGTCTAACGACAAGTGCCACCACTGCTATGAACCTGGACACTGGCGCATGAACTGTCCTGCCTACCTCAAAACTAAGGAAAAAGGTATTGTACTTATTACTAAAGCATGCTTAGTAGCTGATAATGTATCCATGTGGATTCTTGACTCCGCTGCTACTAACCATATCTGTTGTTCCTTGACTGGTTTCAGGAAAAACAAAAGTTTAGAGGAACGTGACTTCTCCTACAGATGGGGTGATGAGAGCTTAGTGTCGGCGAAGGCTGTGCGATCTGTGACACTGTCTTTTAAAGACAGAACTTTAAATTTAAATAATGTTTATTTTGTTCCTTCCTTGGGGAAAAACTTAATATCTGTTGCTCGACTTTTTGAGCAAGATTATTGTTTAAAGTTTATAAAGAATGGAATTCGTATTTCTCTTTCAAATTCTTTTGTGACTGATGCATGTATGAAGAATGCTCTCTTTTACATTTATCCCACGCAACCTTCTCTTTTAGACACTTAAACAGATAATGATCTAGTTATAGAGCCAAAGAGGATCAAATTTTATGAATCCTCTGATCTAATAAAATCAACATATCTATGGCACTTAAGACTTGGTCATATCAGTCTAGACAGGATTAAGAGACTTGTGAGGAACGGTCCGCTCCAAGCCTCTGCAATAGGTTCACTACCTACTTGTGAATCTTGTATAGAAGGAAAAATGACTAAGCGACCTTTCTCAGCTAAGGGTCGAAGAGCCACTGAGTTGCTGAAACTTGTACATTCTGATGTAGGTGGTCCGCTCAGTACACAGGCACGGGGAGGATTTGAATACTTTGTTATATTCATCGATGATTACTCAAGATACGGTTTCGTCTATTTGCTCAAACACAAATCCAAGACCTTTAACATATTTAAGGTCTATCGGGCTTTAGTGGAAAAGTAAACTGGCAAACAGATCAATGTTGTCAATGGTGCCCACAAGAAGAGTTGTAATCTTTATATTGTGCATTTGATGTAATAAAGTCTTATGAAGACTCTTGCTTGTAATTGCTTATTCATTAATAAAAAGTTGAAATGTTCATTCATTCTTCCGTGTCTGTTTGGAGCTTTATGATAAAACATTAGTCTTTAGTCCATAAACAAACTAAACAACTTACGAAGAGACAAATGTAGATTTGCATGAACAAACTCTTCGTAGTTTTTTAGCTCTTCGACTTTGAGACTTGTTCTTGAGTCGTCGTATTTAAAAGTGCCCACAAACTAGGTTGAATGAGGACCTAGGTGCCAAAACAAAAATGAAAAGAACTTAGAGAGAGAAGGGGAGAGGGGCGGCCACAAGGTCTAGAGAGAGAAACTCTCAATCTCTAACTTATGTGGAATGAGAAAACAATGAGAATGAGGCCTCTATTTATAGGGGAGGGATTACATACATGAAGGTAGTTTCCTCTTCTATAGCATATCACATATTCATGAGCAAATATTGGCCTCCTTCCCTTTATTCCACATGGCCAAGTAGTCTTCTAGAAGGCCTTGGATTTGTTTCCTCTTTTGTTCACTTCTCCCTTGACTCTTGTTGGCCGAAATTCCCTATGCATCTTGATGCAAATTTGTGTCCTCTTTTTCTTTTGTCAAGTATCTTCATACATTAATGCACAAAATAATCTCCCTTTTTCTTTGGGTGATGGGCGGCCAAGAGGCTCTCTAGAAGGAGCTTCTAGAAGCTTCTTCATTTGTTCATGACAACATGAAAAAGGCCCATTAAGAATTTTCAATAAAATTCTTATGAAATAAAATTAATGCACAAGGCCCAATTAAACTAATCTTGGCCAAGTGGTTTTAAGCCATCAAATGACCTTGTCAAAAAATTTATTGACATTCATTTCATCCTATGTCCAAAAGGACAAAAATACCATTTTGATAATTTTCGTAAAACTTTTCTCGTTCTTGTTTTGACTTAGCTTCTAGTTTAACTATTCCTACTTGATATGATTTGTGACAATGACCTCATGGACCCAAAGGAACAAAGCTTGAGCTAAAATACTAGGACTCAAAAGTTCACAAACCTTTTCCAAGCTTAATGTCAACTGACTCCACTAAAGAGTTGACACTGAGAATCTCTCGGTTCAAATCAATTTATTTTCTACTCAAGAATTCAACTAATTGTGATGAGTGGATCCACTGAATATTATCTATGTTTACCCTTCATGAATATCATCAGTTAGTCGGGATTTACAAAATTACCATTTTACCCTTCTAACTGTTATCATCATGTATTGACGAGGAGCTAACAAGTCACATTGTTTCATCCAAAAGAGTCAAGACTCAATTTGGACACTGGCCAGTTCATTTATTCACATTCCAAGGAACAAAGCATGAGGTGATATACGTTGCATTTCAGCAATCTTGTACATGAATTCCATATCTATGAGAACTTCACAAAGTTACTCATGACATTCTCACAACTTAGTACTTCACCAATAGGCCTTGTTCGGAATCACATAGTGAGTCCGAACTCTGACTTTCTCAAATGAGAATACTAAGGTGTGAAATGACATGTCTCATTTCACGATTAAGGTAAGCACGATGCAATTCATACGTAGTGACTTCGAGACATAAGAGGTTAAATAGTTTGTTCTTATCTTGTCTCTAGAAGTGCACTGGTCAATTCAGTACCTTCGGAAGGTACCTAGAAGAACTATAGAGTCTCCGACTCTCAATGCCTCATAACCAGATATTATAGATTCTCCTAACAATCGTACTGAGGTCAATAGTCCTTTGACCCTTATATTGCGAATATATCGTTTTAAGCAAACCATGAAGAGTTTGTTCATGCAAATCTACATTTGTCTCTTCATGTGTTGTTAGGTTTGTTTATGGACTAAAGACTAAGGTTTTATCATAAAGCTTCACACAAGGAATAGTGAATAAACGTTTCAATTTTTTATTAATGAATAAGCAATTACAAGCAAGAGTCTTCGTGAGACTTTATTACATCAAATGTACAAAAGTAAAGACTACAAATCTTCTTGTGGGCACCATTGACAACAAACACCCACTTGACTCAAAGAAGATGTGTAGTCCTTCACGCCTAATCCCTCTAGATGTTGGTCGAAGACCTTGTTCGCTAGGGCTTTGGTGAATGGATCTGATGTTGTCAATGGTGCCCACAAGAAGAGTTGTAGTCTTTATTTTGTACATTTGATGTAATAAAGTCGCACGAAGACTCTTGCTTGTAATTGCTTATTCATTAATAAAAAGTTAAAACGTTCATTGATTCTTCCTTGTCTGTTTAAAGCTTTATGATAAAACATCAAACTTAACAACTTACAAAGAGACAAATGTAGATTTGCATGAACAAACTCTTCCTAGTTTGCTTAAAACGATATATTCGCAATCTAAGGGTCAAAGGACTATTGACCTCGGTACGATTGTTAGGAGAATCTATGATGTCTGGTTATGGGGCATTGAGAGTTGGAGACTCTATAGTTCTTCTAGGTATCTTCCGAAGGTACTGAATTTACCAGTGCACTTCTAGAGACAAAATAAGAATAAACCATTTAACCTCTTATGTCTCGAAGTCACTACGTATGAATTGCATCGTGCTTACCTTAATCCTGAAATGAGACATGTCATTTCACAGCTTATATATTCTCATTTGAGAAAGTCAGAGTTCGGACTCACTATGTGATTCTGAACAGGGCCTATTGGTGAAGTACTAAGTTGTGAGAATATCATGAGTAACTTTGTGAAGTTCTCATAGATATGGAATTCATGTACAAGATTGCTAAAATGCAATGTATATCACCTCATGCTTTGTTCCTTGGAGTGTGAATATATGAACTGGCCAGTATCCAAATTGAGTCCTAACTCTTTTGGATGAAACAATGTGACTTGTTAGCTCCTCGTCGATACATTGTTTCTAACTTATTCACAAGCGACAAAGGAGTTGAGGAAATAACAGCTAGAAGGGTAAAATGGTAATTTCGTAAATCCCGACTAGCTGATGATATTCATGAAGGGTAAACATAGATAATATTCAGTGGATCCGCTCATCATAATTTTGTTGAATTCTTGAGTAGAAAATAAATTCATTTGAACCGGGAGATTTTCAGTGTCAACTCTTTAGTGAAGTCAGTTGACATTAAGCTAAACTTGGAAAAGGTTTGTGAACTTTTGAGTCCAAGTATTTAGCTCAAGCTTTGTTCATTTGGATCCATGAGGTCACTGTCACAAATCACATCGAGTAGGAATAGTTAAACTAGAAGCTAAGTCAAAACAAGAACGAGACAAGTTTTACGAAAATTGTCAAAAGGGTATTTTTGTCTTTTGTGACATAGGATGAAATGAATGTCAATAAATTTTTTGACATGGTCATTTAATGACATGCGTCACTCGGCCAATATTAATTTATTAGGCCTTGTGGATTAATTTCATTTCATAAGAATTTTATTGAAAATTCTTAATGGGCCTTTTTCATGTTGTCATGAACAAATGAAAGAGCTTCTAGAAGCCCCTTCTAGAGAGCATATGGGCACCTACTACCCAAGGGAAAAAGAGAGAATATTTTTTGCATAAATGTATCAAGATACTTGCCAAAAGAAAAAGAGGAAACAAATTTCGTATGCAAGCATAGAGAATTTCGGACAATATAGAGAAGGAACAAAATAGGAAACAAATCCAAGGGCTTCTAGAAGCCTTGTTGGCCGTGTAAATTAAAGGGGCAATGGGCAATATTTGCTCATGAATATGTGATATTCTATAGAAGAGGAAACTACCTTATTGAAGGTGAGACGTCTCCTATAAATAGGAGCCACATTCTTCACATTTCATTGATCCCAAGTTTTAGAGATTTGAGAGCTTCTCTCTCTAGCTTGGCCGACTCCTCTCTCTCTCTCTCTCTAGTCAATTTCGTTTTTTGTTTTGGCACCTAGGTCCTCATTTGACCTAGCGTTTTTAGCTCTTCGACTTTAAGACTTGTTCGAGCTGGAGTAAAACCCGCAGTAAAAGTGGAATAACTCTCTGCTCAGAATCTAAATCTAATGATTCTTGAATCAAATTAAAGGTCTGTCTGTCCTCTTTCCAATGCCACCGGTTTTGGGTCAAAAGGACATTTGAGCCGCCAGTTATAGCGATTTTACTCCGAGGTGCGCGGCTGTTCCGAAAGTCCAGTTTTTTAGAAATCCGGATTTTCAGCCCCACTACCATGAGTTATAGAACTCTAATGAGAAAATTTTCTTGAGCAAAAATGTTTTTCATAAGATTATAAACATGATGTGAAAGATTAAAATGTTTTGTTTTTTGAAAGTTTAATTGAAATTGAATTATTTTTACAAAACTAGTTTGAATTTTGAAAAACCGTTTTCGCTTTCAAACTTGAAAATATTTTGTCATCCAAATCAAATAAGTTTTCAAAATGTTTTCAAAACTATATCTATATCACATTTGTTCAAAATCTACATGCTCTTGAAAATTTGAGTGGGAGGTCTCCTTGTAGACAAGCCAAAAAATAAAAAGATGTGTAATCTCAAACTTCCAAATGTTGAGTGAGTTGAAGTTCACACTTCCCTCATGCACTTTCCCCAAATAGAAAATAGGAAAAGATCCGAGTATGTCCCTTGTGCATTTATGCACTAACACTGCTCTGAACATGAACTTCTAGGATTCTTTTCTAGTTGTCCGCTCTATCGCTCTATAACTAGGAAACCGTTTCCGAACTTATAATAGTCGATGTACCAACTCCAAAAACTAAGTGGGAGGGTTATACTTGTTGTTTGTAACCCACGATCCCCAACACTAATGAAAAGTGCAATTGTCGCCAGACTAAGAGTCACCCTCGTGGCCCTCTCTTAAATCAGAGTACTCAAGGGCGCTTTGCACTAATCATTGCTCAATGAGCTACGTCCGAGAGTTAGACAATGAGACAAGGCCTCACCTCGGTGGATTGTTTTTCCAATGTCGATCTCTTGGACTAAGTGGTTGGTTACACAATTAGACTCAATCCCTAGTAATCCTCCCTCGAGGCCCTTCGAAAGGATGTGAGTGATCAAACCATTTTAAAAGGTGGCTAGTCAAAATTGGTGTATTGACATCTTGGCTAAGCATTAATGATGTGTCATTTACTTATAAATGGAGATTTTTTGCGGCCTTCTCTTGAGGGAGTAAATTATCGTTTGGTTTATAACACCTTTGGATTTTATCAAGTCTTAAACAAACTTAAATCCTAAACCAAAGTCTAATCATAAACTTGTTTCAACTTTTATAGGCAAAATGTCTCCCAACTCTCTCTCTTTCCTCGAACAAACTCGAACATAACCTCGACATCATCCTTACCATTAACGAGCACAAATGGGTACTCACCACCCCGTGTCCTCCTCTGACGAATGATGATTCGACTCAAGAGGACAAAGACACCTTGGCGGCCTGGCTCTGCTCCGATGAGATTGTGAGGTGCTATATCTTAGCATCAATGAACAATGTGTTGCAACAACAACATCGTGACATCGAGACTACCGCCGACATGCTCAACAATCTCCATGAGATGTTTGGAGGGCAAAGGCGTCAAGCAAGGCAACAAGCAGTCCGACAGTTTATGAACTGTCATATGAAGGCTAGGACTCCTGTTGGAGACTTTATGATACTGATCATTAGTTTTGTGAATAAAATGGAAATCCTAGGATCTGAGATTGATGGGAAGAATGTCATAGATATGATCTTAGAAACTCTCCCCGCATCTCTTGATACCTTAAAGATGAACTACTCCATAAACAAGCTAGAGTACACAGTTACCAAGCTTATGAAGGAACTTCACACTGTTGTATGTCTCACTAAGAGAAAGAGAAATCAAGGAGAGGCACCTAGGTCCTCATTTGACCTAGCGTTTTTAGCTCTTCGACTTTAAGACTTGTTCTTGAGTCGTAGTGTTTAAAAGTGCCCACTCACTGATTCATTTTCTCTCGAGTGATTCTTGTGATAGAAACCATCGTGGTTGCTCGTGTTGCCGAGGAAAGAAGAGAGACGTGCTGCGAGGGAGACGAACGTTGCAACTTTCCAAAAGCTTCTCAACGTTCAAGCTTCTAAAAAAGGTTCGTAATCTTTAATGCTCATAATACTTTTTTATTTACGTGTACTTGCTCTTTGTCTAGGTTAGTAAAATTGTTTTACTAGTTAAAAGAAATTTTTTAAAATTCCGCCGCTTACCGAAGCGTTAAACTTTTTCTTAAACCCTAGATCAATTCCAACATCTGCTAGGCTATCCACCATTGAGATCTTCTTCACTTCCACGTCTCCGCGCTGCACGATCTCTCGAATCAAATGGTATTTCCTATAAATATGTTTAGAGCGCTTATGGCTTCGAGGTTCCTTTGAGTTAGCGACAGCCCCACTATTATCACAATAAAGGGTCACGGACTCGTCGACGTTTGGAACAATTTCCAAATACTTGGAATTTTCTAAGCCATACAGCCTATTTGGATGCTTCACAAGCAACCACATATTCTGCTTCCATTGTAGAGTCAGCAATGCAAGATTGCTTAATACTCCTCCACACAACAGCTCCACCATTAAGGATGGCTAGGGATATAGTAGACATCATGAAGAGAAATATGAGATGTGCCAATAGAACCACCACCATCCAATGGCGTAGGAGTGTCATCAGCGATGATAATGGGAATAGATGAATGACGAGACGATGACACAAATGATGGAAAGTGATGAGATATATGGTGGGAGGCACCTGAATCAAGGATCCATAAAGTGGATGATATACCTAAGACTGACGATGAGGAAAAACGTTTTGAGGAAGATGATGACATGGCATGAGGTTGGCAAGGAACAATTGGAACTGATCAAGCATGTACGGATTGCTGATGGGACTATGGTGATCATTGTTGTTGTTGTTGCGTTTTTCCTTTTCTTAACAATACGGGACACTCAGCCTTCCAATGACTCTTCTTCTTGCAATACGCACACTTGTCATTGTGCCTCCTCATACAAAAAAAAAAACTCAAACTCAAAAAACTCCAAAGACGAAATTAAAAAAAATAACCAACAACCAAATTTGAACTCCTAGCAGCCCCGAATATACACTCTAAATCGAAATAATTTGCAACCAAACTACCAAATGCAAAATAAAATTGCCCAAACAATTCGCAGCTCTGTGACTCACTCGGAAGAGAGACTTATAGGCTCCAAAATCCAATCCAATTGTTCAAACGTACCATTGACTTCACGAGCATGTTGTTCAAATTTTGTGACTATCCAACGGTTAACGAATGCGCAAACTGTAAAGTATACACTTTTGAATCACTCGACTTGTCAATTCAAGTTTAATAAACGAGCTTTCGTTGTTACAACTAAATTCTTGAGTGAATTATGGTCCAACAAGTTTATCAAATTAATTTAAAATATGTTAAGGTAATTAGAAATCTCGGAACAAGTAAATGATTTATCGAGTTCGTCTCGAGTAATAAATTATTTTTCGAGGAGACATTCCAAAAATTAATTTAATAAATCAATTCTTAAGAATGAGAATTATTTTCGAGAAACCTTAAATATATTTGAATTAATCGGAAACAAATGAGAAAATTTATCAGAACCCATTTGACATAAATTTTGTAGCTGGGGTTTCTTTGAGGCGGTGAGGAGGAAAGAGGGACTTAAATGAGTAAATACGAAACTCTGGGTTATATATAAAAAATAAAAATAAAAAAAATAAAAAAAATAAAAACTCTTGTTTCTCTCTCTGCACTCCTTCTTGTTCGATCTTCTCTTCTTCATTCGTCTTCTTTGACCGCCACCTGCAGAAAACAAGGAAACCATAAGGAAAAAAAAAAAATATATATATATATATATATATATAACCTCCATCTTCTTCTCACCTCATCATTTTCATCTTTCGCTCGGCCGGACCTCCACGAATTGAGACTTTCACGTCCTTCCATCACGAGCGAGCCCGGATTGGCACGCGCACTTCGATCGAGAGGAAAGGATCACTACGAGCTAGCTGATGATGTCGGACCGAGGAGAATCACCGGGAAAAGGAAGAGAGAGCACCTGAGAAGCTTACTTTCACGAAATTAGGTGAGAAATTGATGTGTTGTTGGGCTTGTTTTGTACTCGATTTGACCGAAAATTGGAAATAATTGGGGGTTTTCGTGTATTGAAGCTTGAATCGTTCGATAGATGATTGGGTATCATTTATTTATTACTGAATTGATGAATTGAATATGCAATTTTGGATTTTTTGCTTCCTTTGATTTTTGGATGAATTTGGAAGTTGTTGGATGATTTCTTTCTTGTGTTCTCCGTCGTTGCTGAATTTATGCTTTTATTTTTGTGGAATTGTTTGCTGAGTTTTGTTCGTTGTCATTCTATGATGATTCAAAGCTTAAACCTATTTTCCTTTCAGGTTTTGGTTTGGCCGAGTCTGTGAGGGTGTTTGTAAGCTGAGACTTGACTTGTGGATTTATTTGTTTGGCTTTACTTGTTTCGGTTTGAGTTTGGCTGAATGTCGTTTATGACTTGTGCTTAGTTCCGGACGAACTTTGAATTGGATCTCGTGTTTGTTTCGAAACTCGGTCGAATTATGAACATGGTTAATGGAATCTGAGAATGAATCGTTCGTATGAATCTCATGGAGAGTTTGGAAATATGCGTGTGTCTCGCTTTGTTATTGTTGTCGGCCCGTCTGACGACCCTGGTCAATACACGTCACGGTTCGAAGAACTGCGAGAAAACGAGGTATTGCTGGCCAATCCAGACCAACAAGGGCAGAACCGTCACGGCGCCTCCCGTCCGGCCAATGCCCGTCCGGCCTTCTCCCGGCCGGCCGGTCCCGCTCGGCGTTCTCTCGGCCGGCCAGTCCCACCCGGCCTTCTCCCGGCCGACCAGTCCCGTCCGGCCGTCTTTCGCCCGGCCATTGGCCGGCCCAACTCTTTCACCCGGCCATTGGCTGACCGAGCTTCACTCGGCCAATGGCCGGCCCAACATTCTCACCCGACCAATGGCCGGCCCAGCCTTCGCCCGGCCATTGGCCGGCCCAACTCTTTCACCCGGCCATTGGCCGACTGAGCTTCACTCGGCCAATGACCGGCCCAACATTCTCACCCGGCCAATGGCCGGCCCAGCCTTCGCCCGGCCATTGGCCGACCGAGCTTCACTCGGCCAATGGCTCGCCCACTTTCACTCGGCCTAGGGGTTCCCCAAACACCCCTTGGTCGCCTATAAATTCAGAGGTCCGTCCTCTCCCAAAGGTAATCCGAAAATTGAGCACTGAAACGATGCTGAACTCGTACTTCTCTCTTTTCTCTCAAGCTTCGGCCCTCTAAACACTAAACCCTCTATATCCCACATCAATCCTCCTAATGTTGAGCGTTAGAGAGGTAAATAGAGGCACCCCCTCTGTTTCCCCTTTGTAGTTCATCGTTTCCTTCCTTCTCTTGCAGGACCAATGACGGACGAGGCAAACACCATTCACAGCTAGGGAGAACTCGGGATACCGAGTTCAAGACGCTCGAGCCCGAACGCGATCATTTGGTCCGGCTTTGGGTCGAACCGTTTGGGGCTCCTAAATAGTTGTCTAAAGACGAGCGACAACATTTTGGCGCTAGAAGGAGGGGACCTCCCGACCTTGGCAACGCTCTCCCTTCCAACCTCCTTTTCTACAACGCCTACGACTCTCGAAAGATGAGTCAAGTTCCAACCACCTCTACGGGCACTCGAGCGACTAGCTCGAGGTACGGCCTTAGGAACCTGGCACACCATCTGGGAGGGCAGCCTCGTGATAACGAGAGCCAGCCCCAAGACCCGACGGCCGATCCCGAAGCCGTCCCCCGAGAGGACACGGCTCGGAGGCTCGCCGAGACCGTCCAGGCGTGGACAGCACGCTTATCGCTAACCTTCTTGGCTACGATGTCGAGGGTGGTCCCAGCCACGGCGACTCCGATCTCGACCAAGAGGGGGAGTCTAGGACCGACGAGGCAACCCCTAACCTCATACGCTCCCGGTCCGAAAGGATGAGGGATGCCACGGCCGGGCCAGCCCTGCAGACACGTCAATGCCCGCGCTCCCATTCTCAGGGGCTTGCCCCCTCGGTTTCAAGAGGTGGCCGAACACGGCCCCTCGCCGGGGAGAGAGCCGGCCCTAGCGATGACGGGGCCGATAGCCGAGCACTCGCTGGACAGCCCGACCAAGGGTCGCCTCGCCCCGCCAAGAGCGAAGCGGGGATCTGAGAGAGCACTTGATGGCATAGAGGAACTCTCGAGGGGAGGACCTCCGTCAAAGGCTTAACTTCCGAAGTACCTTGCTCGTTTCATCGATGAATCCCACAAAGTGGAGGGGTTCGATGACAAGGACGCCATTACGGCAATTACTGAGGGGGCTCGCACAACCGACATGGCGGAGCTCATGGCGAGAGCCCGTACTTACATGGGGATTGAGGACTACCTCGACGGCCGGGATAGCCGAGAAGCTGGTGGACGAGGCAGCCGACGTCATGACAACCAAGGTGAAGGTCACCCCGACCCTCGAAAGAGAAGGAACAGAGGAGGCCAGACCCCTAACGATCGTTCCCTTCCCGGGCTGAGGCCTCCGCATGTCGACAGCCTTCGGAATATCTCGGCATTCACCCCTCTCAACACCCCCACAAGAGCGGATCTTGGCCTTGCACCGCGACAAGCTAGGAAGCCCCGTTCCTCTGACAAAGGGTCCCGCGAAACGGGATCGGAGCAAGTTCTGTGAGTACCACCAAGATCACGGGCATCTGACATCCGAGTGCTACCAACTCAAGCGTCAGATTGAGGCCCTATCCAGGATGGGAAATTGAAAGAGTATGTCCTCCGTACAATCGGGACTACCGCGGGAAGCGGAGAGCACCCGCGGCATGAGAAAAAGGGTCAAGCAATGGTCACCATCACTGACCGCACGGCGGATGATGATCCGGAAAGCTCGTGAATGCACATCGTGGGCTCGATCATGGGAGGCCTCATGCTCGGGGACTCCAGCACGCAAAGGAAGAAGTACGTGAGGGACGTCTCTCAAGGGAAGAACGCTCACCAAATCAACCACACCTACGAGGCTCCGCTCCCGTCCCCTTCGAGACTATGTTCTTCACCAACCAGGAAGCGATACGTGTTCTTCACCCGCACAATGACGCAATGGTCGTCTCGGCACCGGTCGCCAATAACCTCGTCTGAAGAATTCTGATAGACAACGGCAGCTCGGCTGACATTATCTTCAAATCAGCTTTGGACAAGATGAAGGTGGCCGGGCTAAGGCCGACCCCGATCTCGACCCTACTCTTCGGCTTCTCCGGGGAGAGGGTGATGACGGAAGGTACCATCGACCTTCCGGTAACTTTCGGGACACCCGGGGGGATCGAGGTCACTCACATCGTGTCGTTCCTGGTGGTGGATTAGCCGTCTGCCTACAACATAATTATTGGTCGCCCCACTCTGAACAGGTTGAAGGTCATAACCTCCACTTATCACCTGATGATGAAATTTCCGACAACGAAGGGAATCGCCGTAATGATGGGAGACCAATCAATGGCTAGGATGTGCTACATACAAGGGATGGACGGAAAAGGGAAAGGGAGAGATGATTAGCACCATCTACCAACTCGAGGATAAGAATGGTAAAGTCAGGACGGTGACATCGAGCTCGAGAATTTAGGTGGACTCATGATCACGCTCGATTCGACAACAAATAAAGCTCGCCGCCAATTTTCTTCCACATTTCTGTTATTTTCAAAAAAAATTCAAGATAATATAAGTTTATTCGAGGCCGATAGGCCGTAGGATGTAATTTCATTTACTTTTACGAAATACAAGACTTTAAATTACATTCCACCTTTCGTGTTTCATTTCACACTTATCAAAATTTCTAGGCTCCTCTACGAGTACCCAAGAAACTCGAGGGGCTAACAGGGATACATCATCCACAAACATCCATGCGACGCTCTCGCACGACTCGAAAAAAGAGTCTACTAGACTCGCGAGTCACTCGCGCACCGACAGGCGTTACATCCGCGCACCAGATGCGAGTCCTAAGGCAACAGTAAAAACCCAAAACGCTACATGCGTACTGACGGGTACCAAGCTCGCTGGGAACTACGCCTACTCCAAGCCCATCTTGACACACAACACGCACGCCAAAAGGTAGCGTACATACCAGGAAAGAGGCCCGCTCGCCGCCCAGCTCGTGCGCCAACAGGCAGCGAGTCATATATGGGTTTCAAAGGCTTGCGCCCGCCGGACGAAACTGATCTAGCCAGCGTCCATAGAAAACCAGGCCACGCAATGTGGCACCGAGGCCCCTCGAGGCCCACTCCGCACAAATCAATTATGCCATCGTCGGTAAGTCGAGAAAATAAGACACGCATCAACAAAATTGTGCAAATCGGTTACGCTAGACATAGTAAATTGAGAAAATAAGATGCATAATAAACCCGAAAAGGTTAAATAAGGACAGCCAATGTCAAAAATGAATCCAACAAGAAACGAATGGTAGCCGATATGCAGAACATCAAGAAAAGCAAGCGCTGAATAGTTCGTCGATTAGGCAGCTTCGACGGAAGGGATGACCACTGGAGGAACGTCATCCAACGAAGGAAACATGCCGACAAAGAAACTGAAGGCGAACCCGCGAGACGCATTTTCCTTCGTCGTCGCATCACGAACTCAGACCACGACCGTCTGCCAAGCCTTCGCCGATGTGATGTCCCAATCTTCCTCCGAGTTTTCCTTCGCCCGCGCGGCGTTGTTCTTTTCGGTGACAACCTATATCTCCACCGATAGCAAGTCACGCCCTCGCTCCACCTGGGCGCGAGAAACCTCGCTCGACGACGGTCGAGCGGGAATGATCTGCAGCTCCTCAGCCGACCCGTGAACATCGCCTTCTCCAAAGATGCTTGCTCAATAACCCGCAACGCAGTCTTAGCCTCCAACTCCACGCTCAAGCGAGCCGCTTCCTCAGAAGGCCGCTTCGACTTTTCCTCAAGAGGCTCGAGCTCATTCGTGGGCCGAACCCTCGCTAGTACAGTAGCATGATCGACCGCAGCGTTCTCCATGTCGGTCCGCACGTTGCGTGTCCGACGCATCAAGTCATGGAGAATCTAATCGCTCTGCTCCTGGCATGCGAGCATCTACAACGATAGACGACGTGAGTACGGCTAGGATAAACACGATAGTGTCAAACAACAAATCATCGACCTCAAAAAAAAATTAGAAGTATAGAGGGATCTCGAGGGGCCAATGGTTAGGCCGGAGGTCCCAAAGAGAAACAACCCGAATCCTCAAGTCGACTTACTAGACCTCGTGTCGACTTTGTGCATAACTCCTCGAGTTGAGTTCGCTCCTCGAGTCGAGTCCCGATCCACGAGTCGACTGACTAGTCCTTGTGTCAACCTTGCGCATAGCTCCTCGAGTTGAGTTCGCTCCTCGAGTCGAGTCCCGATCCACGAGTCGACCGACTAGTCCTCGTGTCAACCTTGCGCATAGCTCCTTGAGTTGGGTTCGCCCCTTGAGTCGAGTCCCGATCCACGAGTCAATTGACTAGTCATCATGTCAACCTTGCGCATAGCTCCTCGAGTTGGGTTCGCCCCTCGAGTCGAGTCCCGATCCACGACTTGACTGACTAGTCCTCATGTCGGCTTTGTGCGTAACTCCTCGAGTTGAGTTCGTTCCTCAAGTAGAGTCTCGACCCACGAGTCGACTGACAAGTCCTCGTGTCGACTTTGCGCATAACTCCTCGAGTTGAGTTCGCTCCTAGAGTCGAGTCCCAATCCACGAGTCGACTGACTAGTCCTCGTGTCAACCTTGCGCATAGCTCTTCGAGTTGAGTTCGCTCCTCGAGTCGAGTCCTGATCCACGAGTTGACTGACTAGTCCTCGTGTCAACCTTGGGCATAGCTCCTTGAGTTGGGTTCGCCCCTCGAGTCTAGTCCCGATCCACGAGTCGACTGACTAGTCCTCGTGTAACCCTTGCGCATAGCTCCTCGAGTTAGGTTCGCCCCTCGAGCCGAGTCCCGATCCACGAGTCGACTGACTAGTCCTCGTGTCGGCTTTGCATTGCACGTAACTCTTTGAGTTGAGTTCGTTCCTCTAGTCAGGTCCCGACCCGCGAGTCGACTGACTGGTCCTTGTGTCAACTTTGCACGTAACTCCTCGAGTTGGGTTCGCCCCTCGAGTCGAGTCTCGATCCACGAGTAGACGGACTAGTCCTCGTGTCGACTTTGCACATAACTCCTCGAGTTGAGTTCGCTCCTCGAGTCGAGTCCCGATCCGCGAGTCGACTGACTAGTCCTCGTGTCAGCCTTGCGCATATCTCCTTGAGTTGGGTTCGCCCCTCAAGTCGAGTCCCGACCCACGAGTCGACTGATAATTCCTCGTGTTAACTCCCTGAAGGATTCCTTGGGTTGACGTTCGACTCCTCGAATCGAATCTCTAGTCCACGAGCAAATTGCGAGTCCCATGTCAGGTCTATGTGTTACCTTTCGAGCGTCCCAAAACCATCCGTAACGACATACTTAAGTCGCCCCTAACGGCGCACCGAAATTCACTCCACGATGGTCCCCCGTGACAGAAAGACGGTTCAATTGAGTCCTCAAATGCGACACGCACGCCAATCCGTCACCCTCGCAAGGGCACAAGGCTCAACACAAAAGACTCAACCCGAAAACGCAATCAGTGCACTAAGGTGCCACAATCGTCAGGAAATCAAGCCCTCAAAAGGCTACATTCAGCCCCTCCTATAACATAGCACGCGCACCTGAGGATGCCACGATCAAAGGGTGGCCGGTCGGAATCACCACCCGATATGGCGAGTCAATTCCCAGCTGGAATAGTCGGTCGTGACGACCACCGTGGGACATCAAAGACGTTCTAGAAGCGCACCAAAAGGCCTCTCTACGACGCACTCGCGAACTCGAGAGTGTTCGTCTGAAGTCCACGCGTCAACGTGATTCTTAAGTTTCCACTCGACCTACGCTCGACCAGAAACTCAGGGGGCTAATTTTGTCGGCCCGTCGACGACCGACAGGGGCAAACGAGTCAATACACGTCACGGTTTGAGCAACAAGGTATTTCTGGCCAATCCGGACCAACAAGGGCAGAACCGTCACGGCGTCTCCCGGCCGGCCAATGCCCATCCGGCCTTCTCCCGGCCGGCCGGTCCCGCCCAGCGTTCTCCCGGCCAGCCAGTCCCGTCCGACCTTCTCCTGGCCGGCCAGTCCCGTCCGGCCTTCTCCCGGACGACCAGTCCCGTCCGGCCATCTCCCGTCTGGCCAGTCGAGTCCGGTCGTCTCTCGCCCGGCCAATGGCCGGCCCAACCCTCGCCCGACCACTGACCGGGCCAACTCTTTCAACCGGCCATTGGCCGACCGAGCTTCACTCGACCAATGACCGACCCAACATTCTCACCTGGCCAATGGCCGGTCCACCCTTCGCCCGGCCATTGGCCGGCCCAACTCTTTCACCTGGCCATTGGCCAACCGAGCTTCACTCGGCCAATGGTCGGCCCAACAATCTCACCCGGCCAATGGCCGGCCCAACCTTCGCCCGGCCATTGGCCGACCGAGCTTCACTCGGCCAATGGTCGGCCCAACGTTCTCACTAGGCCAATGGCCGGCCCAGCCTTCGCCTGGCCATTGGCCTACCGAGCTTCACTCGGCCAATGGCCGGCCCACTTTCACTCGGCCAAGGGGTTCCCCAAACACCCATTGGTCGCCTATAAATTCAGAGGTCTGTCCTCTCCCAAAGGTAATCTAAAATTGAGCACTGAAACGCTGCTGAACTCGTACTTCACTCGTTTCTCTCAAGCTTCGGCCCTCTAAATAGTAAACCCTCTATATCCCACCTCAATCCTCCTAATGTTGAGCGTCGAAGAGGTAAACAGAGGCACCCCCTCTGTTTCCCCTTTGTAGTTCATCGTTTCCTTCTCTTGCATGACCAACGACGGACGAGGCAAACACCATTCACAGCTAGGGAGAACTCGGGATACCGAGTTTAAGACGCTCGAGCCCGAACGCGACCACTTGGTCCGGCCTTAGGTCGAACAGTTTGGGGCTCCTAAATAGTTGTCCAAAAATGAGCGACAAGAGTAATGTTTTGATTCGGTTTGATGCTTTTTGGGTTGTTTCTTGACCGGTTACTTGAATTGTACCATATCGAGTCATTTATTGAGTCTCGAAAACTCTCGAGTCTCAACGTGAGACCGAAAGATTAGATTTTTTGGTGTTTGACTCGATATTTGTGTTTGAAACTGACAGAGTACTCGCAAATTAAGTTGAGACGAGCAAGAGTCGTCGTGATCGAGAATATCGAGGCTGGAGATAGAGAAGAAAAGATTAGGCCCTATCTAACTCGTGAGAATCGTGATTCACTTATTAGCGTTTAATATGCTCGAGTTAGGTCATAGGTCTAATTATTGAATTTTATTTTAAATAGTTGTGGTTTATTTTCATAAACGTTCGAGAATTTAATTTCAGTCAATAATCTGGATATCTTGGGTTGTAAGATTTCAGATTATTTATTTAAGACTCGTTAAAAATGAACTAATGAAATTTCATTTCGTACTATTTTCGGTATGAAAGGGTACAGATCTTAAATAAGGATTAATTTTCGAAAGACCGAGAATTAATAAATTAAATTCTCGAACCTCGAACCGACTTGCAAAAAATCCCGACAACGAACCTCAATCTCTTCAACATTCCTGAATCGAATAACTAATGGAATCTCATCTATAGATCCTAACTCTCTCGACGTACTCCAGGACGTGTCAAGTAGTCTCGACAAGTGTGCGAAGCAAAGCGACTCCTCAAAGCAAGCAAGTGGTACCGCATATATATTCTGGACATGTGCGGAGACTTAAGTCAACTACTTACCAAGGAAATAACCATGTTTATGTGCATTTATGTGATAGTAAACTAGAGTAGGTGAAAGCCTTAAAAATGAATGAACTCAAAGATTAAGGCTTCGGCAACTTTTCTTAAAAACTTAGTTTGGGATTTCCGGATAAGTTCAAACATAGATTCGTTAGAACACAACCTCTGCTACGTGATATAATCATCCTTAATTTATGCGCTTGACCCGTTAGAACAAGGGAGATATGAGAGCATAGATCGACTCTCGAATTCGAATTGAAGGTAGAAGTACCAAGAGTATATCTCGAGTCTTCAGCTTCAAATACTTAACGAGCAATAAAGGGAAACAATACTTCTCTCGGGGTTTGTCTCGAGTTGCTCTCCTGTAAGTAGCATAAGTTTGTACTCTGTGTGGTACAGAGTACCTAAATAATAATGAACTGTTGTCAGTGTACCACCTACGGAGTTACCACAAGCACCCCGTTCCGCAATGGGAGTGCATCGCAAAACGCGAGCTCATTGTCGGGCTGAAAACTCAAGCGGAGGCCTCTCAAGTAGCCCCTGCCACAATGGGTGAAGAACGTGAATCACGAACTCATTGCCGCAAGAGACCAGCATGCACCGACATCACAATGAGACAGTACCACTAGTGGACCCCAGAAAAGAGATAAAACTCTTAAGCCGCTGGACGACTGCTACTCGAAGTCTAAGGCTGGTCTCTTGTTGTTCTGAAGGTTATAACAGGGGATGTGGGTAACCATGCGGACGACAAGTACTAGTTAGAGTGTGCACACATTAGTCATGCTCTAGAAATAGTTAGATTTGTATTCTGCATTCTTATATGCTTGTTATCACGTCACATGGCATTAGTTTGCTTTTCTTTCCTAAGTTTGAATCCCACTTACTGAGTCAATCGACTAATAGCTGTATGACCCTTAGTAATGTAGAGAAGGGCAAGGCGGCTATGTGAATGAAGAAATCGAAGACCGAGACCGAGCCTATATCTCTCAACCTATGGGCTAATGGGGGCCTCACTCGGGAACAAAACTACTATATAATAGTATTTCGTCGAACTCTTTTATAATCTATGCTCCTAAACTATCTCATGTATATATATGTAAAGTCAGAAACTTGTATATATATAAGAGTCGTTATAAGGCTCAAAGTGTGAAAAATAAAAACGAAAAATTCTCCGAGATGTTTGTATAACCACTTTTATACTTATTACCGCACCTAACTTATGTTTGATATAACTAGTTACTGTTATTACGTTTGTTTATTAATTATCTGCTTGATATTTATATATGTTGTTGTCGGTGGATCGAGCGCGCATCGGACACGAACGATCGCTCCGATGCGACTCGTTTGAGATGATTCCACCATATAACCATATTAATGCGGAAAAATAATTAATTACGCTGATCATAAGCTAATTAAATTATGGTTATAATTAACAAGATCTAGTTATGTTTAATTAATTTAATTCACGTGAGCATATAAGTCAAGCAACCGATATCAGAGTAAACGAGTACTTACATTGATTTTCGGTTCAGCTACAGAACGCTCCAATCCAATCGCGTACTCCTTGCGTCGTCTTGATGAAGGACTCGAGGATGACATCTTAGTCTTCCGAAACGTAATCTCCGAGACGAATAAGAAAGATGAGTGGGCACAGTCTTTATCTCACTAGATCACGAAACTAGGTGTTTCGAGATCTCTCTCTTATTTTACTAAGAATGGAAACGAATTTCCGAGGGGAGGGAAAGGCAGATGCACGGCCAAGGGAGGCTAGTGATGCACGAAATTTCTCTCAAATTTCTTAAAATAATTGCTTATTTTTGCCTTCTCATGAACCCCTATTTATAGTAGTAAAAAGGAGATTCATGGAATCTTCCATAATATTTTATTTCCTTTTATTGTGTTCACACTAGTGGATTAAATCTAAGCCATTGGATCTCATCTAGTGAATCCTACTTTTTCTCTCATCCATCAGATCAATATCTATGGGATATTATTCTTTTATTTAAATAGAGAATAATTTATTTAGTGAGATAATAAAGGAGAATATATTATTCTCCTAAATATTCTCCTAAATACTTTCCTTTAAATAAGGAGAAAATATAGGACAATATCTTATATTTTTCTCTCTCCTTTATTTAAACAGCTAAAGAGAAAATATTGGTAAATACCAATATTATAAATTTCGAATTTTAGGCACACGGCCAAGGGGGGATTTGCGCAAACCCTAGTGCCAAAAATTCTCAAATCCGATTTTCATATTTTGTGCAAGGCCCAATTGCTTAAAACCCAATTAATTATTTATTTACTTGGTCCAACAATAAACAAATAATTAATAATTGTTTATTTACTTGATCAAACAATAAATAAACAATTCTACCATAAATATTTATTTAATTCTGCGAATACCTGTTTTCCAGAATTAATACTGTCAATCACAATTACAGCAAGTGAGATTAATAATGATAAACATTATTATACGAAAGTTCTTATCCGCCTTTATCAGAGCCGAATCGGGGACTATGGACCTAGTAAATAGGAGCTTAACAAATCCGATGAAAAAGACGAAATAGTCCTTTCTCTTTTGTCCATCGATTCGTCTAATCTTGGTCAAATACTCCACCTTGTAAGCTAAGACTGAACTCTCCTTTATACTAGAATTATATTTAGTCATCGTGACGAGTGTCCACTGATATAGTCAGTTCGTGATCAAGATCCTCCAGGTTCAACCCGTGTCAAGAGAAGTCAATTTTTCCGTTATACTTCTCTTGATACATATCAGCCCTAAGCATTGTTGCTTCCCCAGCGAAAGATTCTTTCGAACGTTACTTACTTCGAAAGTGCTAGCAATCTATCGGTTCTGGAATCAACCCTTAGGTGAGTGAACATTAACCTTCTTTCAGGAAGGCTGGATTCCGTATCTGTAAATCACTTCCCACTCGAATCATGCTCTGAGAAAACTCCCAAGACATAAGCTGTGATTAGCATGAATAGCCTTTTAGCGAATGAGTCAAAGAGCGCAGTAACATAACCCAGTTGATCACTTCAGTATTTAGATCAAGTCTCACTGTGACCATCATAGTGGCCTCGGTTAGTGTGTCGTAACGGTCCTTAAACAACACATCTACACCAAGACCTGTCCAGGTCGTACACTTACCACAAGTGTAGAATGCTCCCACATAGTGATCAGCCTTCACCTATGTGTTCCACATATATGACTTTAGATATAACTTTCCAGGCGTATATCAGTCATCGACCTCGTTTTAGCTCACCGCCCGAACTCAGGTGCCCAGCACGTGACTCAGTTAGATACGGAGGCTATGGAAGATAGTTGTTATTGATTCTAATTGTTTAGAACTCAACTCACTAATCATATAATGCTAATAAAGTAATCTTATTATCGAATTTAGTAATCATTTATTCATTATCTTCAAGTGGGCAATATTCCCAATAGTTGTGGTGATTACGTGACCGGTCATATTATCATTGTTGGTCGGGGATATTGTGAAAGTAAATTTGCAATTCATCTCTTCACTCTACAGAAAAACTTAGAACATCAATCCAACCGTTCAAAGCGTACCTCTGTATGTCAAAAATACTATTTTTAAATTTCGTGACGATCCAACGGTTCGTTAAGGCACAAACGCAGTTTTTGATTTGCTTGTCGGAGTAGCGAAAAAGAAAAATACGCAATTCGTCACCAATACCAAATTTAATTTCTCCAAATTTCAATCCCGCTGTTTAGTATGGCCAAATATATCTCACTAACATTCATTTCAAATTTCATGACGATCCAACGTTGAAAGAATGTGAAAAATTAATTTTAGGACTTTGATGTTGTCAATGGTGCCCACAAGAAGAGTAGTAGTATCTATTTATGTAAATTTGATGACTCTTGCTTGTAATTTCTTATTTATTAATAAAAGTTGAAACGTTCATTCATTCTTCCTTTTCTGTTTGAAGCTTTATGATAAAACCATAGTCTTTAGTACATAAACAAACTTAACAACTTACGAAGAGACAAATGTAGATTTGCATGAACAAACTCTTCGTAGTTTGCTTAAAACGATATATTCGCAATCTAAGGGTCAGCGGACTATTGACCTCGGTACGATTGTTAGGAGAATCTATGATGTCTTGTTATGGGACATTGAGAGTTGGAGACTCTATAGTTCTTCTAGGTATCTTCCGAAAGTACTGAATTGACTAGTGCACTTCTAGAGACAAGATAAGAACAAACCATTTAACCCCTTATGTATCGAAGTCACTACATATGAATTGCATCATGCTTACCTTAATCCTGAAATGAGACATGCCATTTCACAGCTTACATATTCTCATTTGAGAAAGTCAGAGTTCGGACTCACTATGTGATTCTGAACAAGATCTATTGGTGAAGTACTAAGTTGTGAAGATGTCATGAATAACTTTGTGAAGTTCTCATAGATATGGAATTCATGTACAAGATTGCTGAAATGCAATATATATCACCTCATGCTTTGTTCATTGGAATGTGAATAAATGAACTGGCCAGTGTCCAAATTGAGTCTTGACACTTTTTGGATGAAACAATGTAACTTGTTAGCTCCTCGTTAATACATTGTTTCTAACTTATTCACAAGCGACAAAGGAGTTGAGAAAATAACAGCTAGAAGGGTAAAATGGTAATTTTGTGAATCCCGACTAGCTGATGATATTCATGAAGGGTAAACATAGATATTATTCAGTGGATCCACTCATCACAATTAAGTTGTATTCTTGAGTAGAAAATAAATTCATTTGAACGGAGAGATTCTCAGTGTCAACTCTTTAGTGGAGTCAGTTGACATAAAGCTAAACTTGGAAAAAGTTTGTGAACTTTTGAGTCCAAGTATTTAGCTCAAGCTTTGTTCATTTGGATCCATGAGATCACTGTCACTAATCATATCGAGTAGGAATAGTTAAACTAGAAGCTATGTCAAAACAAGAACGAGACAAGTTTTACGAAAATTGTCAAAAGGGTAATTTTGTCTTTTTGGACATAGCATGAAATGAATGTCAATAAATTTTTTGACATGGTCATATGATGACCTAAATTACTCGGCCATGATGTGTTCATTGGGCCTTGTGGATTAATTTCATTTCAGAGAATTTTACATGAAAACTCTTAATGGGCTTTTCTTAAGTTGTCATGAACAAGTGAAAAAAATCTAGAAATACCTTCTAGAAGGCCTTCTTGGCCGCCCAACCCAAAGGAGGAAAAGGGAGATTATTTTGTACATAAATGTATTAAGATACTTGCAAAAAGAAAAAGAGGAAACAAATTTCCTCTATGAGGAAGCTGGGATTTCGGCCAAGGCTAAGGTGGAAGCAAAAGAGTAAACAAATCCAAGGCTTCTAGAAGCCCTATTTGGCCGTGTGACTCATGTGGAGAAGGAGGGAATATTTGCTCATGAATATGTGATATTCTATAGAAGAGGAAACTACCTTCTTGAACGTGAAACCTCTCCTATAAATAGAGCCCTCATTCTTCACATTTCATTAATCCCAAGTTTTAGAGATTGAGAGTTTCTCTCTCTAGCTTGGCCGCCCCTTCCTTCTCTCTCTCTAAGTTTTCTTTCGTTTTTGTTTTGGCACCTAGGTCCTCATTTGACCTAGTAATTTTAGCTCTTCGACTTTGAGACTTGTTCTCGAGTCGTCGTGTTTAAAAGTGCCCACTCACTAATTCCTTTTCTATCGAGTGATTTTAGTGATAGAAACTTTCATGGTTGCTCGAGTTGCCGAGAAAAGAAGAGAGACGTGCTGCGAGGGGAGACGAACGCTTCAACCTTCCGAAGGCTCATCAACGTTCAAGCTTCTCAATGGTTAGTAAATTATTTAATGCTCATAATAGTTTTTATTTACATGTACTTGCTCTTTGTCTAGGTTAGTAAAATCGTTTTACTCGTTTGAAAGAAAATTTTTAAATTCCGCCGTTTGCTCGAAGCGTTAAACTTTTTCTTGACCCTAGATCAATTCCAACATTTGATACTCTAACGATTTAAATTTAAAGATTGCAAAAATATAATAAATAGTCTGAAGAAACGTAATAATGAGAGAATACTATAGTATGGAAAGTAAGCTTACAATAAATAGAATAGTGATAAAAGCTAATATACTATGCTACTATTATATACGTACGTATTGTTTTGGATATTAATATATAGGTAAGTGCGTGGGTTAAGGCCATATATTCTTGATATCAGATTCAACTAATCTATTGAACTTTAGATTGTATAAAGAAAAACTAGTATCCTTGGGAGGAGAATGTTGACCATGAAGAATTTTGTTTGTTTCCAAATTAATTAGAGGAAATAAAATTTAGTAAAACGAATAGTTTTAACTTTTTATCAAGTGATACTAGTAATCATAATAATAAATTTATTTTTAGAGCAATAATGACTTCTTTTCGTTTTCATATATCCTTAGTTTTATAATCAACATTAACTGAGTTGATTGCTACTTTCTTAGAACCAATCCATGAAGTCAAACTACTACAATTTGACTAATGTTCATTTATGATCAAATATGGGTTTTTTTTTCATTCTCTTCTTCTGAGAAAAAAAAATATTTAAGACCACATGGAAATAAGTTGTGAACATACGATAACAATTTACAAGTTTTAATTATTTTACCTTGTCATCAGAAAAGTGGTCCAAAAAAATATTAATTGCCCCGAAAATCTGAAAGTCGATTAATTATTAAGTAATATATATCCACCAAAATCTGACTCAAAAGTTGAGAGTTTCTTAAAACTTTTTCACGTCTCAGAATATTTGACTACTTGTCCTTGCCGTTCAATCTGTTCCAAAGGAATCTCTTTGAGTGAAAAGAGAGAAAATAATAATTTCTTTATACTTTTTGCATAAATTGAAACTTGAAAAACCCATAGTTTTGCAAGTTTTTGTTTAGTCTTCTTAGGAATTTAAAAATATTATAATCTGTTTAATCGTAAAAAATAAGTTAACGCATGGACGATGACAGCTCTTCTCGTTGTTGGGAATTAATTTGTGCCAATAAAAATATTTTATAGAAAATTGATGGGACAGTACCACTATGTTTAATTTTTTCAACCATATATTTGAAAATCTATTAGGCCGTGACGGTGTATGAGTGTGACCATTCAAAATCTAATCCAGTTGAGAATTCGGTTTATTTATAGACGACTATTTAAACGCGGTTCACAGATTTTATTTTTTATGAATAAAACCTTTTTATGGTGTGGAATATTGGTAAAATGAGACGGTTGTATAGATTATTCACGATTAGTGATTCAATTGTATCAATAAATCATGACTGAGCTTGATAAGAACACGCCTCTAAATAGTACTGTTTCGTTCAAACGCACGGATTCATCATTCACATTAATCAATACGTTTAATTTTTCATAAGTGAGTGACTAACACAGTTGTGAATTATTCAAAGATCCATAACACGGTGTCAAATCATTTAACGTTCATGCTAAATCTCACATTGTTATGTTAAAAAAAAAAAAAAAAAAAAAAAATCCCACATTGCGATTGCAAGTAAATATATATAAATACAAGTATTATACATGAATATCATGTAGATATAGATACGATGTTTTTCTTTCCTATTCATATTCGTGAATATCAAAGGAAAAGACAACACACTTGAATAGAGAAGAAAACACATAAAGAATTTTAATCTGTATACATACAATTGGCCAATATAAAAACATGTAGTAGGTGTTAGATCTTAGATGTGATTAAATAATATAAAAAAAAATAGCTCTCGAAACATAAAATCCCAGTTAGATCTAATCAGCTAAATCGAATACAATATAGATTCTAAACAACAAGAAATATACACTAATCATAGTCTTGATCATTTTTCCGATAATCATATATAAAAATAAAATGAAATAAATTCGCTACACTGGCACAAACGGCCGTACCATCGGAGCCGGATCGTAGCAGAACGGAGCCGCCGGGTGCTGCCACGTCTTGAACATCGCCGATGGCTTATCAGAAGTCGGATTATCAGTGTCGCGCGAGGAGTTGATCTGGGCCGTTCGTTCGATCGCCGAGGATGGCTTGTTATTAATGGGGTTGTTGGTTTTGGGAGAGGAGGAGGGAGAGACTAGAGGAGAGAGAAGTGGGATTGCCACGTGCCACTCCGCCGCCGGAGATATTTTGAGGGTCGCTGGAGCCCGGCGCTGGAGGCGGCTCGGCTGCCGGCGACCGGAGACCGAGGTCGGCCGTGGTAGGTTGTTCTTTTCTGCCATTGAACGAGAGAGAGAGAGAGACAGAGAGAGTTTGTTTTGTTGTTTGGATGCGTGGTTTGAGATTGCTTGTGATGTGAGGAGAGAGAGTATCTATGAATGATGATAATGTGGAATGGATGGACTATGGTTATATGTTTTATATATGAGCGAAAGAGAGTAGGGTTGGGATTATGTCTACGTGTGGTATGCACGGGTTTGTGCTTTGGGAAACGGGAAGATTTATATTTTTTTAGAAAAAAAATATGTTTTACATGAAGAGGTCCACCGAGACATGAGAAGCTTTATAAATGGATAAATTTCAATTTTTACCCCTAAACTATAGTACTTGTAATAATCTATTTCCTAATTTTTTTTTCTTACAAATCATCTATTTGTTAGTTTTTTCAAAACTCATCATTTCGTCAAATATTTAAAGGATTTAAATTAAACTCTCTCTAAATTAAACTCTCTCTCTCTCTCTCTCTCTCTCTCTCTCTCTCTCTCTCTCTCTCTCTCTCTCTCACAAATCAAAATAATATTGTATAAATAGGCGGATTTGGGTTTCTCCGACGACGGAGAGTCCTTCATCGCTGGACGCCGAGAGTCATCGTCTTTGTTCGGCCCCTGGGCATTAATGATTGTTTGGACATTTTTTTATTGGATGAAAGGGAAAGAAACGATTGAATCACATATATATATATATATATAAATTAAATACTATGGACTTCGCCGAAAAAAAAATTCCCATCGATCTCTGCGCGCTGATCTCCACAAATGAAACCCCTCATATTCAAATGACTAGAACACGACATCAACAGTCTTTCGGAGAATCTCATGAATGAATTTCTCAAGCACGACCCACCTTGCAACTCTTATACATCGCGACCCGCGAATTTCTCTTCCACCGATGTCATTAAAAGTGTTCTTCGAGCTTTAATCAGAAACATAACTTTCGGAAATTGTTTCTTTTTTAACAGAGAAAATTGATAACGAACATAGCTTTAGTTACATTGGAAGTATGTAATAGTCTTGACTTGTAATTGTTTAGTTTCTTCATTCGTTCATTGATGATTCAATATAGTTCTTTGATGATATATATATATATATATATATATATATATATATATAATGTTACCTGATTAATTTATAAATTTGGAAATTTTTATTCCTAATATATATAAATCAATAAGTTAACACATATTTAAGGGTCTATATATAAACTATATATTAAAGTAATCTAACACCTATTCAAATAAACGAAGGGTATATTAGTAAATTCATTTTTAAAATCGTTTGTACACTGACACGTGTCCAATTTTGTTAAAATATTTTACGGAAGGATGAGTTAACAATTTGATGATAAACGATTGTAAGAAAAAAATAGAAAACAAATTGTTATAGGTGTTATAGTTCAAGGGGCATAGTGAAATATATACATATATGTATATATAATATAAAAGTTTTACCTATCTCTCAAGTCTCATAGGCTTTGGTTTGGCTTCGCCATGACTTTTCCTTTGTTTTTGTCCGGGCTTGAGTCGCTTCATGAGGCTGAGACTTCATTAATCCCTTTGCAAAATTTGTAATAGTGCAAGTAAATATTTTTAAAATAGTGAGTGTTTTAAAAGAAACTAAATTAATATTTTTAAAAGACACATTATTCTTATGATTAGTATCAAAATAGTTACAATCATTTGCTTTAAAATTTAACCTATTCAAACAATATGGATACTAAATTGTAAAACCTATTTAAATTTTAACTATGAAAGTTCAAACTTCAATACGCGATCCAAACACTTGATTGTCTAATTTGTTTTTTTTAAACAAAGGATCAGACTTTTCATTAAATACCAGTAGGCAAATCACCAACAAGAGTACTATGATTATTAAGAATTCAATAAACTTCATTTTGGAAAGAAAATGATTCCCGAGAGAGTGAGTGTGCCACCGCGTTTCATTTGCTAGCAACATGTGAACAAGAACCACCATTCAGCTCGGATAGTAGACTACGGATATCGGTGATGATCGGATTGACGTAAATCGCTGGATCGCTGTAAACCGGCGAGACCACATCCATACAATTTGTCTTTGTCGTCTCCACTTGAACCCGTGGGCTCTGGCAAGCAGTAGTCCAGTCCTTATCGCAAAACATTCGACGGTGAATGCATCAAAGATCGTAATAGAGAAGCTACACTTGACTCCCATAACTTCCCCTCTGCAGCTACACAAATAAATCATGTACATCATCCGTCTTTCAGGATCGCCGCATCCGAGTTTAGTTTGAAAGTGCCCACCGACGGAGGAGACCGGCGGTTGATCAATGCTGGCAGCTCATTCTCTTCGTCTCTCGTCACATCTCTGCCTTCTGAAACTCATGAACCCAATTGTTGGCGTCCTCCGATATCTCCTCAATCAAAGGACTGTTGACCGTCTCACACTCAGAAGAGTACATGCCCGACCAATTAGCCATCAAAAACCCAATTGTAAATGCTTGGCGCAGTTTTTGGATCCATTTCAAGAAAATTGTTCCACTCCATATCTTTCGTCTACATGGACATCTAAAAATAGAGTGAAAAGATGTCTCATAAACACCGCAAAAGGGAAAGCTCCGAGAAAATGGGACTCCCCGGAACCTAAGTGCCACGCCCGAAGGGATGTCGTCGTGGATAAGGCGCCACATGGACACCTTTAGTTTTTGGGGAATGTTCAGTCTCGACAGCGAGTTCCAGAATTTGGGGTCAATATTGGTTGAATACGAAGGCGGGGCGATCTCAGTAGTGGCACGATAACCTAATCGCACATAAACGATTCCCAAGAGGAATACTGAATATGTTGGGTAGATCTGCATGGCTGAAGGTTCCCTGGATAAGGTAAAGACCCAATTCCCTCGTTTCCAGATCGATAAGGTCAATGTTGTCGCTGCAAATTGAACAATTATTTAAAGTGGCTGGACCAAGTGGTCGCACCCGGCCAAGTGGGAGATATTCGAAAGTCACGAGTTTTGCTACTCTAGTATAAGAACGTTCTTCTTTCGTCGCGGAGACCTGAGAGTAAGAAGAAAAGAAATTAATCTTAGAGGGGAGCAGAGACAGTGCCTCTGACGCTCGCTCTGACAATCAACATTAGTTTCATTGCTATGGTTGGGGTGGGGGCCGATATTCGTTAGTGAATATTTAGGAAATTATATGCTCGATTAGAGAAAACTGTGTGCGGAGGGTCCACAACAGCGTTTTATAACTCTTGAATCGAGTGATTTGAGTTAATTGTGTGTGTGTACCTTGGCCCCTTTGAAGATGGGTATTTGTAGTGCTTAGCAAGTTGTGGAGGAGCCTTTGGGCGCATGGCAAGGAGCGCACGGCAAGCCTTGTCGTATGCGTGCCAAGTGAAGCGCGCGTCGCTCGTGCACAGGAAATAAGACACACGCAGGGTATTTTTTTATAGCGTGCGCATTGAGGAAGCGTGCGCAGCCAATTTTGTACGGATGCGGCGTGAACGAGCGTGGACTTGGTTTTGGATGGGTCTTGGCTTTTTTGGGCCTTATGGGCTTTTTAGTGGCCCCGCCCGTTGGCCATTTGAATTCGGAATCCAACACAAGTTGCGTTGAATTCAATGTTTTTTATTTTCTAATTCAGATGATGAGATTCAGTCACACACGCAGATGGGCATGCGCGTGCGCATAGGGGAAGAAGCCCAGTGGGGCTTTTTATGTCTTTTTGCTTGTTTTCTTCTGCTTGTTGGAGTAAGAGTATGATTTCTCTTTTGGGAATCTTATTTTTTCTCTCTCACTTGTGCTTATAAATAGAAGGCTCCTTAATTTTTCACAATTGCACGTTCTCTCTCCCACTTTATTTTCTCTCTCAACACAAGTGCACGATGGAAAGTCAATTCTCTCTCTCAACCGATGATCCTGAGGTGGATTTTTTTCACTTTTTTCAAGACACTGAGCACTCATGAAGTGATCTTTTTGCAGGATTAGAGAAGATTCTTTTCAACATGGAGGAGGATCTAAGTGGGGTGGAGCAGTGACTCAACGTTGGCGAGGCGGATGTGATTGCATCCTTCGCTCAACCCTCGGCTAGAGGACGCGCACGCGCCAACTCTGTGCGGCTCACGTGAGGAGGCAAACTGGTTCAACCCGCTAGGGGGAGGCGTGTCACGCCTCGTGAAAAATTTGACCGTGCACGACATGTAGACAGATCGCGTATGGAGTGGCGTGCATGAGGATAGTGGGCCACGCCAGGCATCTGACTTGGACATCCATTTCTTGCCGAAAGGTGGCGCGCAACTTGTTTCGTTAATTTCTAGCGATGTCCCATCAGAGTAAGTTCTCGATGATATCTCGCAAAATGATCTTTTTGGGTCGGAGTCTGAAGATCTTGGCGACGATTCAGAGACTTTTTCTAGTGACAAGGGTTTGATTGTGACTCGTCCGGGGAAGGCTATAGCGACTATCTCGACCGTCTCAGTTTCTTCGTGGTGTTGAGGCGTGCTCGTTCCGAGGTCTTGGAGACAGAGGCCGGTGCCTAGTCCAAATGCTTGGAAAAGACGGAGTGGTTCCTGACCGTAGGCCTTGCTGCTCCAGAGGGCTTCAATTGCGCGGGAGTCGATATCAAGATTTTGATCACATATTGAGTGTTTGTCGTTCTTCATGAGGCTTACGACATTCACACCTCGAGGGCACTTCGCCGACCATTTTTGAAAGGTCGTCCTTTATTTCCAAGGTTGGATTCTCTGCGGTCAATGTGGTGAGTATTTAGTGTGGGCTACAACTGCCTTTTTTCAGCCCATTGTTTCGCCCATGGTTGGGGGTGCATGCTTCTCAGATGAGCCCGACTTTCTTTCTCTTGGTAGTGATGTGTCACATGGAGTGGCATGGCCGTTCAAAGCGCGCCATGACCGTGTATGACTTTTGTAACCTCATCACGATTTTCAAGGTGCCCGGACAGCTTGAGTTCCACATGGCTCGAGATCACCGCTAGTTCTCAACAGAATATTTTGGGGCGGCGCCACTTCAATTCAGCCCCTTCTAAGGCATGTCGGATACTCAAATGGTGGGCGAGCACTTCCATTTGAAGGAGTTGATGGCGTCGATTGGGTGGTTCCCATCTTTCCTTACCAAGCCCGGGAGCCTTCTGCGTGCGGAAGAGATCCCTCGTGTTGCGTCTTCTCCCATGAGTCCCGGTTTATCAGGTAGTCTTTCCTTCATTTGTGTAAATTTGTGTCTTCGATCAGTTTTATGACCTTTGTTGCTTTTCCAGGTTCCTCATCTAGAGAAAGGGCTCGGGCATGCTTAGCGAAGTCTTCTCGAGACTCAAGTGCCTTATCTCGAATTGTGGTGCGCGCTAGTCGGGAAAGCTATGAGGCCAGTCACTTGGTCGAGCCAGACCCTCGTTCTTAAGCGGGCATCGACTTCGACGCCTCCTAATGCACTTTCAGACTTAAAGTATGCTCATTCCATGGTTACTATGGAAGCCATGGAAGTTAAAGGCGAATGCTCTCAGGACCTTCGGGAATCACCTCTGAAGGTGTGGAAAGACATTGTGTTAGGTGAAAATATGGGGTTCTTCCATAACGATGTAGCTGATGCCCAAAGGATAAGTTTCCTCTGTTCGCGTTGTTGTGATTTTCACGCAAGTCGCGTTTTTTTAACTTGTGTCTATGATCGCCTCGGGTGCTCTGACGCGCCATGCGGGGTGAGAAGATCTTTCTCAAATTCATTCGTTTCTCATCCAAGAGGAGCTGGCTCAAATGAAATCTTAGCTAGCTGGCCCAGGAGGGTCCATACTCAAGGGCAGAGTTCGCGAGACTTCACGAGGAACTTCAGCAGACTCGTGTAGAGTTAGGAGTTATCCGTGACTAGTGCGATTCGCGCTCAGTCGTCGGTCACAAAGATGGCGAGCGAGCTATTTGTGGAATGCATGACTTCTGAAGGAGGGATCCATACAGGAGAGGTTTTCCGCATCGAGGTACATGACCTTATGCGGCAAATGGACACTTGGAAAGCAGAGGTGGAGATCGTGTGGAGCCAACTCATGGAAAGCAATTCTGAGCGTGTTCGTGCAGAGCACAAGAGCAACTCTTTAGCATATGAATTTGCTTGGCTTGTCCGAGAGAAGGCTGAAGCGGTGCAACTTGGATCCGATTTGCAGGATGACTTTGACATCGGGGTCTAGGAAGCATAGAGTACCGCAGCTGTGGAGTGTCGAGAAGCCACCGCGGCTGTGAATGTCTCTTGGCAATGACGTTCGCCTTTTTTTTAACTCCTTATTATAGCTGCTCAATGAGGGGTTATCCTACTCTCAACCCTCCCGGTGGTGAGGATGATGAACTGGTTGACTTCAAGTAGCCAATTAGTACATTGCTTTACTTGGAAATTTTCCTTTTTAGCATACTTAGTCTTAGCACTTGCTTTCTAGAAGTTTTCCCTTTTCAGCGCATTTGTCTTACCGCTTGCTTTGTAAGAATCTTGGAGCAGTTGCTCCTTTTTAGTTACCAGATATTTTTCCTCTTCAAGACCGAATGCTTATCTCTTTTGTTGTCGCACGAAAATTAACAACTATGTAATCCTCCAAGCAATTCGACCCAAGGCCGGACAAAGTAGTCGTACCTGAGCCAACTGGGAGAAATTCAAAAGTCATGAGTTGTCGCTTCTAGCTCTAACGTGTTCTTTGTTTGTTACGGATATATGAGATTAAGAAGAAGAGAAATTAAGCTTAGAGGGGTGCAAAGGCAATGCCTCTGACGCGCTCTCCGACGCTCAGCATTAGTCTGATTGCTATGTGAGGTGAGGGGCCGATATTAGTTAGTGAATATTTAGGAAGATGAGAGGCTCGATGAAGGAAAAAAATTGTGGAGAGTCCTCAGTAATGATTTAGAACTCTAGAATCAAGTAATCTTTTAAGAATGAGAGTGTGTACCTTGCCCCCTTTGATGAAGGGGAGTTATACTGCTTGGGAGGCTAAGTGGACGCAAGAAGTTGTGCGCGCTTGATTTTTGAGGCACGCGACTGTCTTTCAAGGGCGCATGCGAGGAGCATTTTTTTGACACGCTGGCGAGGCGCAACGCGCCAAGCCCTTTGCGCACCGTGCGCTTGTCTGCCCGGTGTGCATGGGTGCTCTGCCTCGTAGATGAGCTTGAGCTTTGACTTGGCCCATTTTGGATGGTCTTTCGGCCCTCTTTAGGCCTTGATAGGCTTTTTGGTGGCCCCGCCCGTCGGGCCTTGGGATTCAAAATTCGACGCAAGTTGCTTTGAATTTAATGTTTCGAGTTTTTTGAGAACGATAGACAACATTAGCATCCCTAGTTAGTCGTTCGCGGCGGGGGGGGAGCGATGAACTTTAGCCATCTTACGTTGGGTGTTCGAAGAAAACATATTTTTGGGTCTTCGCGATCGTGAAGAATTTTTTTTTTCACGCGCTAGACGCACGCGAGCTTAGACGGGCTTGTGCACGCGTGGGGGAGTACATGCCTAATGGGGCATTCCTCTTTTTTTGTCTCTTTCCTTTTTCATGGTTGGAGTAAGACTAGGATTCCTCTTTTGGGAATCCTACTTTTTTTCCTTCATGTATGCCTATAAATAGAGGAGTAAAGCTCCTTTATTTTTCACAATTGCACACGCTTTCTCTCACTTTTCTATCTCTCTCGCCACGAGTGTACGATGAAAATCAATTCTCTTTCTCAACCAAAGATCCCGAGATGGATTTTCCTCACTTGCTTTGGGACCATGAACACGTAGAGAGTGATCATTTTACGGGATTAGAGAAGATTCATCTGCACGTGGAGGATGATCCAATTGGCTTGGAGCACTCACTCAGCCTTCAGAGCTGGACGACGCGTGCGCACCATTTGGGTGTGGCTTGCACGAAGAAATGGACTAGAACGCCAAGGGGAGGTGCGCCGCGCCTTGTGATAATGGTTCTACTGTGAACCATTCGGGGAAGACCATAGCGGCCATCTTGGCCGGCTCGGAGGATGAACGCTCTTTTGTGGTGTCGAGGCATGCTCGCTCCAAGGTGTCGGAGGTAGATGCTAGTGCTTCGACCAGATGCCTGGAAAAGATGGAGTGGTTCCCGACCGAGGGTTGTGCTGCTTGGAGGGCTTTGATTGTGCAAGGAACGATATCATGAGTTTGATCACGCATCGCACGTTCATCGGCCATCGGAAGGCTTACGACATTCCAACTTTGGTGGCGCTTCTTCCGCCGATCTCGAAAGATCGGCCTTTTCTTCCAAGGCATGGTTTTGCACCAATATCCATGGCGAGTCTTCAATGTGGGCTATGCTTGCCCTTCCAGCCCATCGTTCAGTAGCTTCTTGCGGAGAGCCAACTCATGACGAGTGACGATGCACGTCTTTGGGCGGAGCGCGAGCGCGACTCTTTGGCGGAGGAGCTTGCTCAGCCTGCCCGGGATAAGGGTGAGGCGGTGCGACTTGCATCCAACCTACAGGATGACTTTGACATCAAGGTCGAGGAGGCATGGTGTGCCGCAATGAATGAGTGTTAAGATGTCACCGTGGCCGAAAATGTCTCTCGGGGGTGACATTTACCTTCTTCAACTCCTTGTTCAGGATGAATTGGTCGACTTCGAGTAGTCAGTTTTTCTTTTGTACAAGTTTATAGCGCATTGCATTCTTAGGACTTTCTCTTTTAGCGCACTTATTTTAGAGCTTTCTTTCTAGGAGTTATCCCTTTTTCACCGCTTTGTAGGAATTTTAGAGCATTTGCTCCTTTCATTTATACGAGATTATTTTTCTCTTCTAGTTTGAATGATACCTCTTTGTCAATCTTTGAGCAAGTCTGCCCGTCTTGATCTTTGAATGTGTGATCTTCTTCCAATTAGCCATGCCGTGTTTTGGTTGGCACGTTTCTTTGTCCATTGTTTTGATAAGTCCTTTGCTCTTGGTGTGATTCAACCTTATTCCCCTGGCAATTGTATCGCCTATCTGGCGAGTTTGCCTTTACGCAGGTTAGGTCTGCGGAGTTGCTTTTTAGCAATTGGTTGGGCATGTCACCCAAGCATGGCGACTTAAGGGCATCGTGGGAGACAACTTTGGAGCGCCAAGTGTAGCGGCTCTTCATGGTAGGCTTTAAATAGCTTTGTTTGAGGGATTTATGTGCAAGGGAGTGTCCCACAGAGTGGTTCCCACAGATGTCTTCGTGAATTTCGCGGAGGACCTTGGTCGACTCGGCTTTATCGAGGAATCTCAACAACGGTGTTTAATAACTGCGCTTATAGAGTTCTCGAAGTATGTACTTGGATGATAGGGCTCACAATTTATCGGCTTTTTTACGGTATTCGGGGAGTCTCCTTCTTCTCAAGAATTTTGTTATTGGGCTCATCCAAGTTGGCTGAGGCGTATCTTCGATTACCCTAACTTCGTCTCGTGAGACGGACAGTAGAGATAATGATTCGATCGGAATAATCTCTAACCCTTTATAGTCGATGTCGGATATAATGCAAGCGAGAACATCAGCCTCAGATTTTTATTCTCTCTAGATCGGGATGATCTCAAACCAAGAGCAGTCATCGAGTCAACAGTTTGCCTTTGCCAAGTAGGCGATCATGTCGTGCTCATTGGCCGCCCAGTCACTTTTAACCAGCTGGTTGACGATTAAGTGCGATTCGAAGCATATTCGCAGTTTTTTGGAATCGAGTATTTGCGCTAACTCTAGTCGTCTTCACAACCTGGTAAGGTTTGGATTCATCAAGGATGACTAGAGTGGGATCGTCGAAAGTTTCAACTTTGAGCCTCTCGATTTTGTCGAGAAGATCGAGCTCTCCAAACTTCCTTGCATCTTTCAAGTCGCATGGGTAACTGTCGTCCATTTGGAAGATCGTGTTAATCATCTTTTTGACAGCTTTGTCGTTGACCCCTTGGATGTAGCATATTCTGGCATGGGCTTGGTCTCCGGCCATGGTCCCAATTCCCTTTTAAGTGGAAATGTCATCAATATGTGATATATGGACGTGATCGCCTTTAGTCTGTTGAGCGTGACCGCCTGATGATGATGTTTTACGGCGATGGTTGGTCAATCACTAGGAAGAGGACCATTTGAACGATTTTGATGTCTCTAGGAGTCCCGAAGGTGACTGGTAAGTTGATGGTGCATTTAGTCATGACTCTCTTTCTCTCTAGTGAACCGAAAGAGGGGTGTTTGGACAAAAGTCGGGCGTAGCCCCCCGAGCTACATGTGCTCTAGGATGGTCTTGAATATCATGTCGGCTGAGGTGCCGTTGTCGATGAGAGCTCTTTTCACCAGGTTGCTGGCCACCTGAGCTTTAAGGACGATTGCATCATTGTGCAGGGGCACAACTCACTTTGTCTCTTTGTTGGTGAATTACATAATCTTGTGAGTCACAGATGGAGGTTCCCCGTACGTAAGATTGATGCATTCATCCATGCCTTCTCGAGATGCGACCCTTAATTTTTTTCCTTTGTCGGGTGGAATCACCACCTTGTGGGTCACCCAGTATTGTGGTCATAACATGAAGTTACGGATTGACGGTGGCTGCAGTTGCAGCTTGGTTGGTAGTGGCAGTTGTTCTTCCTTTCTTGCTAGAATGTGGTCTGCTTGAGGTGGGGCTCATAGTGCCAATCATACGCAACACAAAATCTGTAAGCTCAACCCGTTAAATCAAATTCTCGATTTGCCTCTTTCGTTGAAAGTATTCAGAGGTCAGATAACCGTGATCTTGGTGTTACTAGCAATATTTAGACCGGTTGCAAGTCGCGGGGTCTTTTTCATTGGAGCTAGGGTGGTGAACTTGTCACATGCCAGTGTCAAGATTCGATCCAGTGTTGTGTTCAGTGGTGTAAATGAGGAGTTGTTGGAATTGATCTAGGGTTAAGAAAAGATTTAACGCTTCGAGCAAGCGGCATAATTTAAATATTTTCTTTAATAACAAGTAAAATGATTTTACTAATCTAGACAAAGACCAAGCACATATAAATTAAAATTATAAACGAGCATTATAAGTTTACTAACCTTTGAGAAGCTTGAACGTTGAGAAGCCTTTGGATGGTTGAAATGTTCGTCTCCCCTCGCAGCACGTCTCTCTTCTTTCCTCGGGAACTCGAGCAACCACGAAAGTTTCTATCACTAAAATCACTCGAGAAAGAAAGGAATTAGTGTGTGGGCACTTTTAAACACAACGACTCGAGAACAAGTCTCAAAGTCGAAGAGCTAAAACACTAGGTCAAATGTGGACCTAGGTGCCAAAACATAAACCGAAAAATACTAGAGAGAGAGAGAGGATCGGCCACCACAAGGTCTAGAGAGAGAAGCTCTCAATCTCTAACTTATGTGGGATGGATGAAATGAGAGGAATAAGGGTCCTATTTATAAGAGAAAGGCTGGCCTTGGAAAGAAGTAGTTTCCTCTTTTTCCAAGCATTCATGAACAAATCTTATTTCCTCTTTTTCCGTTTTGCCTTGCACGTTCAACACCTTCTAGAAGGTTTTGGATTTGTTTCCTCTTTTGCTTCTCCCTTGACCCATATTGGCCACACACTTTATTTCCCCTTAGAGGAAATTTGTTTCCTCTTTTTCTTTTGGCAAGTATCCTCATACATTAATGCACAAAATAAATTCCTCTTTCTCTCTATGGTATGCACGAAATTTGCCTTCTAGAACATGATTCTAGATGTTTTTTTATTTGTTCATGACAATATAAGAAAAGCCCATTAAGACTTTTCAAGTAAAATTCTATGAATTGAAATTAATCTTCAAGGCCCAAATTCATCAATATGGCCGAGTGGTTTAAATCATTTGTCATCATATGACAATGTAAAAAAATTTATTGACATTCATTTTGTCCTATGTCCAAAAGGACAAAAATACCCTTTAGACAATTTTCGTAAAACTTATCTCGTTCTTGTTTTGACTTAGCTTCTAGTTTAACTATTCCTACTCGACATGATTTGTGACAGTGACCTCATGGATTCAAATGAACAAAGCTTCAGCTAAAATACTTGGACTCAAAAGTTCACAAACCTGTTCCAAGTTTAGCTTAATGTCAACTGACTCCACTAAAGAGTTGACACTGAGAATCTCTCGGTTCAAATGAATTTATTTTCTACTCAAGAATTCAACTAATTGTGATGAGTGGATCCACTGAATATTATCAATGTTTACCCTTCATGAATATCATCAGCTAGTCAGGATTTATAAAATTACCACTTTAGCCTTCTAGCTGTTATTTCCTCAACTCCTTTGTCGCTTGTGAATAAGTTAGAAACAATGTATTGACGAGGAGCTAACAAGTCACATTGTTTCATCCAAAAGAGTCAAGACTCAATTTGGACACTGGCCAGTTCATTTATTCACATTCCAAGGAACAAAGCATGAGGTGATATACGTTGCATTTCAGCAATCTTGTACATGAATTCCATATCTATGAGATCTTCACAAAGTTACTCATGACATTCTCACAACTTAGTACTTCACCAATAGGCCCTGTTCGGAATCACATAGTGAGTCCGAACTCTGACTTTCTCAAATGAGAATACGTAAGCTGTGAAATGGCATGTCTCATTTCAGGATTAAGGTAAGCATGATGCAATTCATACGTAGTGACTTCGAGACATAAGAGGTTAAATGGTTTGTTCTTATTTTGTCTCTAGAAGTGCACTGGTCAATTCAGTACCTTCAGAAGATACGTAGAAGAACTATAGAGTCTCCAACTCTCAATGTCCCATAACCAGACATCATAGATTCTCCTAACAATCTTACTGAGGTCAATAGTCCTTTGACCCTTAGATTGCGAATATAGCGTTTTAAGCAAACCATGAAGTGTTTGTTCATGCAAATCTACATTTTTCTCTTCATGTGTTGTTAGGTTTGTTTATGGACTAAAGACCAAGGTTTTATCATAAAGCTTCACACAAGGAATAACGAATGAACGTTTCAACTTTTTATTAATAAATAAGCAATTACAAGCAAGGGTCTTCGTAAGAATTTATTACATCAAATGTACAAAAGTAAAGACTACAACTCTTCTTGTGGGAACCATTGACAACAGGAGTATCGCATGAAGTTTTTCGCAAGTCACAACTTCTGGGGTGCGAGTGGTTGACTATTGGAAGTCTGACCTCCCTTGTTTTGTCTTTTCTGGGAGTCAACTTGCTCTTTCGGCCGTCGAGATAATCTTTGACTCCCATGAAAATCTTGGCTCGATTCATTAACTCGGCCATGGTGGAAGGGACACGACCGACGATGGAATTTAGGAAGTCGCTGGTGTGCAACACTTCAATGATCGCGGCTATCGCATCACCGTTGTTGAATCGGATGATGTTATTCGATTCTTCCATGATACGAGCCTCCCAATTATCCGAAGACGGAGATGGCGAGCGAGTCGAGCTCTCCTCGGAAAGAAACTCTTTATTTCCATGCGCTTGAGAGCGCAACAAATATTTTAAACCTCCAACGGCGTTCTCGGGGTGTCAAACCCCCTCAGAGCGCGTGGATTATTCATTGCTCATCTTTTCCCAAGTCTGAGAAAATTAAGTTTTCAAAAGAAAAAAGAAGATGATTGGAAGAGATTTCGGGCCATTTGAGTCGGAAAGCCCCTCTTTCTAGCACCAAAACTTGTCGCCGTAAATTGAACAACTATTTAAAGATTCAGGCGTTTAGACCTAAGGCCAAACCAAGTGGCTGCACCCGAGCCAAGTGGGAGATATTCGAAAGTCAAGAGTATCGCTCTTCTAACTCGATAACATTCTTTGTTTGTTGATGAGACTCGAGGTACGAATAAGAGAAATTAAGCTTAGAGGGACACAAAGGAAGTGCCTCTAGCATGCGCTCCAACACTTAACATTACTTTGATTGCTATGCTTGAGGTGGAGGTATTTGGAGCGCACGGTGAGGATGCCTCAATGCGCCAGCACAGCGTGCCACTTGTTTTGTGCGGCGCGCGCCTTGGTCTATGCGGTGTGCACAGTCATTTTTTCTGCAGATGCGGCGCGTACGAGAGCGGGCTCGATTTTGGGTCTGTTTTGTATGTGCCTTGGCTCGGTTTTTGGCCCATTTTGGATGTTCCTTTGCTTTTTAGTTGTCTGGCATGTTGGGCCTTCAAATTCGGAATCCGATGCAAGTCACATAGAACTCAATGTTTCGGGTTTTCTGAGAATGACCGACAACAGTCACATACCCTAATAGACCATTGAAGATCGTTCGGTATAGTGATTGGCTAGAAAGAAGGTGAGCGTCGTACCCATCTATCCCTAAAAATCATAATATGTTGACCGTTTCTCACCATTCATCGACATCATTTCTCCAATATCTCTCAGTCCCCATAGGCTAGACCGCCAAATATAAAAGGGTTTACCTTTTAATTCATCAATGAAGAAAGAATCCTGACTGTAGTACTTGGACTTGAGCACACGAACAGCCAAAGAGTCCGGTTTCGAGATGAGCCTCCAACTTGTTTAGCCAATATGGCTTGATTAAATCGACCTAGCTCTTTAAAACCAAATCCCCCCAACAATTTTAGTTGACAATGTGAATCCCAAGACTTCCAATGAATCTGATGATTGTCCGTCGAGCCTCATCACCAAAAGCGCCCCATGAAACTCTCTATCTCTTCACAAAGATCCGTCGGAATCTAAAACACACTCATCGTGTATGTCGGGAGAGCAAGCACCACTGCTTTGTTATCAACGTTGCCTGACATGAGATTAAAATACGACGACATAATAAAAATAAAATAAAATTTTAATTCAACTTTTTTCTTGGCTATTTTTACACTTAATTAACCACGTACATACTGTTGTCGCACGAAAATGAACAACTATTGAAAACCTCGGGCGGTTCGATCCAAGGCCGGACCAAGTGATCGCACCCGGGCCAAGAGTGTGAACTCGAAAGTCTCAAGCTAGGTTTTCTCCAATCAACCCGCCTCTCGGGAGAGGTAGGGGGTGAGGAGGAGGAGTGACCGTGCCTTGGGTGTCGGCTGCCTACGTACCCGTGAGTGGGATCAGGTCAGAACGTAGTTCAAGCGTGTAAGATGCAGTATGAGGCACGGAGCCTTGGTGGAGAAGCGTACTCAACGAAGGAGACGGTGCGCGGAGGAGTCCTCGGCGACGTCTCAGAACTTCGGAGATCGCGTGCGCGTCTAGCGTGTTAGACGCATAAGGGGACTCTAGTCGAGAACCCTAGGAGCGTGCTTGAGCACCGGGGGGCGTTCGGTCAGAGGGAGCAACGTCCGGGAAGTCCCCGTGAGTGCTTCGGAACCTCTGAGAACGAGAAATCGAGGAGAATCCGCTTCAGGCCAAGGATGTCATCTAGAGAAGCAGAGAGAGGTCTCAAGTTCCTTGAGAATGAATGGGATGGCTTTCCCCTCAATGAGAGGGGTATTTATAGGTGTTTGGGGGCCTTAGAAGGTCCCTTTTTCGTCCATGTGGGACTAGGGGCGCGCGCGCCGTCAAGTGGAGGCGCACGCACACGTGGTGCGCGGGTCATCTGGCGCGGCGCGGGATGCGCGGCGCATGGGCGCGCGGCGCGGGCGTGTCCTCGCGCGGCCCGCGGTCTGCCTGGCGCGGCGCGCGTCCTGCTGGCACGGCGCGCGGCTTGCTGTGTGGCCGGCCGGCGCGGCGTGTTGCGCACGCGACGCATGGCTCATCTCGTCGGACTCTTGTGGGCCTTTAGGGGTCTTAGATACCATGCTTGCCACGCGAAATATAAAGGTCTCTACTCGACGAGAGTGGCTCGACTCGAGGAGCGAAGCTCGACTCGAGGAGACTGACTCAAGGCTCAACTCGAGTAGCGAAGCTCGACTCGAGAAGACTGAATGAAGTCTCAACTCGAGGGGCTAGGCTCGACTCAAGGAGTCAAGAGTTTGGGCGAGGGCTTGAAGACTTGCCGCTCTTCAGGACCTCCGGCCTGACCATCGGCCCTTTGAGCGACGTGCCTTCTTGACGTCTCGGGTTTTCCGAAAACGACCGACAACATTAGCCCCCCAAGTTCATTGCTCGGGAGGCCCCGGGCGGTGAACTTTTAGTTGTTTCCGCCGGGTGTTTGAGGAAAATAGACTTCCCAGAGCTTCACTGTCACGAAGCCTTTGTGGTTATAAAGAATATTCTCACAATTGCTAGTGCTCTCTCTCGCTTTTCCGTCTCTCTCGACACGAGTGTGTGATCGACACGTGGAGGAGGATCTAAGCGGATAGGAGACGTAGCTCGACGTGGGCGAGGCAGACGCGTTTGCGTCCGTCGCTCTAGCCCCGGAGCAAAGGGGACATGCGTGGGCAAGCGGGGCACGCATTTGTGTAGAGGCGGCCCGGCGTGTCACGGCTTGTTGATCTTTTGGTGAAGTCACGCCCAAGTCTTTCTTCGATGGAGTTTTGTTTTGACGATATCATCATCCCGGAGTCCCTGGGACTTGACGGTGACTAGCAGGGCGAAGATTGTGTAATCGTGACCTATTGGGGGAAGATCATGGCGTCCATCTCGGCCAGCTTTGAAGGAGGCTGCACTTTTGCGCTTCGCAATGGCGTGCTCATTCCGAGGTCTCGGAGATGGAGGTTGATGTTGCGGGCTGATGCTTCGAGAAGACGGAGTGGCACGTGGTGGGAGGCCCTGCCGCACCGGAGGGCTTCGACTGCTCGGGGATCAACGCTAAAAGTTTGACCACGCATCAAGCATAAGTCGGTCTCACGGGGCATCCGCCATTCCCACCCTGGTGACGCTTCTTCGTCTGCGTTCGGAAGATCGGCCCTTATTCCCCAGACGCGATCGCGGGTCTCTACTTTGGCTGACCTGTTCTTCAGGTCGCTCCAGGTGTTTGCTCGAGGAGCGGAACTCAACTCGAGGAGAATGGCTCGACTCGAAGAGCAAGGCTCGATTCGAGGACAGTGATTTGACTCGAGGAGCGAAGCTCGACTTGAGGAGAATGACTCGACTCGAGGAGCGAAGCTCGACTCGAGGAGAATGACTCGACTTGAGGAGCGGGGCTCGACTCGAGGAGAATGGTTCGGTTCGAGGAAAATGACTCGACTCGAGGATGATGACTCGGCTCAAGGAGCGACGCTCGACTTGAGGAGAATGACTCGACTCGACGAGCGAGGCTCGACTTCGAGGAGAATGACTCGACTCAAGGAGCGAAGCTCGACTTCGAGGAGAATGACTCGACTCAAGGAGCAAAGCTCGACTCGAGGAGAATGACTCGACTCGAGGAGCGAGGCTCGACTTCGAGGAGAATGACTCGACTCAAGGAGCGAAGCTCAACTCGAGGAGAATGACTCGACTCGAGGAGCAAAGCTCGACATGAGGAGAATGACTCGACTCAAGGAGCGAAGCTCGACTTCGAGGAGAAGGACTCCACTCAAGGAGCGAAGCTCGACTTCGAGGAGAATGACTCGACTCAAGGAGCGAAGCTCGACTCGAGGAGAATGACTCGACTCGAGGAGCGAGGCTCGACTTCGAGGAGAATAACTCGAATCAAGGAGCGAAGCTCGACTTCGAGGAGAATGACTCGACTCAAGGAGCGAAGCTCGACTCGAGGAGAATGACTCGACTCAAGGAGCGAAGCTCGACTCGAGGAGAATGACTCGACTCGAGGAGCAAAGCTCGACTTGAGGAGAATGACTCGACTCAAGGAGCGAAGCTCGACTTCGAGGAGAATGACTCGACTCAAGGAGCGAAGCTCGACAAGAGGAGAAGGACTTGTCTCGAGGAGCAAAGCTCGACTCGAGGAGAATGACTCGTCTCGAGGAGCAAAGCTCGACTCGAGGAGGATGACTCGACTCGAGGAGCGAAGCTCGACTTCGAGGAGAATGACTCGACTCAAGGAGCGAAGCTCGACTCGAGGAGAATGACTCGACTCGAGGAGCAAAGCTCGACTTGAGGAGAATGACTCGACTCAAGGAGCGAAGCTCGACTTCGAGGAGAATGACTCGACTGAAGGAGCGAAGCTCGACTCGAGGAGAAGGACTTGTCTCGAGGAGCAAAGCTCGACTCGAGGAGAATGACTCGTCTCGAGGAGCAAAGCTCGACTCGAGGAGGATGACTCGGCTCGAGGAGCGAAGCTTGATTCGAGGAGCCAGGCTCGACTCGAGGAGAATCTAAACGACCTCGTCCGTTGCCTGGGACTCTTCCAGGAGGAGTTTGTTCGAGCGAAGTCTCAACTAGCTCAGGTCGAGCGAAGTTCTTGCTCAGAGGCGAAGTTCGCGAGTCTTTGTGAGCAGCTTCAATTAGCTCGCGTGGAATGGGGAGTCTCCCAAGGCAAGCGTGATCGTGCCCAGTTGGCGGTGGCGAAGATGGCAGGACCTACGCCTAGTATGGTGGTTTAGGTGCGTCTTATAGGCTCTTTAGATGTGCCATGTAGGCATCTTAAGCGCGCCATGTAGGCGTCTTAGGTGCGCCATGTAGGCGTCTTACGTGCGCCATGTAGGCGTCTTTGATGCGTTGCGAGGGACGGCTTTGGTGTGCCATGTAGGCGTCTTTGGTGCGTCGCGAGGGACGGCTTTGGTGCGCCATGTAGGCGTCTTACGTGCGCCATGTAGGCGTCTTACGTGCGCCATGTAGGCGTCTTTTGTGCGTCACGAGGGACGACTTTTGCCTGCATCTCTGGGATGTCTTATGGCGCGCCGCGGAGGCGTCTTAGCCTGCATCTCGGGGATGTCTTACGGCGCGCCGCGGAGGCGTCTTAGCCTGCATCTCTGGGATGTCTTATGGCGCGCCGCGGAGGCGTCTTAGCCTGCATCGCGGGGATGTCTTACGGCGCGCCGCGGAGGCGTCTTAGCCTGCATCTCGGGGATGTCTTACGGCGCGCCGCGGAGGCGTCTTAGCCTGCATCGCGGGGATGTCTTACGGCGCGCTGCGGAGGCGTCTTAGCCTGCATCTCTGGGATGTCTTACGGCGCGCCGCGGAGGCGTCTTAGCCTGCATCGCGGGGATGTCTTACGGCGCGCCGCGGAGGCGTCTTTAGCCTGCATCGCGGGGATGTCTTACGGTGCGCCGCGGAGGCGTCTTAGCCTGCATCTCTGGGATGTCTTATGGCGCGCCGCGGAGGCGTCTTAGTTGAACGCTCGTTCCCGTTTGTGTTCGGGTGTTTTTTTTTTGTGGAGCGTACTTTCTCTGGGTGGAGCGTACTTTCTCGAGGATTTTACCGTTGCCTATGTCACTAGCCCCCCAAATGTTTGGGTTTACAATCGTATTTTGATGATTGAAAATCTTTGATAAAGTGGATTTTGAAAGAAAGACCTCGAACTTTATTAATATTGCAAAAATTTGAAATCCTAAAACATTGGCTCGTAGGCCTTATTGAATGTTGGAAAGCAAAGAAATAAAATGGGGGGAAGCGCTGGCTACTGGTAGTACTGCCTCAAGTGTTCCGCATTCCACAGGCGACAGATCGGTGTTTCGTTTGTGTATTTGATGTCCCGTCATTTATGACTTGGCAGACGTTGTGGGGTCCCTCCCTGTTTGGGATGAGGACGTCAGCACCTTGCACTTGGGTGTCATGCAGATGTCTTCGTGGGTTTTGCGGAGGACCTTGGTCGACTCGACGTTATCTCTAAGCTGGGAGATCGTGTTAACCGTCTTTCTAGCGGTCTTTCCATCGATTCCTTGGATGTAGCATATTCTGGCTTGGGATTGGTCTCCAGCCATGATGCCGATTCCATCCTCGGTGGGGAACTTCACCAGTAGGTGGTATGTTGAAGTAATGGCCCTTAGTCGGTTCAGCGTGGGTCGCCCAATGATGACATTATACGGCGACTCCTGATCAACCACTAGGAATGGGACCATGTGAACGACTTCAATGCCCCCGGGAGTTCCGAAGGTGACCGGAAGATCGATGATGCCTTCGGTCATGACTCTCTTCCCAGTGAACCCGAATAGAGGCGTTTGGGTCGGAGTTGGACGTAGCCCCCGAGCTTCATGCGCTCTAGGGTGGACTTGAAAATTATGTCGGCAGCACTGCCGTTGTCGATGAGAACTCTTTTCACCAAGTTATTAACCACTTGGGCCTTGAGCACAATCGCGTCATTGTGCGGATGCACAACTCGCTTGGCCTCTTCGTTGGTGAAGTACATCGTCTCGTGAGGCACGGACGGAGGTTCTTCATAGGTGAGGTTGACGTGTATAGCAGCGTCTTCTTGAGCCACGGCCCTTAGGAATTTTTTCCGTTGTCGGGCTGAATCTCCATCTTGTGGGCCACCTAGTATGGTGGTTACAATGTGGAGTTGTGGATTGGCATTGGCAGCACCCGTGGTTCGGTCGGCAGAAGCGGCTGTTCCTCCTCCCTTGCCAGACTGTGGTCTGTTTGTGGTGGGGCCCACAGCACTGATCATGCGTAACACAAACTCTTTCAGCTCACCCCGTTGGATCAATGCCTCGATCTGCCTTTTAAGACTGTAGCATTCGGAGGTCAAGTGACCGTATTCCTGATGGAACTCGCAATATTTAGATCTATCGCGAGTCGCGGGATCTTTGCTCATTGGAGCCGAGGGAGTGAACTTGTCACGTGCCAAAGCCAGGATCCGCTCTGGCGGCGTGTTCAGCGGCGTGAACGACGAGTAGCCCTTAAAGTTTTCCACAAGTCGCGGCTTTTAGGGCATCGGAGGTCGACTATTAGACGTCTGACCTCCTCTGTTTCGTCTTTTACGGAAGTTGCCTTGCTCGTCGCTAGGCTCGTCTCGGCGGTGAGGGCTTTGATTATTGCCCTTGCGGCCATCGAGGTAATCTTCGACTCCCATGAAGGTCTTGGCTCGAGTCATTAACTCGGCCATAGTAGAAGGGACACGGCCGACGATGGACTTAAGGAAGTCACTTGTGCGCAAGCCTTCAATGATGGCAGTGATTGCGTCTTTGTCGTCAAAGCGGTCGACCTTATTCGATTCTTCAGTGAATCGGGCGAGGTATCGTCTAAGAGACTCCCCATTCTCTTGCCTGATTGACCACAAGTACATCTTGGTCTTCTTTTGGACCATAGATGTAGCGAAGCGTGCTAGGAACATGTCCTTCAGGTCTTTGAACGAGTGGATGCTTCCTGGCCTTAAGTTCTTGAACCACTCGAAGCCGGGTCTGGCGAGGGTAAGACTAAAAGCTTGGCACAAAGCACTAGGAGAGACACCCTGCATCGTCATCCAGGTTTCATAGTGCTGGATATGGTAAGCGAGATCCGCTTTCCCATCATAGGGAGCGAGGTTGGGGAGTTTGAAATTTCCCGTGCATACCTCGGCCAATATCTGAGCCGTGAAAGGCGAGGAATTCTCCTCAACGACCCCATAGGCACTTCCGCCTATTCCATGTTCTCGGAGATCTCGTACTTCATTTCGAAGATTGTGGATCATAGTGATCACATCGAGACCGGTAGTCGGAGTAACTCCATGTTCGGGAGGAGTTAGCTGCCGCCTTTCATTAGACCCTTGACCCGTGCGGCGGTTCCCGTTAGTTGGGGCTGCTACGGGGATGTTTGGCCGAGAGCTTAGTCGATCTCTTAGGTCATCGCCACGCTCGATGCGTCGAGCAGTGAGATGGTCCCTAAGATCAGGGCTGGTCGTACGGAGGCGCAGGCTTCGTCTGCGATGGCGCGCTCTCCGCGTGCCCTGACTTTCCGCACCATTCTCCCTCAAGCCTAGTCGGTCGAGAGCTGAATTTCGGGAATTCCCCTCTTGAGAAGCTGCCGGCGCATCGCCTGTTCGGGGTAAGGGATTCGATGGACCGGCTTCAAACACGGCGGGGAGTCCCCCGTCCTTCGTGAGAGAAGTCTCGATGTCCTCCGACTCACCAGTACCCTCGTAATCAGGGTCGCGGTCGCGGCTTTCCTCGTTGAGGTTCTCAGGATCCCCGTTGGGGATTACCGTGTCACGCACAGGTTGCTTCGCAGCCAGTCGGCTGTGGTACCTTGCGTTCCTCGCCTTCAGTCGGCGGATACTCTCCTCTAACTCCATGATGCGGTTGTCCCTGCTATCAGGAGATGGAGATGGTGAGCGGGTCGAGCTCTCTTCGTGGAGCGACTCTTCGTCACCATGCGCTTGGGAGCGCAAGAAGTACTTTTTGGTCCCGGTGACGTTATCAGGGTTGTTAACGCCCTCAGAACGTACGGGTGGTTGACCACTCATCTTTTCTCAAGTTCGAGAAAGTTGAGTATGTAGAAGGAAAGAAGAAGATGAATAGAAGGGATTTCGGGCTGAACAGGTCGGGAAGTCCCCTCCTTCTAGCGCCAAAATGTTGTCGCACGAAAATGAACAACTATTGAAAACCTCGGGCGGTTCGATCCAAGGCCGGACCAAGTGATCACACCCGGGCCAAGAGTGTGAACTCGAAAGTCTCGAGCTAGGTTTTCTCCAATCAACCCGCCTCTCGGGAGAGGTAGGGGGTGAGGAGGAGGAGTGACCGTGCCTTGGGTATCGGCTGCCTACGTACCCGTGAGTGGGATCAGGTCAGAACGTAGTTCAAGCGTGTAAGATGCAGTATGAGGCGCGGAGCCTTGGTGGAGAAGCGTACTCGACGAAGGAGACGGTGCGCGGAGGAGTCCTCGGCGACGTCTCAGAACTTCGGAGATCGCGTACGCGTCTAGCGTGTTAGACGCGTAGGGGGACTCTAGTCGAGAACCCTAGGAGCGTGCTTGAGCACCGGGGGCGTTCGGTCAGAGGGAGCAACGTCCGGGAAGTCCCCGTGAGTGCTTCGGAACCTCTGAGAACGAGAAATCGAGGAGAATCCGCTTCAGGCCAAGGATGGCATCTAGAGAAGCAGAGAGAGGTCTCAAGTTCCTTGAGAATGAATGGGATGGCTTTCCCCTCAATGAGAGGGGTATTTATAGGTGTTTGGGGGCCTTAGAAGGTCCCTTTTTCGTCCATGTGGGACTAGGGGCACGCGCGCCGTCAAGTGGAGGCGCACGCACGCGCGGCGCACAAAGCGCGGCGCGCGGCGCGTGGTGCGCGGGTCATCTGGCGCGGCGCGGGATGCGCGGCGCATGGGTGCGCGGCGCGGGGGTGTCTTCGCGCGGCGCGCGGTCTGCCTGGCGCGGCGCGCGTCCTGCTGGCGCGGCGCGCGGCTTGCTGTGTGGCCGGCCGGCGCGGCGTGCTGCGCGCGCGACGCATGGCTCTTCTCGTCGGACTCTTGTGGGCCTTTAGGGATCTTAGATACCATGCTTGCCACGCGGAATATAAAGGTCTCTACTCGACGAGAGTGGCTCGACTCTAGGAGCGAAGCTCGACTCGAGGAGACTGACTCAAGGCTCAACTCGAGGAGCGAAGCTCGACTCGAGGAGATTGAATGAAGTCTCAACTCGAGGGGCTAGGCTCGACTCAAGGAGTCAAGAGTTTGGGCGAGGGCTTGAAGACTTGCCGCTCTTCAGGACCTCCGGCCTGACCATCGGCCCTTTGAGCGACGTGCCTTCTTGGCGTCTCGGGTTTTCCGAAAACGACCGACAACACATACTATTCTAATTAACAAATTAACTAGCTGGATAGATATAGCTAGATTTATATTTTATTTTTATATATATAGAGAAATTGGCGGGAAAAATATTCAAAGGTTTCGAGTTGCTGCAATTTAATACTCAACTTTTAAAACTTACGGAAAAAATATCCAAAGACACATCTTTGTATCACCGTTACTATTTCTTACGTTAAAAAAGGATGGAAAACACGTGGACGCACCAAATCATTTCAGAAGATCATTTTAAATGGTTTTGCATTTAATAAAATCATTTGTATTTATAAAATCATTTGTATTTTATAAAACTACACTTGTCTTCTTCATTGAAAATTATTCGTACTAAAATGTACTGAAACTTCTTCTTCAGCAGAGATGGTTCTTTTACATTAAAAAAAAATAGATGCAAAATTCAAACCATATTCCTTTCCCAAGATTTTAGAACATAATTAATTAGAAACCTTAGAACTGTGAACTTGACAAATAAACCCAAATCAACCTGAAATTGATATTAAAAAAAAACAGATCTCATTTTTTTTTTTGTAAAATCTCCAACTCCACCACCGACGGCAAAGAGATTGTCAGCACTTACTCGGAGCTCTCCTTGGCGAAGGAAGGCGGCACGGAGGAAGGGGATCGGCGGCGGCACGAGCCAAAGAGGCCGCGGAGGTTGTCGAGGGTGCGGAGGTCGGAGACAGTGTCGTCGGCGGAGGCGGGACAGGAGGTGGCCGAGGTCAAGGACGGTGGAGAGTTTGTTGGCACATATTATCGGAGTTGCACCAAGGAAGTTTAAAACCCACGACTGGATTTCAATGGTTTTAAAATGATCCAAAACCTTTCTTTTAACAAATACAAATAAAATGATTTTAAATGGTTATCCTATACAAAACAATTTAAAATTATCTTCTGGAACGATTTGGTGCGTCCACGTGTTTTCCATCCTTTTTAACGTAAGAAGTAGTAACGGTGATACAAAGACGTTTCTTTGGGTATTTTTCCCGTAAGTTTTAAAAGTTGGGTATTAAATTGCAACAACTCAAAATTTTTGAGTATTTTTGCCGCCAATTTCTAGCGCGCGCGCCTTGACACATACTGCATTTAATATTATATTTTCCTAATAAATTCTCTAAATTCTTTGTGAAGGAGACTGATATTATATTAGTTCATGCAATTTTTTATATGAGACAATTAAATATTTCTGGTTGATTAATATGTAGAATAATGGCTTAATAGCCCTTTGTAACTAATGAGATCATTTGTTTTAATAAAATATATCAATATGCTATTAATAAAACAGAAAATTAGAAATATAGTCAATTTAAATGTTTGACAATACTAAATAGCCAACGTTTGATAAATCTTAGGTAAATAGCAACTTTCAAACTTAAATATTAAGTAAATAGTCAACGTTTGATATATGAAAATGGCTATTTACCAAAGATTTATCACACGTTAGTTATTTAGCAATGTCAAATGTTTAAGTTGGCTATTTTCCTAATGGATCCTTAATAAAATGGGAATAGGAATTGATTATCTAATTTTGTTCTTGACACTACGTCGATAGAAAATAAGTCACTATCAAAGTAAATCAAACTGATAAAAAAAAAAATTTGAAGGACTCAAAATCAATAATGGTCTTTAGTTTTTCAACTATGAGTTTTGACCATTTTTGTGAAGAACATGGTATAGCCAAGAAATATATATGTGTCAATAGTCAACACCAAAATGAGTTTTCTTAGAAGTTCAATAAAACAATCGCAGAGAAGTTCTCATTGCTAGAAATCTTTTTTGTGATAATAATTCTCTATAAAGAGTATTATTGTAATTACATTAGATTATCAATTGAATGAGATAAAAGATATAATCAATAATAGAATAAATGAGTTAGTATATTATATTGTATAACAATATTCATCAAACTCTTAGTCATTTGTTATGATTATACATCTACATTGGATATGAGAAGTATAAGTCATGTGTGGAGCGCATAAACTGGTCAGTGATCAATATATGCATCGATAGCTAGATTTATCACATATGAGGTTCGCTAGTGAATATGTTTTCACTGAGTGAGCGTTTAAGTGACCGTTATGATGGGACGTATATCGCAACCATAACTAATGGTCAGAGTGTAGGTCAACCTAAATCCTAAGGTGCTCTTGAAATTCGGGGTTATATACCTGGCCCTTTGATTATTCGTTCAAAGCTACAGAATATGCTTATATAACTATGTTCTGGGAGACTGGGTATAATCTGTAACGAAAGAGAAACATCAAAGTGGAATCCAGCTCATAATATAGACAGACAATGTTTGCTCATTTGATAGTCACTTCAAGAACCATTAGATTATGTGCACTTTTGCACTGTGAGTGGCAAATGAATCTTTCGCTAGAGAATCGGTGGAACTCTGGCTTATAAGTGACTGGAGGGTATAACGGTGTATTTGACCCTTCGTGTCATGAGTTGAACCCGGAGGGTACTATACGTATAGGTTATATCAATGAAACTATCTAAAGGATTAAGTAAACATAATTATGATAACATTGAGAGGTTCAATCTTGATATTTAGTGGAATATCATCAAGATTTGATGAAACGAAATTAAGATAGGTAAGAGCGTCTACGGTCTTGCTCATGTTCGTCTAGCTTTTAGTTATTAGGTCCATCATCTCCTAGTCGGCTTCGACAAGATGGACAGTGACACTCTTGTAGTGAATATGAGATTTGACTATGAGCTCACAAACACAGTTTGACTGTATCACTTAAAAGGAAGTCATACAAAAAAGTTATTAACGGCTTAGTAACTTTAAGAAATATCACTTGGTTTCAAATGGGCTTTTAAAGAGCATGCAAATAAGCCTACAATGCCCATAGAAGTTTGTGGAAGGCGTGTACACGTACATGTACGTTTGATATGTTTGATCAAAGTTCGATTGAATTTAAGCTTCCTCAATTAAAAAAATAAATATTTTTTCGACACGTAGCTTTTCAAATGATGGACAAGTAGCATTTTAGCTTCTTATTTTCCTTAAATTCATTTTCTCTTTCCTATTTCGTATTTTTCATTTCTCATAAAATAATCTTTACACAAAAAAGCACTGATTAATGAATAAACTTGACTGTAATATGATAAATAAACTTTAATCCGTAGATAATTGTTGTCGCACGAAAATGAACAACGATTTAAAGCTTCGGGTGGTTCGACCCAAGACCGGACCAAGTGGCCGCACCCGAGCCAAAGGTGTGAAGTCGAAAGTCTCGAGCTGGGTTTCCTCCGGTCGGAGGGCTTCTCAGAGGAGAGAAGGGGTGAATAGGGGGAGTGACTGTGCCTTTTGTATAGCCTGCCTATGTACAATCGACAGAGGAGGCGGAGCGCGGAGGAGTCCTCGGCGGCGTCTCAGAACTCTGGGATCGAGTGACCCGAGAGAGAATGTGTGTTTTCTCTCGTTTGGAGGCGTGGAAGACTCTAAGTCGAGAGTTCCTTGTCGTGGCCGGCATGCAGGACGCGTAGGGGATTTTCTATGGAAAATCGCAAGAGCACTCGTGGGATCGGGATTAGTCATTTGATCGAGAGAGGCGGCGCTCGGGAGTCCCCAGGAGTGCTTCAAAATCTCTGAGAACGAGAAATCGAGGAGAATCCGCTTCACGCCAAGGATGGCATCCAGAGAAGCAGAGAGAAGTCTCAAGTTTCTTGAGAATGAATGGGATTGATTAGGAGTGAATAGGATGGGTTTCCCCTCAATGAGAAGGGATATTTATAGTAGTTGGAGGGCCTTAAGAGGCTCCTTGATCGTCCATGTGGGACTGGAGAGCGCGCTCTCCTTGAAAGGAGGAGCAGCACGGGTGCGCAGCACGCAGAAGCCTCTGCACGGCGCGCAGGTTGCGCCACGCAGCGAGCGGGGAGCTCTTTCGTGACGCCGCGCGCGCGCGTGCTTACCCCAGGGGGTGTGCGGCGCGCGGCGCGCAGCCCCCTGACACGGCGCGCTTCTTCCAGTTACGACGTGTGGTTTGCTCGCGTGCGTCTTTTTTAAGGAGCGTGCGCGTGCTTTTCTCGAGGGGCGTGCGGCCCATCTCGTCGGCCGCTTGTGGGCCTTAGAGACCTTCGAGGACCCGGCCCGTTGGGCCTTCAGGATTCGGATGTCATGTAAATTGCGTGAAACATAAAATTCCATACTCGAGGAATCAAGGTCGACACGAGGATTTGTTAATCGACTCGTGGACACGTGACTCTACTCGAGGAGTTATCTCGACTCGAGGAGGAAGACGGCTCGACTCGAGGAGTGAGACTTGACTCGAGGAGGATGACTCGACTCGAGGAGCAAGGCTTGACTCGAGGAGCTAAGAGTTTGGCACGAGGACTTGCCAATCGACTCCTGACGGAAGGCTTGTCGCTCTTTAGAACCTCCAGCCTGACCATCGACCCTTTGAAAGGCATGTCTTCTTGGTGTCTCCAATTTTCCGAAAACGATCGACAACTGTAATAAAAAATATAAACTAATATCAAATATCCTAAATAAAATAAATTCATTATTTTGGTTCAAATAGATCTCTCCTTTACATTTACAAATGCTAGCCTTGTTCTTATTATATCTTTTACATCTATCCAATATTTTCATAACAATATGTGTATGTTTTTTCAAAGCAACAATCTTTGTATGTTACATGTTCTTTCTCTAAGGTTTTATGTTATTTATATAATTAACTTATAAAGTAATATGATGCTTATAAATATTTAAATGATATTCTCGTGTTGATATTGTGTTTATTCAATTTTTTTTTTTTTTTTGCATGAGATTTATCCTGTTTTTGTTATACAAATGATAAGAGTACTCATTTATTTACTATTACTTCAATGCTTACATAAATTATTTACAAAATATGTTATTATGTGTGTAGTTGGCTATTTTTTATGGCAAGTCTGTTTGACAATGTCATGACCCACGAGCTCCTGTTGACTCACGAGCCGCGACGGAGGTCAAGTCGCATATCATATAACCACCATATCAATATATAATATCAAGTAGATACATAATTGAATAAACATAATAACCATAATACTTACATTGAACATAATACGATAATACATAAGTATCAAAAGTGGTTATCTGGAAATCCTGGGGAAAATTATATATATATATATATATATATATATATATATATATATCATTGTGAGTGTTGTAAAGATCAAGAAGATAGTCTTGATCTAAGGAAAACACCGAGCGAAACCAAGTTAAGAGGGCTGGGAATCTAGCATGAGTTCTAATCACAAATTTGTTGTTTGGATCTGATCTTCATGTAATTGTACTCTTATTGGAGTTTGTACTCTTGTGCCCTAACTTAGACTAGGGTCGTTTTTACCTGAACCAAAGATTAAAATTATGTGCTTTATGTTCCTAGCGCCTAAACTACGAGATACCTTCTTGTGTAAGTTATTTATGTTTGGTGTTAAACAATGTATGAGTCAACTAGGAAATGAAGGAACTAGAGATTGGAAACACCTTATTTACAAGTCATTCAGTCACGAGACAAGCAATGAACATTTGATTACTATGAGTGCTTTGTTTTATTTTGGAGTAGGCTTGACTAAGAATAAAACAATCGATAAAGATGTCCAATAAAATTTTAGTAAAGAGAAGGAACATTTGAAAAATGTCTTAGTAGGAATTATAGCCATCGTTAAAAGTCTGGCTAGAACATTATGAAGAGAACAATGAGAATTTTTTTAAAGTTTAATTGAAATGATTAGTGAATTTGACCCAATCATGAAAGAGCATATTCGTCGCATTCAAAATGGTGAAATTACAATTATTACTTAGGGGATAATATTCAAAATGACTTGATTCAAGTATTAGCAAAAGAGGTGAAAAATACAATTTTCGAAAAATAAAATAAAATAAAAGAAGCTGAATAATACTCATTTATTCTTGGTACTCTGGATAAAAGTCATCAAGAACAAATACTATGATTTTAAGGTTTGTAGATATTATGATTTTGGAAAAATGACTTTTTGATGAGATTGGAGACTTAAATATTTATGGGTTGATATACAAGATGCAAGAGATTAAAGATATAATAATGGATCTAACATGAAAGTGAAAAATCATGATGTGCAAAACAGATTATTAGGATATAAATCCTAGAGCATTATACACTCCTTGTTGTTTTCATAGTCTTAATATAGTAATTTGTGATATTGCAAACTCTTGTGTTAGAGCTGTATCATTATTTGGAGTTCTTCAACGAATTTTTTCTTCTCCAAAACGATGAATTTTTTTAAAAAAATTAATATATAGTCTTACTATCTAGTCACTATCACAAACTCGTTGGGAAAGTCGTATTGGTTGTGTTAAGACAATTAAATTTCAAGCTCCTCAAATTCAAGATGCTCTATTCGAGTTAGAAGAAACAAGTGAGGATCCCAAAATAAAGAGTGAAGCTAAATGTCTAGCAATATATGAATTTGAGATTTTTGAATTTTTGCTAGGTATGACTATTTGGTATGATATTTTCTCAATCATCAATTCGGTTAGCATAATTCAAAGTGAAGATATACATATCGACGACACTATAATATAAACTAAAAGCCTTGTTCTTATTTTGAAAATTATCGTGAAAATGAACTTCTATCTTTTATGATTTCCGCAAAATAAATTGTAACTGAGATGAAGATATAACCTATATTTCGTGAAAAAGAGATATTCGTAGAATAAAAAGTTAAGCGAAAATATTGTTGATGATAACATCAAATCCCTTGAGAAATTATTTAGGGTTTAGTATTTTCTCTTTATGGTTGACCAAATAATAACTTTTCTTCAATTGAAGAAATTTAAAGTATTTTAAAATATATTTGGGTTTTGTTCAACTTTAAAGAAACTTCATCTATGATATGAAGATACTTTGAAAAATGTTGTTTGAATCTTGAATTGATTAAGGTATGATGGAAAAATACTAATAGAGTTTTTTGGGGAAGTTTTTCAAAAGGATGATAGTTACTCAATGGAAATACTTAATTTTATTAAACACATTGATTCTTTTCCTGATGCTTATATCGCTTAGATTAATGTTGAATATTCATATTTTCGTTGCTTCCACGGAGAGAAGTTTTCCAAGTTGAAGTTGATATAATCTTATTTGAGGATTCCACGTGCGAAGAAAGACTTAGTGGACTCGCTTAGTTGAAAAAGAGTTGTTTGATAACATTGAATATAATGATCTATTTCTGAATTTGGATCTTGAAATGTAAGAAAAGTAGATTTTGTTTAATTTTCTTACATTCTATTTTGTAATATGACTATTTTTGTTATTAAATTTATTTTTATGTTAAGTTCATATTTGATATTTTGTTTAATTATAAATTTATAATGTGTTATTTATTTTTTATATTTACCTGTCCTCAAATTTCTTCAGCCGGCTCCGTATGTATGTATGTCTATATTGTACTTATATTAAAAAAAAACACTTGCATAACCCTTAGAAAAATTTGTTGCAATTAATTAATCTATTATGTTATTTTAAAATTTTAGTCAAAGGTTCATTTTATTAAAAAAAAAAAATAGTCCATCAGACCGGAGTAAATTAAATTAACTAAAACAGTTAATTTAATTCACTTCAATCTAGTCAATTATTTTCTTAATAAAAAAAAAATTTGACTATTTTTTTTTAAGATACTGGAGTATTGGGTTACTTGCCTAATTGTTTCCCTTACAATATCAAAAGCTTGTCCAAGTCTTGGCTATGCTAACTCGCATTTCTGGACCACATTTTGCTCGTGTCAAAATCTACTTGTCCGGCTATATTTTAAAATATTTGACCTAGCTAACCTTTTTTTTGGTTGGTCATCAAGCTAAAAGTGAAATATAAGTTAATTATTTTTACTTTTAGCAAAAAAAAAAAAAACAAGTTAATTATTTTTACTTTTGGCACCAAAACTTCTTTGGAGCTGAGCCAAAGAAGAAGAAAGGAAAAAGAGGAGAACCAAGTGCCAGCTTGAAAAAAACAACACAACAACCTTCTCAAACCGAAAAAGTGAGACACACAATCATCTATTAATACATAGTTATGAGTCTCATGACATGTATATGTATATATATATATATAGAGAGAGAGAGAGAGAGAGAGAGAGAGAGAGAGAGAGAGAGAGAGAGAGAGAGAGAGTCATATTCTCAGTCAAAAGCCAGAGAGTTTCGTCATGGTGTGAACGCCTTGCCTTTTTAGTGCCTCAGAAAGACAAACGACAACAAAATAGGACGCGCCACAAAGATAACACTTCTTTTCCCAGCCGGTTTTTCCCTCTACATCGATACGTGGCATGATCTCGGCTGGTCTGTTTCAATGGGATCTAAGGGCAGGAGGTTCACTTACGTGGTCAATTACTGAGCCTTTGAGAAGCTTAGGCATTATGTACACGTGTGTGGCTTCTATTGGCCGTTTTTCTTTACGTGTCACCCACCACCAGAGTTATAGTCGACAGATCCAGAATTCAGTGGGTCTTCAAGTCAAGGATATAATATAACTATCCTTTTCTAGAATATTCCAAAAATCTGCCCTCTTCCTCTTCCATCTAATAATGTCATGGAGATATGCTCGTAAGAGCGAATTAGAGTTTATCATTACCATTATGGAAGTTGAATAGTGACGAAGTTACATGACTCAGACTAGACAAGAATTATGTAATGACGAAGTTACACAAATTTATCCTGTCTCAGAAATATTTATTGCTTCTATGGTGATAAATGTGTGCCAAGAGATAATGTAATGTGTTGAGTTGACCGTTTAACTAAAAATTAATCCAAGTAAACTATTTCATCTGTTTTTTATGATTTTTTATTTATCATTTATAAAAAAAAATTAAAACTACAAGATAGATACATATTACTAACTTTAATTTAGTTTTAATTCAATATCAATGAATAAAAAATTGAACTGGGTGTAAACTTTACAGAAAAATAAGAGTAAAAAATTAACCGAAAGTGATAACAAAATATTAAAATGACGTTTCATCTTTAAATACCACTTTGGAAATATGCCAAAATTTACAAAATTGGGCGCTCTCCTAAAAGTAGAACAATAAAAAGGAAAGACACCCTTAGATGTGCAAATAAATAACCCAGCTGTACAACAAGCACATGTGCATAACCCAAAATGTGTCCCAAAAATTACAACTACAATTATATTTCCTTACTAACCCAAAAAAAGCGAGGTGCGAAATCTAATATTTAGCCGGTTGGTTTCTGAAAATTATAATTATAAGAGAGAATTGGATGTTTTATCTGAAGAGCATTTTAAGCTCTTCAATCCTAGCAGATCGGACTTCCTCATCAGTTAGAGCACCAGAGATCATTCTCTGCTTCCTTGCCTGTACTTGTTGCATTCGTTCCTCTACAGTGTCCTGTATTTTATTTATTTTATACATAAAATCATAAAATTTGTTAGTTGTTCAACTGATTAAAAATAAAAGTGTTAAACACTTCTTAAGTCCTGTGGGACTCGAACAAGAGTTAGTTCATTGTCTTGCAAAAGTGATAGGCATAGCGACTACACCAACTGGAATAAAGTCAGCTGTTCTTTTAGTCCTCAAAATAAATGAAAAAACTAGGTGCTGCTTTATGATGAAGATAGAAATCAAATCCTCTCCTTTTACGCTTTTTTTCCCCTTTTTATTCTCTATTTGAATTACAACTTTGACTAGTTATGTCATGCCTGTGACACGTAAGATGGCATCTCTATTGGTCCAATATTTCATGATGTTTTTATGTTTTAAAATTGATGTAGTTTTTTATTTGAGAAATAGTCTTAGGTGGTTGATAATACTGTGGTGTATGCATTAGACCATTTCATTACACCAAACTTTTATAATTATAAAACCAAGTTATAGAGTTGGATCTGCAATACTAATTAAGCCTAAAATTCCACTGAGATTTACAGTTTAAGGGTAAAATATGACCCAGCTCACCAACTGCCTGGAATTCGATTAGCAGATATATTTATCTTTTAATGATCAAAAGAAAATCATTACCTTGACAATGAATCTACGCACAGAGACCGTTCTCTTTTGACCAATTCGGTGAATTCGCATGATTGCTTGCTCTTCAACTGCTGGATTCCACCATGGATCCTGAATATGGAAAAACACAAGTATCGTTGTATTTTGTTCTTGTACTCATGAGTGGCCAAATCGCAGTTACATATAATCATTGAAAAAAAAAAAAAAAAACCATAATTGAGAGAGAAAATGTACCATCAAAAACACACTTGATGCTGCAGTTAAATTCAAGCCTACACCACCAGCTCTCAAAGACATTAACAATACCTGAAAAAGACAGACAGCACATACTCATCCATGGTTAAAAGGCTTTTACTCGGAATGTTTTGTTTTGTTTTTTTACCATCTTTTGATTGGTGTGATTGAACTCGTGCAAGACGTTGTCTCTATTCGCCTGAGACAAACTACCATCGTATCTTAGATACCCGAATTTACGCCTCTTCAGGGGAATCTCAAGAAGGTCAAGAAAAGTAGTCCATTGACTGAACACAATGCTCTTCTCTCCTGAACTCGAATCCCGAATCCGCTCCAAACACTCAAAGAGGCTTGAAATCTTCGACGATTCCTTCCAGTTCTTCTCTACATCTACGTGGAATCGGCTCTCCGTGGGGCAACTTATGAGGTCATGTTTTCGGAGGATTTGGCGGCAAATCGGGCATATCCCGGCTTGTGGGGTCCGCCAGCTCGAGAGAAGACACTCTCTGCACATCCTGTGGGCACATGGAGTTAGCACTGGGTCGTCTGCGGACTCCAAGCAAATGGGACACTCTGAATTCTTGCCACTGCGTATTCCATCAACCACCTCTTCAACATATGCTTTGGTGGGGGCGTTCGGGGGATTGGGATCATCTTCGGAATTGGCTTCGAGGAATTTTTTGGAGAGCTTGTTTAGGTCCGCAAACTTTTGAGAGTCGGCTCGGCTGCATTGTTTCAGTTTCAGAGCCATGTATATACATGAAAATGTCATTTCGAAAACGGGATTGGTTATTGCTTTTTTCACCTCATGACTAGGAATGGGTGGTTGCAACACTGCCTCAGCCGCAAAAGCAGCTCGAGGATGCTGGCGTAGTTGTGCAAGACCTTGCCTTGGGCCACAAACTGATCGAATTGGACCTGTTCATTCCAACAATTGACGATTAAAAGCAATGGATTATAAAGGCTGAATTTTGAAGTAAAGCTTCGAGATTATGTTCAAAAAAATAATAGAATATTTTATACTCACCTTAGATCTTTTGAACAGGGCATCATAAAAATCTTGTTCTGCATCGGATTGTTCGCACTCGATGATTTGAATGTCAGTGGGAGGGAGTACTAGTATGGGCCTAGATCGAATTTTATTAGACATGAAATACGATGAGTTGCGAAAACAGATTTAAGAGGGTAACAGGATATTGTAGAGTTTGCGACTGAGAATGCAAATAGTTTTTACCTTCCTTCTTTATCTTTCGACTCCTTTGTTCTTCTCAACATAAGCGGCCTCAAAATAGCCTTTATCAAGCGCAAACCTCTAGGGTCTCCGTTATCATACGGCTTTTGAATCAACTTGTTCCACCTGTAAAATTAAAAATTGTGAAATGAATGACCGAATTTACAGGCTCCAAGGTGCCCTACAGGGAAAACATATATATACGATCATCTTATATGTTTTATCATACCATGCCCAGTTGCACCATGGTTCAACATGCAAAAAGCAAAGAAGGCTGTAGATATCCTCCAGATTATTCTGCACCAAATTTACTGAGTCATCAAATAGAGCAGGAAACAAGACCTCTAAATAAATTATACCTGATAGAATGAATATCAAGAGTAAAATGTACTATGGTTTAAGAAATGGTTAAATGGAAAACCTGGATAGGGGTTCCTGTAAGACACCACCTGCAATGTGAAGACAGCGTAAAAGTAGCCTGAGCACCTTGAGTCTTCCATGATTTAATTGTATGAGCTTCGTCTAGCACCACTCTGTACCACTCTACTTTGTGGAAAATGCTCTCCTCTCCTTCCTGAGTTTAAGATGTTTTAACATTTGATTTCATAAAGATCAATTACATTTTAGTGGAAAAGCAAATAAAAAAAAATTGAGGATAATCCTTACACGTTTATACGTTTCAGCTAAGACCCCATATGTTGTTAAGACAACATCAGGATCTGCAATCACTCTGGGGTTATTGGATCTTCCCCCACCATAATGAACGAAGATCGAAATGCTCTCTGGCTCTGAATGGTTTTCGAGCTCGTCCTAGAGTTTCATGAGAGCGTTAGTGATATGTTAAATCCTCAACTGAAATATTTGTTTAATCATTAAATTGTTGCTACCTTCCATTGTCCCAACAAAGCCATTGGACAAACGATAAGGGTACCACCCTTTGCTTTACTACTCGCTGCAGAAGATCCTGAGTTATCAGGGCAGCCTCGTCCCTTATTTTTAAGTATCAGAGCGATTGTCATCACAGTTTTCCCAAGCCCCATCGCATCTGCTAGGATCTACAATTACAGAATTCAAGTTAGAATAGAATTTTAATCACCATAACCAATACACAAATGAGAGCTTGTGTTATACAACAAAAATACTAACGAACGAAGCACCAAAATAGAGCACTTACTCCTCCTCTTGCCATCTGTGTTGCAGCTGGAAACTTGGTAGTTGCTTCCCCTGAGAAGAGGTTCACATATATTGAGGAGGCTCTCCTGCTCATAATCAAGTGTGTTTGTCAAAAACTGAAAATACATGGATTTGACAAGTAATAACAGTTTATTTCTTTTCTTTTTTATTAATAAGATTACATACGGATCAGTTATGCGATAGGCTGCCCAGCAAGGATGAAGAGTCTTAGCAGCTTTCTCAACATCGATTCCCTTCTCAAGCTCCGACATCCAATGAAGCGCTTGCTTCTGGTATGACCTTAGGTCACATGTGAGAGTCCCCGGGGGTTCCATTTCCTGCACACCAAAAAAGAGCCATAGTAGACACTGAACTTTCAAGTCCATTGAGGCAAATGATTAGAAATGAAACAGTGTGCGCTGGAACTTTGCGTACGTCCAAATTATACGCCTCAGCTGCACCAACAAGCTTATTCAGTGACGATTCGGATACAGCTTGCTCATCCTTGGTTTGCTCTGGATACTGCTGGCAACCTTTTCTTCTTTTCACAATTGGCAGCATTGCCGAGGCTTCATCTGGTTCAGCCTGCTATTTTTTTTTTAATATTTTTAAACATGCTTTGTGATGTAATGTATCTAACCATTACTTCTTCTTTTTTTTAATCGAAATATCTAACCATTACTTCCAAAACAAATGTGTTACATACTTCGAGATTTAGAAGACGTTTCCGAGAATCAAGTTCTTCCGGGGTAAACTCTGCCTGCACAGAAAAATTTAAGGACATTAGTGATTTACATTTGTTTTTGTCAAACTAAAACGTTGATTCAGCTAGATCGAGTAATAAGCGGTTACCTTCTGATAAGGTTTGATTTTCATCAATTTGAACAGATTGATGAGAGGATAAATAGTGGAATCGATGTTCCTGGCTTCCAGCTTCCAACCCCAGGAAGACTTATCATCCTCTATAAATATAGAGCGGTGAATGTAGAAACTGCAGAGTCGTTCAATAAGTAATCAGGGTGGTGAAACAAATGCACAAACATAGAAAAAATTGCAACTTTACCTTAAATATAAGATGATATCTTGCATTATGTGAAGGGATGTTGGGGCAGCAACACAACGCCCAAAAAACCTGACTTTACCAGAATTCACAAGAGGTACAACACACTTTCCCCAGTCCATCGGAAGCCGACCAATCTAAGAGTTTGAACACATTATATAAACAATTTCAGAGCTTCTTTGTAATTAAGTAACTTGAGATTGAACAATAATCAGTTTTAAGTAACATAAACAAGTAACAAGTTCAGACATTAGAAACAAGTCCCTGCGAAAGTTAACCGCATAAGGTTTTTTGTAAATTCACAATCAGATTACAAGCGGAAAAAAGAAAGACAAATACCTCTCCAAAGCGTTTAGTTGAGAAGCGAACGATCCAGTGTGCATTCCATCTCAAATTCGAAGGAAAAGAGAAATGGACAATCTCGTTGTCCGCCAATTTCCTTCCTTTGGTGGTTGAAACAGCGCTAACCACCATTCTTCCCACCAAAAACCACTCTGGGTCTTCAGGAAATTCCCCATCCTCCACTGGGATCGAACAAGTCATTTGACTTTGACACTCAGTCCTTCTCTTCTTTGAATCTGAAGCCAGGTTCTGTGAACTGTGCCCTTGTCTAGCAGGAATTCGGTTGAACTTGTTTAGGAACTGTGATTTTAACACCTCGCTGGGCAGTTTTTCCTTCACCGTATCAGCATTCTGACCGACTGGTCTCAAAGAACTAACCGGTACTGCTTCAATGGGGTCACTGCTAACCGGCACAATAGCCTGAGACCAACTTATCGGCTCGGCATCAATCGGTTCTTCCGGTGCAACTTGCTTTTTCACACATTCATCTTTGCTTTTCACTCGATCGTCCAAGCCAGCAACAGGCTCTTCATTAACTTTCATCATCAAATTCGACCCAAGAGGAGACTCATTACCTTCACATTGCTTGAATTCTGCCGCTAATTTTGCCTCCAATCGGGTACACTCCTCTTCTATCGGATCAACATCAGGCTCGTCTTTGACCTTCACCACTATATTCGAACCACAGCGAAACTCGTTACCTTTAAATTGCCTAATCTCTGACACTGATCTCGCCTCAAATTGCAGGCACTCCACTTCCAGAGACTCCTCGGCCAGAGCCGCGGGCTCTTCTTTCACCTTAGACAGAAAATGTTTCTCAGTCATCACAAATCTAGAATCTTGATCTTATTTTCATCCAAAAAAATATTCTTGAACCTGAATCTACTCTTACCTCATGAGATTTTTCAACCTCCGTTTCTTTTCCGGTCTTCACTGACAATGCCTCTACCGGCGCTGAAATCCGGGCACCTGTGCTGGTTTTCGTCTTGTTAACTGTCTCCGGCAACGGAGTGCCATGGACTCCGAGCTTGATTGCCTGTTCAGAATTGTCCATCGAAACGGAAAAAGATGATTTGTCGATCCCCTCTTCCTCTTTTCTCCAATGATCGGTCTCCATTGTTGGTGTCGATGATTACCGGAAAGATAAAGATTCAGGAAGCGGGAATTAGGGTTTTGGAGATTTTGAGAGCTTCTCTGTAATGTTTACGACCAAAAAGAGAGAGAGAGAGAGAGAGAGAGAGAGAGAGAGAGAGCAGTGAACTGAGAAACTAATTGGTGTGTTGGCTTATATATATGGGGATGAATTTTGGCGCCAAATAAGAGCGGTGATTTTTTGGGGGTATTTTTCTGGCGGTAAAAAGGAGAGTTAAATGGGAAGTAAATTGTACTTTTTGACAAGTGTCGAGTTTATACGCTTTTAAAGGATGAAGTTTCCCATAAAACCCTCATAGTGGCGTTTCACTATTCTGTATTTCACATATATTATTTACGGTTACCGAGAAAAATCCCTTAAATAAAAACTATAATCTAGGTTCATCCCGTCATTTGGCCCGGAAGGCAACGAAGGAAGCCTACCGAATGTCATGATATTGCTTACGAAAGTGTCGATTTCCGTCTGACTCGAAAATGGAAAAAAAGACTTCCGCCAAATATCGGAAGTGGCATGCATGGTAGGTGAAAGTGATAGTGAATTGTTACCGTTTGATTTTGAACGTTATTGTTATGTTTGGGTTTGTTTTAAAAATGCAATCTCAACCGCTCATTTTGTTACCGTTTGAACATCATTGGCTGGAAAAAAAAAAAAAAAAAAAATTGTCCTTTTGTAGCTATTTGAGGTCAAAAATTAACAAGATTTTTACACTTTAATCCCTCTTTCATTTTACAATAAAAATACACTCGGTTTTCATTCAATTTTCACAACAAATCACATTCTCAACTCTCTCAAATCTTTCTACAATTTACATTTCTCTTTACAAACTTTCTATACACAACACATTTTGATATATATTTTACATACTTAAGTTTATATTATTTAAATTTTTATTATATGTTTAATTTTTATTAATAGCTTTGATTTATAATAACATATTATATAGTTAAATTTTTTAAATTGTAGTTTTAAAATTATAGTTTTATAGTTATTATCTATAAAAAAATGATATTCTAGTAAAAATTTTAAAATTAAAGTTTTTTAGTTATTATCTATAAAAAAATTATATTGTATTATTTTATTAGTATTATATACTTAAGTTCTTATAAAATTTATAATATATAGTTTTGATTAATATTATATACTTAAATTTTTAATAAATTTTATATTATACTGTTTTGATTTTGTTTTTGAAATGTTTAGCGAATCATCATCTCACCGAGGTTCTCGTCAAGATTCACGTGAATCATGTCGAAGTTCTAGTCGCACTCACATACTGTCACAATCACAACAACACGATGAGCAACACGAAGAAGTTCAACAACCCTCTCCACCACACCAATTTCCACAAAATTGGCTAAACCTTTCTCAAATTCCCAATTACGAAAACACCAAATACCAACCACCAAAATGGCATCCTCCAAATGTCCCTCTAGAATTAGCTCAATTCGCCCCGATCTCCCCTTATCAATCATAATATCTCCACAATTTCTTTCACAACGACATCCACCTCCTCCTCGTCCAATTCAATTACAATGTTATACACAACATCCACCTCATCGTCATATTCATGACCAATGTTCAAAATATCAAGATATATCGGTGATATATCACCGATATATCGTTTTTTGAAGAGCTTCGGTAAAATATCAACTATAATCGTTATCGTTTTATAAATATCATTATAATATCGATGATATATCGACAAAATACCGATATTTTTTATTAGTTAAAAAAATTCAAAATATCGAAAAATATCAATTAAATATCGTCCAAATTTGAATTTTTTTAATAAAAGAAAATAAACAATTTATTATTTGTTTTTTATTTTATTTTTTTCTTTATTTTTTAATTTATTATTTATATCTTTTACTTATTAATTTTACTTTGTATAATGATATTATCAATATTTCCTTATTAATATTTTATAATACATATAAATATATATATATATGACAAATAACGTGTATATATATATAATATCTATACTAATAGACTAAATAATTAAATATATAATACTATTCTTTTTTATTATTTTAAAGAATATTTGTAATGTAGTAAAAAAATATTACAATTTCTTTGGAAAAAAATTATTTTATTACATTTTTTTATATTGAGAAAGTAATGTAAATATTAATAATGTATATCTATAAGAAAAAAATTATATGTATATTTTAAATTTGATTGTTTTATTATAAATTTAAAAATATAAATAGTGGTACATATTTTATTATATTTTGTTATAAGATTTTTGTCAATATATGCGTCGGTAATTGATATATCACCGATATAATCGGTAGTCGGTATTAAAATTGTTATAGAATATCCGTCGATACTCTATATATCCGTAAAATCAGAACATCGGTATGGGTATCGGTATCGATATTTTAAACCTTGTTCATGACCAACCTTCTAGCTGTCACCAACACCCACACGAAGACTCTTACCTCGTATATCAAGAACTTTGTAGATTTCAATACCAATCGCCTCTTCCACCACCTCAACATAAGTCACCTCCTCTACCATCTCGCCACGAGTCACCTCCTCCATCACCTCAACGCAAGTCATCTCTTCCACAACAAGATCTTCCAAATCTCGAGGACCAAGAAAACTCAAAAGCTCAACAACCAAAGAAGAAAAGAAAACCACGTTATGAAATGTGGAAATACTTCTAGGAGATCCACGATGACGAAGGAAAGAATGGGTCTATGTAGCAAATGTGGGAAGCTCATCAAAGCCGACTCTTCTACTCATGGGACTTCCTTACTTGTATGGTTTTGCATGCATTCTAGACCCCCGAATAAAATTTGGGAGTTATCTTACATTTTTACAGTAGTCAAAATGTCATCCTTGATAAGATTCTGTGGCACATGATCATACTAGGGTCGTGGAAGAGTTTTACTCCTTTTTCAGATTTTACCAATGAAAAATTCCAACTTGTCCCGTGCCGAGTCCACCCTGACACTCATCAATAAGTAAATGAATGTTCCAAGATATAGCTCATTATTCTCGAGGTTAAACTTCATCTCCAAGATCGTCACCACATCCCTCAACCACTTAAGAGACGTCTAAACACGACGAGATCGCGTTATGCAACTCTCAACAATCTGCTTCCATGAACCACGAGGACCTCAACTTGCTGGCAAGGTGGCGGCAACACGAAAGCATATTTTCGATATTATCCAAGATGACCCGAGATGTACATTCAATCTCGATTTCAACAATGTCGTCTAGGTCCGTATTTAGTGGCTCGGATCGCATCATTGACTATCAAAGACAGAATTTGAAACCTAAAATGGTCGAGACACTCGCCGTTTACAAAGATTGGTGTCAACACGAACAACGTTTTCAAGAAACATTTGTGAACATTGATCTTTTTGATAAAAAAAAAAAAAAAAAACCTTCAAAATGTGACTATTAATGATGTGTAGTCTTATTGTAATGTTTTACTCATAATCTTGTTGTAATGTTTTTACCTGTTTTTAAAAAAACAAAGTTATTGATAGATATGCAATTCATTTTACATATAAGTAGCTTCTTTTTAAATTTTAACATTTGAATCCCTTTCATTTACTATTTAAAATTGATTTTTTTAATTTTTTATTACATCATGAAAATTAACGGAAATGCCGATTATCCGTTATGCCGATTTTCATTAAGTCTATCGGAAACTTCACTTTCCTTAAGCAATGGAAGGCAAGAAATTGCCTAACGAAAATACTATTTCTGTTAAACAATTAAAGGCACAATAACGGAAGTAGAATTTCTATTTCCTTCCAATATCCAGGAAGAGATAATTTACACAAAACTATTTTCTTGCGCAAAATATTGCACAATCGTTTAATATTGCGCAAAACTATTTTAGTTTAATAAATTCGTGGCATCATCAAAATATATCAATTTCCATTTACCACTTATTCTCCTAGCCTAACATAAATGGACCCAAAAAAAATGTCAACGCAATCAAGATCAATTAACTAAAATTCCAAGGCATTGTATAAAGTTTTAAAAATATTGTAAATTCAAGGATTAATTGTATAAATTTGATGAAAAATAGTTATTCTATTTTTAATCGCATCAAATATTTACTTGAAATTTTAGAGTTATTAGCGGCTTAAATATTCAGTTTCAGCGCAGCGTCACTTAAATGTTTTGTTTGACAAAAAAAAATACTCGAGGTTAGTTTTGAGTATCTTCGTTACTTACTATCTCAGGAGTTTAAATTAAAAGATGTCCATGTGGCATTGTCGAAATGAGAAACATAAATGTTTTAAACTAAAAAAGCGAATTAATTTATACATAAAATAATTAAAACATAACAAACTAAGTAGGTTTGACTTTAAGGGTGTGTTTGGTTGAAGTAATGCAGTATAATCACATTCCTGAGAATGTGATTAAAGTAATTAGATTTTCAGTAATGCAAGATTATAGTCTTTGGTTCTAAAATTAATATTTTAAGAAGATTTGTATTTGGTTTGACAAAGTAAAATAACATTTAATAAAAATTCAAAATAATAAACCTCTTATAAATAGATAAAAATAAAAATAAAATAATCATTAGACTTGATAAAAAAAATATAAATAAATGATTCTGAACAATAAAAAAATAAAACAATATTAAAAATATAAAGAGATTTATTAGTATCTAACCTCGATTAAGAGGGGAGATTAAAATAATAGTCAAACTATCAATTTATTTTAAAAGATAGCCAACATTGATTAAAATCCCAAAAATACCCTTCTGTCACCACATCTACACCCAAACACCCAGACCCAAACACCACAGCATACCACAATCTTGCTCTGCGATCCTCCGGATCTTTGCCAGAGACTCACTGTCGCCTGTGCCGAAGAAGAAGCTTCAGACTCGATCGTCACCGCCTCGTGTCCCTTCCGGAGAAGCTCGCACCAGTTCTCCTCACCGGTGGTTCCGATGTTGATTCCGACGTGATTTTCATTCAGGTAGCCAAATTTCGGGTTGAATCGCGTGTCGAACTCGAAGACGGCGGAGGCGGAGCCAACGCGCATGGCGGTGGAGGTGCAATTTCATGTTTTAGGGTTTTTCATCTCACAGTTAATCCGATTAACTGTCACAGTTAATCTCAATTAACTATCACGGTTAATCTGATTAACTGTGATGTACCTCTTCTGAAAACAATTTCAAACATCGGCGAGCCTCGTCATTCGCCGATCCGGCCGTTCGAAAGTCGCAAGTCCAATTCTCCATATTAACTGTGATAGTTAATCGGATTAACTGTGAATGTTAATTCGATTAACCGTGATGATCCTCCTCCGGAAATGATCTCGAACGTCAACGAGTCTCGCGGCTGCACCGACCCGACCGTTTGAAGGTCACAAGTCCAGTCTTGAAATCCCCGAAAGAAGATAAGATTTGAGAGCCTCGTCACCGAATGTCAAGACCTCGTTTCGACGTAGACGAACGAGACTTCGTCGGAGAATGGAGCAACGTTTGAGGTAATTCAGTTAACAGCGGCGTTCGGATCTGAAGCTTGGGTTGAAATTTTAGCGTTTGAAACTTTGATGAAACTCATATTTCGTCGCCGGAGACGGCGGAGATGACAGTTAATATTATTCACTATGACAATTAATAATAATAATCATATTATTGGAATATTGAAATGTTATTATAATAAATTGGCTATTTTTCTAAATAGATACCTAGCCCGTCCACATATAAGCATTATCTTATTTTACTGCCCGATATTTTTTTCAATATCATCATAATAATTTTAACATGTACTTATCAGCTAACGTATAAAACGATTCTATGTATTTTTTTATTTTGACTAATTAGATTTATGGGGGTTGAAGTTTTTATCCCTTCTCATACAATAAGTATGAGACGAAATAATAAAAAATGAAAATTTGTACCACAAAAAAAATGACAATAAACCAGACAAATTTATCGTACATAATTATTTAAGAAAAAGCTATTCAAGTAAAGATAATTAAATAAGAATTTATTTATTAAAGACCTATAATACTAATACAAAATAATATTATATATAATTTAACTATCAGTAATATATGTAATATAATTCATAGTTAGCATCTAGGTACTATCACGATATTTTCAAATAATATCATGTATAATATATATAACTCCGTATATAATATAATAACTACTATGTATACATTAGTATTGTATATCATATAATATATATATATATATATATATATATATATATCTAGGTATATCATATATATAATATAAAATATAATATTATATCCAATATCATATAATATATATAAAAATATAATATAATCATATTATATATATTCACGTATATCATATAATATATGATATATACATATATCTATGTATAAAATATAATATAATATCTAATATCATATAATATTTATAATATAATATATCATATGTATGTATTTTAAACAAAACATGTACGTCTGAAAAGAAAAAAATAACTAAATATGTACGTAAAAACGCATACGTATAAAAAAAATAATAAACAAGATTCACATGAGATTGTTATATGAATAACACCTATTTGGTGCTATTAGAATTACCATATTTTAAGATATCTCATTATTTAATTAATCACATTACTGGGAATATTTTTAACATTAATTCACACCAAACAATATAATCTTTAAGATTTCTGTGAATGCGATTAACATTACCCACAACCAAACACACTCTAAAAGCCCATAATTCCATAGAATTAGGGACTATACTCATTCTTTCTTTTTTGCGTAGTTTTTTCTTCTTTGTTGATTGCTTCTCGGAAATGGGTGATGAGCAGTGGTCGTCTTTATCGTCTGGGAAGAATCGTTGCATGAGTAAGAGAATTTCGCTGTTGAATTGTATTTGTGGTGTTTCAGTGACAGAGAAAACGGCGTGGACAATTTCGAATCCCGGAAGGAGGTTCAGAAGTTGTTATAAGCGAAAAGTGAGTTTTTTTTCATTTGAGTTTTTGCAGAATTAGATGGAGGTTCGCTCTGGAATGAGGTTATGTCTGTTTTTTCATTTTTTTTCAATTTTTTTGTTTTCAGATCGACGGTGGTTATTCGTATTTTAGTTGGGCGGACCCAAAAATTTCGAAAGATTGAAGCAAGTCATTCTTGGACTTTTGCGAAGATTGAGGCAAGTCATTCCCGGACTTTTGCAAAGATTGAAGCAAGTCATTCTCGGATTTTTGTGAAGATTGAACACTCTTGAATTTGAGTATGAAAAACTCAGATAGACCCACGCTCGTGCTTGTCTATTAAAGTATTGACCCTCACAATCTTGATGTCTAATCCCTGAACCCGAGCATACAAAAGCCATTTGCATCCCTTTCCTTTATACACTTAGCTCTTAGTCTATTTTGATCATTTGCTAAAAACCCGAATTCTCTATCTTCCTTTATATAAACACCTCTCGTAGCACATTCATTCAATTTTCAATAGATGAAAATTCCATTCCCAGCTTGAATTTGAAACCATCCATACCTGACGCAAGCCATCATATTCTTCTCTGCACAAGCTATCATTGTTACTCCCATACATGAAGCCGTCATAATCTTCGCCTTCGTCAATATGTTGGACGTTATAGCATACTTCCTCGATGATAGTACACCAGTTCAAATCATTCATCGTGTTCTGCGTGTTCGGCATTTCCTCTTCATCGCCATTGTATCTGTACTCTTCCTCGGCCAATAGAAACTTGTCGTCGTTCCCACCTCCATCATCGTCTTCCATCGCCGCTCTCAAACTCTTCTTCACACTTGATTTTGAAGTTTAGCTTCTTAGTTTTTTTTTGTTTTGCTTCTTTTGTTGTTGTTCAGTCAATTTTGGATTTAGGATTTTTTTTACAACAGGTTGTGTTTTATTAAGTTAGTAAAAATGTAATCAATTAAATAATTAATAAATACCAAATTTGAATTAAAAAAAAAAATTGGAGTATATATTAACAGAAATAATAGTGCCATGTAGGATATCTGTTAATATAAATCCCTGAGGTGACAAAAGAGATACTCAAGACGAATATAGAGTATTTTCTTCCGTGAAAAAAAGAGAAAGCATTTAAGTGACACTACTCTTAAACAATGAGTATTTATATCGCCATTAACTCTAAAATTTAAAATTGATAATAAAATTATCCCTTCGGTCTAAAATTTAATAGAATGACCAAATTAATTGAAATGCCATTAAAATACCATTATCTCTCTCATTTTGTATCTCACTTACTAATATATCTTTAGCTCTTCACATGTTCACGTATCTCCATCATCTTATCTTCATCTTTATCCTCTCTAATCCACCATACTGTCTCCGCGTTTGAGCGCTGACTTCTCCGCGATGAGCACATACAAGTCGTTGAGTCCTTCCTGAAGCGCTTCATCGACGAGCTCTGCCACTGAGTCTCCTAGGGGTGGCACCACGTGCCGACAACCAAAAAATGAGCTCCGTCATCGAACACCCGACAAGCTCCCATCACGGAGGGTTGACATCAACAACAAGGATCGCGAAACCTTAGCTAGGTTCACATTAACTAATCGTTAAAGTTGAGGAAGTATGGTTGAGTCATATTCAGTGGAGATTTAAGTATTTTATAAATATTCTTGACCCGAGAATGACATTGTCTCTTAACCTATTATCCATCTACAACTAGATAAAGGACTTTCAAGTAGTATCTTGCTATACGATTCAAGAAGTATCTTGTTATGCGATAGGGCAGAATCCAACAGAACTAGAGGATTCAATTTTTTCTCCTCGTTTATAATCATGATTTTAGAAATAAAATATAATCCTCAATTCCATATCCGAGGCAAAATCCTTTGAACAATTCCAAATATGCAACATATTTGATGATGGATTTAAGGAAAAATATTAGTGTTATCGTTCACTAAAATCGCAATTGTTCTCTTAATGTAGCTAAAATCCTAAATATAATGTAAGTTAACAATAAGTTAAAGTGAAAGTCGTGATTTCTATCTTCTCGATGATATATGGCTCTTCCATGATTTATTCATTGAAAGAATAAGAATGACTAAGTGATTATAAAATATTTTAAAATTGTATGATAAATGTCTTTGATGATTTAAAGATTGAGGGACTGTGAGGGTAGGATTTAACCTCACCACTTAATATTCATCAATCAGGCCCAAACTCACGATTCAAGCCCAACAGTAATTGAGCTCGATCCCAATTGTAATCAGTTCGATCAGCTTGAAATAAAATATTTTATTTCATTTTACTTCATTATCAGCCTTTTATTTTCGATTTTAAGTTTTATTTCAATTCTTATACGACGAATTCTTGAGATCCACTCAAATACAAATAAATACATTAATCAAGTATATTATATAGTTTCGTGATTGTTAAGGGACCGAATCCGACATCAACATGGTCTATCAAATCAAATAAATTTTATAATAATTCATCCCGAATTTTCATTAAATCTAACAAATACTAAAAAGTTGTATACACGTCGGTTGTTCAATCATTTGATAACCAGAGTCATTCTTTGCTAATTGATCATTATGAGTCAGACTCAATAGAATTTGATCAATGCTTTTTTCTATCGTTAAGGCGGAGAACTGAACCAAGAATTCTCTGTCTTTATCATCTATCGAATCACTGTTCGAGACCCAGGATTCTATTTTATCATCAATCCAATCACCATTCACTTTTTTTCTTTTTCTTATCAATGAATAGGTCTTTTTAATAGTATGACTTAGATGTCTCGTATTTCTGGAAAAAGCGATTCGATTGATGGGATTTGATATGATACTTATGAAGTCGATCATATCGATGAGATTAATATTCAAATATTTATTCTTAGAACGTATTGATTTGACCCCATAAGTGGGACCGCCACCCCCTAGCATGTTGCCCCAAGAAGCAGAACCCCGTATTTTTTCCAGAGAACCTCTTAATTGTTCTCGAGCAACTAGAAAGAGATTCTTTAACCATAAAGAATTCAGTTCATATGTATCAGATGTAGCATACCTATCCAGAAGTTTTCACAACTCAATCATGTATGATGGAATCATCAAAGATTTGAGAACTCTGTCTGTAACTCACTACAGGCTAAAGAAACAAAAAGAAGATATGTACGAACAAGAATATCTGACGAAATAAAATCATCTCTATCAATATCACAGACATACCTCTGTACTATCTATAAGATCCATTCTTACAAGTCACACACTCATAATCCGAAAATACATAAACAAAGAAATTTCACCTCCGAAATTTTTTTGAATTTACAATTCACTCTTTTCTGACGATACGAACGAAAAAAACCCGAAAGTTATTTATTGTGGTTATAATGCCAACGTATCAAGTCGGCTCCTTCATTTATATATTAGGCCTCCTTTCAAATTCAGAGAAACCTTGAAATTAAAAATGGGCAATCCTAAACCAAATCTGGTGTTATAAAAACAAGTGATAAATAAAGGATATGTGTAGAGACTTAACAGAAGCTGTTCTAACAAACGGAGTTGGATGCATTGCGTTAGTAAAGGAATCCTTCTATCAAAGCTCCATATAAGCGTATCCGTACTGAAATACTCTCTCTAATGAATCAAACTAATTCTAAGTTGAAAAAAGAGATCAAATATTCATGGATCCTATTGATTTCCATCAAAATAAAAAAAAAAATAAAAAAACGCTATTCATTGGACAAGAATAGAGTCACATTCTACATGTCAATATCGACAACAATGAAATTTATAGTAAGAGGTGCAAATTACTTTTTTCAAGCCGGATCCTGATTTACATCATAACAATATAAAACTGTTTCAATACGGAATGAAAAGGACAATATACAAGATAGGTAGAAGAAGGTGTGTTATTCGACTCAATCCATGATCCGAAACAGCCAGATATACTATAAAAATAATAAATATAGAGAAAGAATACACGAATCCTAACAAGCCATAGTAATTCTTGTGAACCCAACACAACAATGAAAGTTTTTTTTTTCTTATACTTTGTAAATAAAATCTTGTATATTATGTATATATAAAAAAAAATGTAGTATCCTTGTATTCGGCTCAATCATTTTAGTAAAAGATTGGGCCGAGTTTAATTTCAATTCAAAATTCATTTAAGAAAGGGAAGAGAAAGTAATTGTTTGATTACAAAGTATCAATTACTTTTTTATTTTTCACACTATTAAAATTTCTTTTTGGTCTCGAAACCAATAAACTATACTATAGTTATAGCCGAGTAATACACAATCTGTATAAGGAGCGCTTGCTTCTTAATCGTAAAATACTTGCACAGATTGTTATATTAAATATAAATTGTCTTTATATGATTTACAACAAGATCTAATCAGCGGCGTCGTTTTTGAATTCCTCCTTATTTTTTTGTTTTATTCTCAAAATCTTTGTTTCTTTTAAATATGTTATTTAAATTAAATCTTTCTTTTGAAGCTTTATTCCATGATCAATTGGAATAATTTTGTCACGGATTATCACAAATTTAGTTTCCATTCTCATTGTTTTCTTATTTTTTCGCTATTTGATACAGTTTATAATTGCAATAAAAAAAGTTATATGGCATGTTTTTAGATTTCGTTTCTCTTTGTTATGGCTCCGTTTTTTTTATTCTCGAATTTCATCCGATGATTTTCAAGGCTTTTCAAGTCAATTAAAATTACCAACTTAGTAAATTTATTGTACTATTAACATAGAGATTTTTTTTTCTTGTTTCAAATTTCTTTATTTTTAAAGTAAAATTTATTTTTTTATAGGTTCATTATTGTATCAATTCGAATTGTTACAAATCATAATTGAAAAATTTTATAACTAACCTAAAACATGCGTCAATTTTCATATTTCACTCATATTTTTAAAACATTTCACCAATAACCGTTTTTTTTTTACAAACCCTCATGCTTCATAAATTTAGTCAATAATTATTGAAATCTGATCAACAACTATTGAAATGTAATTAACTGTTATTGAAATATGATCAAGAACTCTGGTTAACTATTATTGAAAATGGTTATTTAAGAAAATTAGAAAGTTCAGCTGCTAATATTGAAAAAAAATTACGAAAATGGTTACTTCCAACTATTTCTACAAGTATAATCTTTAGCTCACAATTATTCATTCTAATAATTCATAATTTTCTTAAGGGTCTTTTAGGTATGTAGCATATGACTTATAGCGTTTTGTATAATAGCAACATTTTGTCAATTTTCTGTAAATATCCACCTCAACTTATTAACGACGCTCAAAAAGACATAAATACCAAACAACATTCTCGGCTATTATTTTCGCCGAGTTTGGTAAGAAAAAAATCAAATATTTGGCATTAATTGGGAATCGCGGAAATCGAAGGATAATTGATGAGCATGGTATAATAATAAACACACGCAACATTTATTCACTTAAAAAAAAGAGAGGAACGCGAGAGAAAACCCTAAGACCGGCGAATGAAGATGTGAAGAAAAACTGTCGACGAGAGGTACGAGTTTTAATTGTATTTACATGCTTAATGAGGTTTTTTACTATATATTTGTGATTTTGAAACTTGTTTTTACTGATTGTAAAAAAAAATTCCGACTTAAGCGAAAAGGGTTTATGGGTTTCGATTGCATGGGTGAATCTCTCTCATATCATATTGTATTCACATTTATGTTAATGTAAGTTCAATTTTTTGACAGGTCTAAACTGCGACCTAGTTCCGCGAATTCAGGATGTGCTATGTTCTGATAATCCTCTTAAGGATGAATACTTCAAAGTGAAAGGTACTCAATGTGCCCAATTCTTGCTTGGGATCCTAAACAGCAAGTTTGCTAAAACAAATGAAGAAAAAGTAGCACTAGTAAATCTGTTATTCTAGAAACGATGATTTTACGAAGGGAGCGCCAATCAAAGATACCGAATGACCACCTAAAAATGGAAATTGACACTGAGCTATTCAAACAATATCCGTGGGGCAGAGTCAACATCAATGCATTGTGTCAATCATTAAATAAGTCGAAAAGCTAGCAGCGGACAAAACTGGATTCAATATCGAGGGATTCCTACATCCATTGCTCGCATGGGCATATGAAGTTATACCCGATCTTGAAGCCCAAGGGTTCACATCCCATAATACCATGTTTCGCATACCTCGAATGATGAAGTGGTCTTTCAATTACAACTCCGAATACGACGTGTAAGCATTTGCACATCTATAAAAAAAAGAGGCTAAATGTAGGTTTTATCAAATTTTCACATTTTGCCACAAATATTGCATGCATATAGCAAATTTGGCTTCCGGAAACACTTTGTTAACTGCCTTTTGAATAGATTTGTGCCTTTCCAAAACAATGAATAATTCTTTTCTGACACCATATACAACTCTAATATGCATCATAAACCACAACCTATATTTGTCATTTTTCGGAATCCACAATACTAAAAGCTAAGGGAAAAAAATGATTGTCCCCATCTTGAGCGGTAGCCAATAGTAAGGTACCATGAGATTTTCCTTTAAGAAAATACATCTACGGATATTACCGGCATGCATAATTAAAATCCGTGAATCGAAGCACCAAAGCAAGGAAGAAGTACTTAAAAGTCTCATCAGGTTCAGTGTCAGTCACGGTATACAAACTTATCAGTAAATAACAATTAAATAAGTGCAAATTTATTGTTAAATGTTACAATTATTTATATTATTATTCAGTAAATAACAGTTAAAGAAGTGTACATAAACTGTAAATGTTACAATAATAACAGTTAAATAAGTGTACTTAAATTGTAATTGTTAAAATAATTTACAATGTAAAAAGTTAAACAAGCATGATTACATGGGTTTTTCTCTCTTATCATTTCACCCACTATTGGTAAATGATTATAAGACTCTTCAAAATCCCCACGAAGATCCTTCAGCGCATTTTTACAACCATTCCATGTTCTGTAATATGTTACTTCAACCTTGAAATGAGTCCTCATTTTATTTCAGCAACACCCATAGGTGTGATTTGATTTGCCAATGAACCCCTGAAATCATCTTTGACACATTTGCTAATAAGCACAGAAGAAGCGTGCTTATTTTTTGCACTATGGATTGTCCATAACAAGTATGTTCTTTAACATATGACCTAATGACCCAGAAGCCTTAATTCAAAATTGTTTCGAACTGCAATTATACCAATGGCAGATTAAAGAACATCTTTACGCATAAAAACATTATTGACATTGATGTTAAAATTCATAGGAAAGTTCTTCAAATCATGCTCATCATATAATACAATTTATAAACCAGTATTATTTACTTTCTGATTACAAATTTACAACGGTGCTTTCTAAATTCAAAGCAATGACGCTCAAACAATTTGACTGCAAAAAAAAAAACATAAATCGGTGTGACAAGAATTTAAACAAAAATCTATTAGATGACTATGAAATATACAAACCTGATTCAATGAGTGAAAAATATGATCCATCCATTGTGACAATTTCATGTTTTGTAAACGGGGATGAAAATCAATTAGCGAAATTTTCAAAAACTATTAGAGAAATTGCCCCATTTGCCACCAATTTGATAACAATTTCCCACTTTCCACCAAAAGCCTAATTTGGCCCAAAATGCCACCATCACATGTGTAAAAATTCAAGTTTTCCCTTCACTATCTATTTTCTTAACAAATGTATCTTCACTCACCCATTTGCCGAAATAAAGACATAAATAAAATTTTCGTCTTTGCATTTATTAGTTCTCAGTCACTCTCTATCTCCTTCGTCCATCTCTTCTCTCTCTCTCGTCCACTCCAGATCTTCTCTGTCTCTACCCCCCCCTCAAAAAATTCGTCGGAGGAGCATTCCGAATCTCAGCCCAAAAAAAGTGAAGTTGCAATCCACAAAATAAAGCCCTAGGTTCGTTGTTTTTTTTTCATTTTTCGGGTATAAAAAGCTCTTTGTCTTCAAATAATGAAGTTTTTGTTCTTTAAAAGCTTGGGTTTGTTATGGGTATGTTATGTGATTTTTGAAGATGACGTTCATTATTTGTTGACATCTATGTCAACATTGTTGACATCTAAAGTCAACAAATATTAACGCTGTTGACTTTTTTGTACGCAGTGATGGCGGATATTTAGTTATTATTCAAGCACAGTGGAACTTGGGTTGAACCTGGTCGGTATCACGAGAAAGGATCTTTTGAAATCGTGGTGCCGTACGACATCAACTTCGCTAGTTTGATGCAAATCATTTACACGAACTTACGTAAATCACCATCCACTCATATTGTTGGTGTTGCATACTAAATGGCTGATGCAATGCATCATGTTGAGATAACCAACGATGACACGCTCAAAGGTTACTTATATTTGCGGAGAAGACGGGAAGATGACATGGAAAAAATTCAATTGATATTGGAAGTAAACGAAAAACAATCGGGTCCCGGTTCACCAGGGATTGGATCCACTCCCCACAGTCGTGGTAGTGGTTGTGTTGGAAATCTACTTAGAGGAGTTTCCGACATGCCATCTATAGCCGAGGAGGGGCGTGGTTTGGTCCCAACTCCTAATAAAACTGTGGGATTAGATGACTTTATGTTATTTGACGATGCGACACAATGACGAGGCTCTCCACCACCACAAAACTTTCCTCCACCACAAAACTCGCCTCCTCCATCACAAAACTCGCCTCCACCACCACAAAACTCTCCTCCACCACAAAACTCGCCTCCGCCACAAAACTCGTCTCCATTGCGAAACTCGTCTCCACTGCGAAACTCGCCTCCACCACAAAACTCTCATCCGCCACCACGATCTCCTCCACCACCACGCAACTCCAATCATCCACTGTATTCGTCGCTGAATTCACATAGTGTCCCAAGTTCATCTACTAGGAACGGCGCAGACGATGACACTATTGTTTTGGATGACCATTCCCCTATATATATTGAGCTTCATGCACTGTACGCTAATAAAAAGGCTTTACAGAAACACTTGATGTTGTTCGCCATAGTCAACAACTTCACATATAAGACAAAGAACTCAGAAAAAAAAAATCTATGCACATTGTTTGTCCGGGAAAGGGCTGTAATTGGGCTATTCGAGCTGTGAGAAAGGCAAACACGCCCATATTTTAAATTAGGAGGTAAATTGTCTTTATGTTCCATATGTTCTCTGTCTGTTGACTTTTTATGTCAACACTTGATGTCTACAGTTAACATAGATGTCAACAAACAAAGAGCAGAATGTTACAGATGTCAACATTGTTGACATCTGTGTTATAATTCTCAACTTTTTTTTTTGGTGATACTCATGGAATTTTCATGTTTTAGGTTTGACAAAGAGAATAGTTGTGCCTTACACCTAAGGCAAGAACGTCACCCGCAAGCAACAAGTTAGTTAATTGGAGAGGTTGTAAAGCACAAGTGTATTGATCCAACGATGGGTATGTGCAGACCGAAAGAGATAATGAGTTATATGCAATTTGATTACGGTGTTTCCATGACTTACAAAAAAGCTTGGTTGTCCAGAGAGAAGGCACTAAAGTCCATCTACGATAGTTCAGCAGATTCGTACGCGTTCTTACTTAAGTTAAGGTACATGATCGAGACTAAGAATCCCGGTTCTTTTTTTGACCTAGTCACTGGTGCGGGCGGCGTATTTGTCAGTTTTTTCATGGCACTCAGCCCTTGGAGAAGTGGTTAGAAGTACCTTAGACCTGTGATTATCATTGATGGTACTCATTTGAAGAACTATTATAAAGGAACGTTGTATACAGCGTGTGGGATGGATGGAAACACACAAATATTTCCATTAGCCTATTGTGTTGGTCATTCAAAATCTCACGAGGGGTGGACTTACTTCTTCGCCAAATTGAAGGACGCATATGGGGAACGGGAGAATCGAGTATTTGTATCTGATAGACACGCTGGCATAATCAATGGCGTGAGGACGATATCTCCGAATTGTTATCATGGTTTTTGCATGTTCCATCTCCACGCTAATTTGAAGACTGTTTTTAAGGGGATTACGAAGGATATGAAGTGGAAATTTTACGGTGCTGCAAAGGCATACACGATGAGTGAATGGGAAAGTTACATGGTCATGTTGGACGCTGAAAATCCGAAAATACGTCGATACTTGACAAATGATGTCGGGAACCATAGGTGGGCATAGTGTATGTTCAGGGAGAAAAGGTACGGTATCATGACGAATAACAACGCGGAAGCATTGAATGCATTAAACGTAAAGGTGAGACAGTTTTCAATTGTGAAGTTGATGGATTGGCTAAGAGAGAGGAGTATGAAATGGTTTTATGAATGTCGAGAAGCTGCGGTGAAAACACAAACGATTCTGACAAAAGAATACCATGCCAGAGCGGACAAGTATTGGATACATTGTTTGAGACTGTAAGTGTTTAATAATCGTTGATATGTGTAATCTGATGTCAACAATGTTGATAACTATGTCAACAATGTTGACGACTATGTCAACATCTACTGAATACCAATTGTTTACAATATCTAATGAACCTTTTTTGTATACAAGGTGAGGCCATCTCCAGTCAAAGAGTTTGAGGTAGTAAACAGAGAGAGGATTGTATATGTCGTTAATTTAGATGATAGAATCTGCTCATGTCATCGATGGAAGGTGCATGATTTTATTTGTCCACACGCAATCGCGGCTTGCCAAGTTCGCAAATGTCCATTTGAGAGCTTTATTTCTAAGGTATATACTATGGAGTATTTGCAGGCAACTCACGCAGCTGTACATCATCCTCATAGCGACATTTCGAGTTTGGATATTCCCCCTGAGGTGGAGAATATCCGCGTTCTTGCACCTCAACACCAAGCACGTACCGTCGGTAGGCCAAAAAAGCGAAGAATACACTCTCAAGGGGAGGATGTTATTAGGCGCAAGTGTGCGCGTTGCGGGAAAATTGGTCACAATCGTCAAACTTGTAATAGTGCTACTCCATTGTCCTAGCCTCCTTTGTCAAACATTTTTGTTGATACTTGTTGATTTCAGATATTATTGTGTACTTTGTTTGTGATTTCAGATATTATTGTGAGTTCATACTTTGTTTGTGATTTCAGATATTATTGTGAGCTCATACTTTGTTTGTGATTCCAGATGTCAACAATGTTGACATAGATGTCAACATTGTGTACATAGATGTCAACAATGTTGATACAGAGGTTTCAACATTATTGACATCTATGTCAACAATGTTGACATCTATGTCAACAACGGCTCTTCTATGTGATGTCAACATTGTTGACATCATATATCAACATTGTTGACATATAGATGTAAACATTGTTGACATTTGAAATCACATCCCAACAAATCATAATAAAGTACCATAATAAATCAACAATATCATAATAAAGTACATATATAATTAAACTGAGATTAAGTTAAAGTTTTATATACCATAATCAACAAAGTACCATAAGTTTAACAAAAAGTAAATATAATAAATAAGAGTTCATGCATCAATTTTCTTCATTCATCCATGTCGTTGTCCGATTCCGCCTCTTTTGCAATTTTCACCGCCCCGTGTCAGTATAGGTCGATGGTGAACTTCTGTCGGTACATGGCGCTGTCTTCTTGTTTGATCGCCGACACGTCAAACCCGTGAGTCATAAACTCAATGGCCTTCACAACAAACATGCACAATCCTCGCTGTTTTACAAAAATATGGTATTAGACAAATTTGTGTATTACTGGTAATATTAAACAATATGTAACTATGTATGTATCCATTTCCCTGTTGTGGTATGTTGGTAGCAGTTCCGACATTGAACTTGGCTGAATTCGTGTCTTCAATCCCCAATCTATCGAATGCATGAAGAAAACACAGAGCTAACGGGATGAATGCAACAAGTTTTTGCACGTGGGCCGTCATAATTTTCCTATGATGTCTGTTCTCGGACATTGAATCGTAATAGACCGCTCCCGAATGTTCACAAGTAGAAGAAGCCAGTGCGACCTATCCATGAAACAAACGGGAACGTATACGACATCGACGTCTACCCATGACCACGAGTACTTCAAAGATTTTTTGGTGGCAGTTATGTAATCCACGATTTGGGACTGATTGGCCCAATCAAACTGATCCTTGTTCTCGCACTTCATCCATGCTTCATATCCTTGGACGCAATAATTGTGAAAGAAAACGTTCATTATTGTGAACGAATATTTTATTTGACACAACCACCGCTTCTTTTTGAGGTAGTATGATATAACATTTACATGCTGTAATTACAATGAAACACACATAGACATGTAAGCATGATCGGATGTTGACATCCGATGTCAACATTGTTGACATCGTATGTTTTTTGACCCTTAACATCGGATGTCAACAATGTTGACATCGGATGTTAAGGGTCAAAAAAACATACGAATGGACTGAAAAGGGATTTACCTGATCGGAGAGCCACTCTTCGGGCGTCCACATTGTGTAGAAAAAAGATTTTGACTGCACTTCAAGTTCCGTGAAATTCCACCGCCACGGCATTTTGTCTTCCTTTTTCGAGTACGAACGGCCTTCGTCGTCCTTACTCTTCCTCACTCCAATCTTGAGCCATGTCTCCATTATAAGGACGTCTTCAAGAGATGTTGGATGTAAAGGAGGAGACATCGAAATCTTTTGTACCCGATCGACACCTTTTACCAACTTCATAAATGGCCTCGGGACTTGAGTTGGAGTGTATTTCTCTGGAGGTCGAATGACTCTTGTTGGTCGCTTCGATGAATCTTCTATGTTTATTGGCACAAGCTGCCAAGAGTCCCGATTTTTCTTGTCCCGAGCATCGTTGATCTTTTACTCCATCTCCTGTAGTGTTTTTCCCTCAGGAACCGAGCCAACCCATATTAGTTGACTGTCTCATACATCTCCTCATCATACTGTTCAGCATCCAATTGTAACATGCGGACTTTAGAATGTGATTCAGTCAATTCTTCTTGACTGTCTTCTATTTGGCTCTCTTCAAGGGCATTTCCGTCACCTCCTTGGGACTCTTGAACAGGACCTATAAACAAGAGAACATACATTATGTTAAACATATTTCAACAAATAATGTTGACCATAGATGTCAACATTGTTGACGTCAGATGTCAACAATGTAGACATCTATGTGTTAACAATGTTGACATCTATGGTCAACAATGTTGACATAAAAAAAAGAGAAGTGAGTAAAATAGAGGCATTAAGGAAAAACATGTTCGAATTACCTTCATCGGTTTGTGCCTTCATGTCCCCTTCCATCTGTTCTAAATCGTCTTTGTCTCTCTTATCTTCATCTTGCTTCTCGTCATCTCCCTTCTCATCGTCATCTTTATTCTCTTCATCTTTCTTTTCTTCTTCATCTTCTTGCTCTTCTTCAGCTTCCGGCTCTTCTTCAACTTCGTCTTCTTGTCGAGGCACCGGCTCTTCTTCAACTTGTTGAGGGACCGGCTCGACAATCTTGCGGAACAGTTCCATAAACTGTTCATTCATACTTATCTTGAATGAATTGAATTCATGTTTCATGTCCATCTTAAACAAGTTCCACTCTCCTTTCAGGTGGTTGACCGTGTCTTCGACACTCTTCAACCGAGCCTGTGAAAAATTAAAGATGTGACAATGTGTATTTGACAAGCCATATGTTATGTTCTTTATATGTTAAAGATCGGTCCATGTTAAATACCTCGGAGTCGGTGCTTGGAATTGCATGAGCAGTTTTGGATGGGAAGGACGTGTCTCCAGCAGATTCAATCCGAGCCTGTAATATCAACAATAAATGTCAACAATTTATCAATCATGTCAACAATATATCTATTGTTTGTTGACATCTGATGTCAATATCTCTTTCAACAAATCTCAATGAAGAAAATAATTACCTCTACTTTGCCTTTTTGGTTTTTCTTCTTCTTCTTCTTCTTCTTCTTCTCATCTGACTTAAAAATGCGATCCTTACCGATGGCTTTGAACGCTAACTCCTCCGATTGAAAATCAATGTTTTGGAATGTGTTTTCCAAGACATGAGTCACCGATTTCCAGCGTCGCATCAGTGGAATAGCTGTTTCTGATACTTTGCACACAACGCGAGTGACGTGAACACAGGAATCGTCTTGAATGCCCAAATCTGTAGTGGATACAGAAATGAGGGAAGGTTGATCTTCCCTTTTGAGTCGGACTTCCCGCCAACGTTGTTCACGTACTTAAGGGCGCTTTCGTGAAATAATTTCCAAACCACGTTACCCCCACGGATATTTGTTAAACTGGTTTAAGTCCTCGATCAGCTTAACGTACAACAAATCGAGAATGTTGGTGTGGATGGGTGCACCGAGGAGGACGTTGCACAGGAAGTGAGGGATTATGAACTTCACCCGCCTCTCGGGATTGTCCCACCCTTTGCTCTCCTTCAGTTTAGAAGTCAACACTGCCCGTGACTTCAGCATGCCATTCTGAAAATGTCCGAGTACAAACCACCGTCAACAACTTCATTGTACTCGGGAGCTTCAAAGTTGTCGACGACGCGGAGACCCAGTGATTTTCGTGAAGTGCTTTATCGTGAAAGCACGTGGTTGTCCGGCAACCTCAATAAATAGTGCATCTTCGCACTCCTCCTGACCATCATACCCTCATCAGCAAGTGGTTGATAATCTTCGAAGATCGGTTGATTTTCGGCAATTGAAGAAACTGGCCAAAGCATGAATTGCTAAACAAGGCCCTCTCTTCTTCGGTCATATCCGCAGCGTCCTTGAATTTCTCGAGGGATCCAAAGAAACTGAAATTATGGTCTACAATGTTCCCTTCGGGAACAAATCTCGACCAACCCTGAAAATAACGACTAACAGGTAAGAAAATGATATGAGAATCAGGAAAAATGACAATAAATTGTTGACATCTATGTCTATAATATTGACATCTATGTCAACATTGTAGACATATAGGTCAACATTACGTCAACATTGTTGACATAGAGGTCAACAATGTAGACATCGATGTCAACTGTTGATATAGATGTCAACAATGTTGACATATATGTCTACAATGTTGACATATATGTCTACAATGTTGACATCGATGTCAACATTGTTGATATCTATTCAGAGACAAATACAACAAAAATACAGACCGATTCCCACGTTCATTGACAAATATTCCAAAAAGTATTCAGAGATAAAATCACCAACAAATATTCAGAGACAAAACCGATTCCCATGTTCAGAGACAAATATTCCAAAAAATCAAGAAAATTTCATCAACACTAACCCAAAATAAATCAATAAAATAGGGATTTTGGATCGAAGACTAACCTCTATTGTAGTTCCCATTTTTGTACGAGGTTTTTTGACGATTTTGGGAACGAATTCTTCCTCTTCCGTGTCCGACGAACCAGCGGTGATGTTCTTCCTCTTTGGCGGCTTCTTCGCCGCGATTTTCGTCCGAGGTTTGGGCGAAGTTGTTGTTTTCCTTTTCCGAGCCGGCTTTGGACTTCCCGGCTCCTCCGGGACTTTATTTATGATCGGCCGAGGACTCCGACGGGGGGTGTTATTGAGTCCGCCATTTTTCTTCGATCGATGTTAGGGTTCGGGTGAGAAGTGATGGGTTTGAGTTTAGTAGGTTAAGAAATGAGATTGACAAGTTATTGTAGAGATGAAATGGGTGGGTTTGAGTTGACGGTTTCACGGTGGTTACATGCAGTTACAGAGAGAGAGAAGTCCGACGGTTTTGAGAGCGGTATTGACGTGTGAGAGAGGGAAAATTTGAGTTTGAGATGAGTAAAAAGAGGAAAATTTTATTTATGTCTTTATTTCGGCAAATGGGTGAGTGAAGATACATTTATTAAGAAAATAGATAGTGAAGGGCAAACTTGACTTTTTACACATGTGATGGTGGCATTTTGGGCCAAATTATACTTTTGGTGGAAAGTGAGAAATTGTTATCAAATTGATGGCAAATGGAGCAATTTCTCAAACTGTTATAAACGTTCAGATTGAATTTTAAGGTATATTAAGACACGCAAATAGAATCATATATATGCTATTCAATAATATAATAAAAGGGTAATATCAAATAATATTCACGCAATCAATAATTGATTGCTATTCAATAGGTAAAAATATTTTGGATACAAGATAATTAAAATTTATGAATATAAAACTCAAAACAAACAAAAACAATCGATTGAAATTTCAATTTTTTTTTAAAGTACCTTAAAAAATTTCCGAAATTTTATTTCAAATTTTGAAAAAAAAAATTGCTAAATATAATTTGTGTACCGAATTTATTAAAAGGGCAAACATGTAGTCAAGCTTTAAAAAGAATGTCACGTAATCAACTTTGACTATTTACAAAAAATTTACACAGAAAATGACTTGAGAGTTTCGATGATGATTATTTACAAAAAAAATGACTTAAGATTTTAATAACAGTACATTTTCAAACCTTTTGTTGTTTCCATATTTTGTTAAGAATTCGATTTCTCTATCCTTCATCCAAAAATATACTAGATTTTTTAAAACAAATTAAAATTATATACTTTTTAGTCTGGATAGTCCCTTGAAAATATTTGCTGCCAGTTAATTTAAAACTCATGTCGTAGATATTATTTCATCAACGCAACAAATTAAAATAATTTATATTCTTAATATATATATATATATATAACTATATAGTAGTAAATGCAAAGATTGAAACTAAAAACAGGAGGGTCGGCCAAAGCGAGCCAACCCTATTGAGGGGTTCCACAAATTGTGTCGGCCATATGTCTTGATAGCCATACAGCACTCACTCACAGTGAGCGTGGCATATATAGCCAACCGACCCTTTTAAATCTTCTACGTCAAACTACAGACTCTATTTATACTCTCTCTTCGCTCTTATTGTCCCGTTTGTTTCCGATGTGGGACTACTTAACTTGGCTCACATGCCAACAAACAAACAAACAACCCTTTTCTTTTGGTTCATGAGTTGATGTAACACATGGCCTGGGCTTGAAGATAGAAAGAGTCTTTGTACTTCCTTCCGCTTCCGATGTGAATGCCGTTGCGGATCCAATCCTCTCTGTGTATCCAAGCATCCCGTCCCAAATCGAGGACTCCGATAATCTGGGAAAGAGCAAAGAGTTCAGGTTGTTCCATGAAACATGTCTAGATAGATGTGTGTGGGGAAAAAAAAACTAAGAGGTGATTTTTTTTTTTTTTTTACTTACCGCCCCGCCTTTCCATGCTACGAAATTCGGATTTGTTCGTGATTGTAAGACCTGTTGAAGTGTGGATAAATTAAGCTAATAACCATTTTTCGCACTAAGATTCGAGCATGGATTTTGGCATTATACTGAGTACTGACCTCGACAGTGTCTATGGCCTCGTTTGAGGGAATTGAATTCAATACCCTGCAACAACAAACATATAATGTTCTGAGAAGATTGGAGGGTTCATTCGTCTATGATTAAACCTCAATAATTTGAGTTTAGAGAAACTGTTTGATACACAACGGAACAATTGGGTGTAACTCAGAATATTCAAGTGTTTACTTTCTTTTCAATTTGTGTTTTGTTTAATTTTTTGTTTCCGGAGATTTGTTATTTTGAAAATAAAGAGACAAACCTGTCCTCCACAGCAGGTATAAGACCAGAGGTTAAAGCCACGCCACCAATCTGCAAACAAGAAATAATTCATCTCTTTGCGAATTCACATCTCAAGCATACGTGTAACCCAAAACTTACCAATTGTATGCTACAGAACAATTTTCTCTGCAGCTCAATACGTCCTGTCATCACACCACACAAAGCAGTTCATAATTTATAAAATTAAAAAAAAAAAAAAAAAAAAAAAAAAAAAAAACCACAGTGAGAGAGAGAGAGAATGAAAGAAATATAAAGTGTGTACCTGATGAGAGAATGCTACTTGTTATGGCTTCCGCAAGGCCAACTGTCTCTTCTTTCTTCGGCTTAGCGTTAGTGGAAAAAACTGGATAGTTCTCCCATAATGGTAGCCCGATATTAAATCCTGGATAAAAACCACCATCTGCCATTTCAGGTCGTCTTTGAAATTCCATTTGCCATGGATCTTCCAGCATATCCTCGTAATCTTGGAACCTGGAAAAGTGAACCGGTAGATCTATCGTATGTAATTTACTGTATACATGATTATGTATTTATATCATGATCAATAAAAATTGCTAACCATGTGCGCGGCGGTGGAGGATACTCGTCTGGAACCAAAAGCATCGGGTAAAACAAACCCATTGGAGGGACCTATTTAACGCTCAAAATGAATTGAATTCCGGGTTGATATAATAAGAAGAGAAGATAAAACTAATTTTTAATGACTTACGTTTAGAGCAACGAGTCTTGTCTTGTGGGATCCAGCTGGCATATCATCTTCATACGAATGAACTACAGCAACACCATCAAGTTCACCCTCCTGTGGGAAGCTCGGTAAAGTTAGTAAGGCAAATATGGGTAGAAACTAGAAACTACGAGTGCCTAAGTATGTGCATAATATGGAATGGTTTCCCTGGGAAGCTCGAGAATGTTAATAACGAAAACTTGGCATAAATGTTTAAGCATGGACAGAATAAGTATGAACATAATATTTATTGGTTGGTTTCTAGCAACGACCTACTACTTATTATACTTTAAAACAAACCCATGAAAACAGTTTGGGTGTTTAGGAGAAACCTGACTAGCATTTTGTATGTGAAATGAAAGATCAACTCACTTTGATTTCACAATATGATTCTTTTAGTTTGTTTAGCATCAAGAGGTCTATTGGTTTTGCCAGAATATCTGTATGTATCTGTGGCCATGTCCTGTGGTGTTTCAGAGTCCAAAGAAGACATCTCGATATATCCTGCAACGGTGTCCTCGTATTAAATCCAACAAAAAAGAGATTCATCCAAAAATATTATGATAATCAAAATAGACCGGAAAGTAATCAAGAAAACCCGTGATTATGCTTTTGTGAAACCAACCTCTCCACCATAAGGCAAAGTCTTCTCGGTATTAGGCAAAGCAACTCCGTCCTGAGCAAAACATACTGGTTATTAATCATAATTTTTATAGCATTTTTGTTTCTTCAGCGACATGTAAAACTAGAAACTTGCACATATATGTAAATAATATTCTACTTCTACTAAATGTGTGATAGCGTGGAAGCAACAGCTGGTGAAATGCAAGTTAAGTAAGACTTTAGCAAAGGAAAGGAGATTATAAACAATGGCTGTGGCTAGTTACTGAAACGCTAATGGTAGCTTTATGACAGACTTGGTATGGAAGAAGACAATACATAGAGATGCAGTTTAAAATCACTAGCTTTGTGTGATTGAGCACAACGATCGGACGTTATTGTAGCAGTTGTACCCAGTTGCTCTAGAGCTGCGTTTTCAATGTAAATCTTCATCCTTTATTGGAAGAAAAAAAAATGCTCGGTTATAAAGTACCAAAACACGAAATTCTTTTCCTTTCTCATTTTTTATTTATTTATTTCAAATGTAAATAACACATGTCAAGTAGCATCTGAACCCTCTATACACTAAGACAAGTTGGATGTTGTAACAAGCAAAATAAATCATAAAGAAGAGCATACCTCTACACAAACTACTGAGGTCACTTGAGCGCCAATGTTTACAACACACGCTGTAGATAGCCCATTGCCAAAAACAGAGGCTAGACCTTCCTGCAGCATTGAATCCGTAGACTTATAAATGTTCAAATAATCATCCTCTCATCTATGTTAAGACCACTAAACACAAATTTGGTGGGACCAAGAACCACTCAAGACAAATATTTAATCAAACATACGTGGGACCCTAAATGTGCAAAGTAGCCATCATAACTGTAATGCATGCATGGGAAGCAACAAGTGTGTGTGTGTGTATATATATATATATATATATATATATATATATATATATATATATATATATCTAAATTGTGAACAGCTGAAGACTCTATATATATGTAAAAGAATGAGAAATTCTAAAATTCGATCCGTGAATCCGTTCAAACCCCTTAAAACCTTTCATCTCTCCCGTCTTCCCAAATACACAGTAATAGTCCATGAATACAGAGAGAAAAATCGGATCTCCTTCTTTTATTTTTTCTTCAAACTTGATAAATGTCACCAGTTGAGCATCAGAAGGGGGTATAGACTACAGAGGAACCAGAGTATTGCTTTATGGGGTTATCTATTATTTATTCTAATAATAAAAAGTATGTATGTCAAGTACGTATCCGCACCAAAAGCTTAGGTATTAACACAACCTAAATGTATGAATAAACATATTCTCACCTGGTGCACCACTGCAGAGCTAAATCGTAAGTCACGCAAGACTAAGCTCAATATCTCCTTTATCTCTGGTTTAAATAAATGAAAAAAAAAAACAAAAAAACAAAAAACAAAGTAAGTCCTCTACTTAATCAGATGGACAAAAGAAATAGGGTCTTCATAGAAATAACTGAACAACATATATATTACAGTATAGAGAGTAGACACATCATACATCAAGCTTCTCTTCACAGACTCATTTGCAGGCCTTATATGCTTGAAGTACCAAAGTTTCAGTTTGATATGCCAAACTAACATGTTATTACCTCGATTATCGTATGTCTCTGGGATGACAATAATTGCGGAGTGCATGATTCTTTCAGATATACCGATTTGTAATTTTTCTGTCAAAATCCAGTCCCAGATAGCGTACAAATCTTCCAATACCTGGTGATAATGGGAAATGAAAAAAAGTAGAAACATAAAGCATGTATTTTAACAGGTTTCTTCGTTGCGTGCATATATCTATCAAAATCAATTGCAAATGGCAGTTTTTTCTTTTTTTGGTAATGTACTACTGCCAATAGACTTTTCCTTGACCAGAAGATTACCGCTAATCTAACCTCTCCTGTCGAATAATTATTATTATATGTCTATCAGAAAGCTGATGAAATGAATCTGTACCTGCTGCATCGGATAATGCTGTGAAATATTCAGGTGACCCCTGCGAATAGGACGACGCAAGCAATAAGGCTCTGCCGGGGATATCTTTAGGGCTTCCTCTCCAAAAATTGACTGCTTGAATTTTGGTTCACTCGAACTAGGTTCAATTAAATTGGCGTCTTCAAGAACGTAACTTTCTGCTTAATATATAGCGAATGGAAAATCAAATAACAATATCTACAGTCAGCGGTTCTCATTGTTACTTGGAAATAGGCGTTGCATAACCCACTAAAGCCCGTTCCAAAGTTAAAAATAAAAAAAATAAAATAAAACCTTGACGCTCTTCTACAATTGTTGCTGAAGATGAATTCGGGTTCTTCTCGTACACGTCCGTCCAAGAGAACGCAGCGTCCCTCCTGTTATTCTGCGGATTATACCCATCAACGCGTCCCATCTACAAAATAGCTTCAGCATTAGACCGAGCTTAAACAAAGCTAACATAACACATACAAAACTTTCCAAAAGAAGAGAGAGAGCTTTCAAAACCATTGTCTAACCATAGCTCATACCTTGCGCGGCAAGGAATTGTTCACAACCTCCTCAGCCAAAAACGGAATCTTTAACATCGATGCAATCTATAAAGTAAAAATAAAATTAAAAAGTATGAGAATAGTGACATTATACTTGAAAAAAATTAACCTATAAACCATAAGACTTAGTATTTTACTCAATGACTCACAGAATCATAGGCCCTTTGTCTATCCTTTTGCTGACCAGTAGTGATCTGAGAATTGAGCATCTGGGAAACCAACCAATAAGTTAAGTTACCGAAATTATAAAGAAAAAAAAAGGCAATTCATAACTATAGACAACTATAAGAATATGATAAACTAAAATGAAAACCTGATCTTGAACATTTCTTCTGGGTACTTCGTTCGTGTAACGAGCAATGCAATGTGGAACATTGAAAGGAACGTCCTGTGAAGCGAGTCCGATTCTGACATTCGCAGAACCTAAGTTTTTTATTTTATTTTTTAAAATCAAATAAATAACAGACCAAAATTCAAAAAGACTGCATATAAACGAATATTATATATATATAGATATATATATATATATATATATATATATACATATATATCAAAGAAATTACCAGGATTGATTATGACTAGATTAGAGCCTCTTTGGGAGATGAGTTGTGAAGGAACCACCGATTTTAGGTAATCCTGAATTATTTACAGCCATTACGAATAACAACAACAACACCAACACCAACACAAACTGCGCAATTTTAATCGATCGAGAGAGATGAGAGTTTAGGGTTCGTTACCATGGTCGCAGAGAGTGAGTGAGTGGGCGTGAAAAATGGGTCGATAGTCCTTCGTTTTTGCAGCGTTCTTTGCTTTGCAGAGACTTTGTTTGGGAACGGCAGTCAATTAACGACGCAAATGGTCTCAAACGACAATGTATGAGAAAGCATTAGTCACAAGGCTGATTTTGAAACTTTCTGTTAATTTCCTGCTAATAGCCACAACAATCTATTAACAGTATGTTAAAAGACTTGAATGACCTCAAATAACTCCCGCCCACTTTCACCCCAAAAATTAAAAAATTAAAATATTAAAAATATTCGATCAATAACTACTCGCGCTATTCGAGGAACATCATTAACGTCATTAATTAATACCACCAAATCACGCAACCTCAACAATTCACTCGAACACAATTTCAAACCCAAAAAAATCCAAAACATTTCAGAGCCAAAAAAATAAAAAATCTCGGACCGAAACTCAGACGATCGAAGAAGTTCTGGAATTTTTCGGCGATTGAAGAGTTTCCGGAAGCTTTTATGCGATTGAAGATCATAAACACTCGAACCTGACGCCGAAGAAAATGTAATATCCCGAGTCTTTTTTTTTCAAAAATGGATGTCCTAAATTTTTTTGACGGTTTTAAAATTTTATTAACAAAATAACTGGTATATGGAATGGGTTTAAAAAATAACTGTTAATTAATTCAATTGATAGTGTTTTTGAGAGTATTTTTATGAGTGAAAAATATGTTAAATAGTCGATTGGGTTTAAAATCGAAACAGAAATAATTTTTTTTCCTTACTGTGGTGATTTGTGTTTGCATGCTAATTAGTCTTAGATGATTAGAGTGTTAATTAGGGTTTGCATGTTATTTTTTTTCTTACTTTATCGAGAAATTGTGTTTGCATGCTAATGTTTTTGTTCAAGACTATTAATTAAGGGTTTGTAATTTGAGAATGGCGTTGGTTTGAAATCAATAATATTGTTTGAGTGAATGGCCAAGAGTTAAGGCCGAGAGTTAATGGATGAGTGTTTTTGTGTATTTGATGTTACGATGTTTTGTACTTGTCTTATTAACAGATATAATTGCAATGGCGAAGAAATCTCCATCGAAGAAAAAGGTGAACACCGAGGACAGACAAGAAAAAGAGATCAAGTCGTCTATTTACATGCATATTAGTTAATTAACTACCAATTTACATCAGTGTGAGTGTGATTGCGACCAAATTTAGTTAATTAACTGCAAACTTTTATCATTTTTTTTGTCTATTTACATGCATATTAGTTAATTAACTATCAATTTACATCAGTATGAGTGTGATTGTGACCAAATTTATTGTCTATTAACATGTAATCAGTAAGTTAATGTAAGCAGTAAATTGGCTGTTAATTAACAAAGATTCTCAATCTAAAAACATTCACTATCAACTAAATTAAATATGCATTAGAGTTAAAATTCAACAAAAAATAATCATAGTAATAAGACATGTCTTGAAAAACTTAAAACAATAGTCACGTAGAAACTGAAGCCCAAAAAAATGAAGAACTATCATCCATGGTGTAGCGTCGGGTTATGAACAGTGGGAAAAAAATGGACATTCAAATTTCTGAAATTATGAAACACCAAAGAATTGTAAAATTTGAATTACAATTGGCGGCCAAACAAGGATCAGAATTATCGCCAAAATGAAAACAAAATAATATAATTAAATGAAGAATATATTTACAAATTGTATATTAATGTTTTGCCATGAAAATAGAAACTAATTAGCTAAAGTCAACAGCTGAAATTTTCCAAATCCACACGTCCAAAAATTCAAAAAAATCACGTTAACTACTTTCCTAATCGATTTGATTCAAAATTTAAAAAAAAAAATGCCTAAATTATAATTAGCGGCCGAATTAATAAGGGCAAATGTGTAAAACAAAGTCAATTAATGAGATGCCAAGTAAACAACTTGACTATTTACATATTATTAATGAAAGATTGGCTAAAACACAATTGTTAGCGTTTATGTGGCTTACGTAGCCAATTTTTTGTTTTTTTTTATTGGAGAATCATATGTCACCATTTTGTAACTATGGTTTCTTTTTCAAAAAATTTGGTAAGTAAGCCACCTAAATTTAGAGAATTGTTAAATAGTCAATATTGACCCTGAAATTTGAACAATGATTGAAGACTTCGAATAGTTCGACCCAAAGCCGGATCAAGTAACCACGCCCGAGTCGGGTGTGAGAAACTCGTAATTCACGAGTCTCTCTCCTATAGATCAAGAACGTTCTTCATTCGTTGCGGAGACCTGCAAGTAAGAAGAAGAAGAAGAAAATGAGCTAACGGGACGCATGTGTGCCTCCTATGCGCGCTCCGACGTTCAATATTCATATGATTGATATGTTTGAGGTGGGGGCAGCGATATTTGTAAAGAATAATTTATGAGATTTGTGGCTCAATCAAAGAAAACTGTGTGCGAAAGGTCTTCGACAGCTTTCGGAAATCTAGAATCGAGTAGAGAGTTTTTATAATTTATTACATGGATCCCTCTACGAGGAGGGGTATTTATAGATGTTAGAGGGCTGAAAAAAAAACCTAAAAAGTCATATTCGGGAGAGGCAAGGCGCACGCAAGCGTAGGTGCATGCGGTTGTCAGCGGGTCGGCGCATTGAGCGCTAGCGCTTTACGCGTCGCACGCTAGTGTCCGCCTGGTGCGCGTCAGCTCGCGCGTGGTTCATTTCTTTTGACATTCTTGCCTTCACAGGCTCGAGTTGGGCTTGACCACGTCTCGCCGTGGGACGTCTCTTTTAGTCCTTCATGGGTCCGAGTTCGGCTTTTTCTATAGCTTGGCCCATTATGCTTTTGATGTGGAATTCCTCGTAAGTCACAAAGAGTTTAATATTTTCGATTTTTCAAAAACGACCGACAACAGTCAATATTCGATCCATTTTAAGTAAATAGTCGTAATGGTGACATGGCATGATGTGGCATCATATGGTAGATTATTATTTCCATATTTGCCTTTTTGTTTGCATGACTTGAAATTTTTTGTTCACGTTTTTTAATTCAAATTGAGCTAATTATTATAAATTAATTGATTTATTTCTAGAAATTAGTTATTCTACAATTTAAATTTATGGACAATTAGACCAGTATCCCGATAGTCTACCATCCTCTTAGAAAGTAGCTCAAGTTTCATTTTATTAAAAAAAAAGACCACCAGACTCACAGTAAATTAATTAGTTAAAGAGTAAATTTATTAGGGTGATTTGTTATTTAATGAGTAAACTTTGGCATATTTAAAAGAGCAAGAGAAATAGTTAGTTGCAACAAATTCTTGTCAAATTTATTAGGGTGATTTGTTATTTTCATAAATGTAAAAATAATTTTTTGGCCTCATATTTTTACCCTATCCCGTCACTCTTCCTCACTAACTCAACCACATTCTCTCCTCTCTCTCTCTCTCTCTCTCTCTCTCTCTCTCTCTCTCTCTCTCTCTCTCTCTCTCTCTCTCTCTCTCTCTCTTCTTCTCTCTTTCCTCCACTTCCAGCATCAGTTTTTGCCAAACCGAAGGGAGGCGAAGTACACTTCTACCACCAAAGGATAGTACTTGTTGTTTAGCCGTTTTTTGGATTTAATATTTGTGGACACGTGGTGTGCTTATAATAGTCACGTGCTTAGTCTTGGGTGGGCTCAAAATCACTCTTCAAAATTCCAAAGGGCTCAAGGGAGTTTAGGACAAGGCCAAAAACATCCGAGAGCTTCAGATGGATCTTAAATCGTGTAGTGGGTCGATGGAATTTTCCTCTTACTAAGTGAAGAGCATGATAATTGATTTCTCAAGCTCTTTGACACTTTTAGAGAGGAAAATGTAATTTGGCTTGATTAGCCTTGGTTTGTGAAAGAAAGTGTTTGAGAGAGAGTAAATATTTCTTCTCTCATTCTAGAGAGAATGGAAGTAGATTATCTTTTTTTTTTTTGTGTTTTTATTGTGTGAGTGGAGTGGTTTTTCTCTTTGTTTTTTTGGATATCAAATTTGTTTGTGAGAAAAAAAATCAAGGGAGGAAAGTGAGAGAGAAATTTGGCATGAGTGTTTCTAGTTTTTTTTTTATTTCTTGAGAGAAAGTGATGAAATGAAAGGGGTATTTATAATGTTTTGAGGGTTTTTGAAGTGCTTTGTGTGGCCCAGCCGAGATTGGCGTAAAAATGGTGTTTTGGTGCTCTTGGGCGAGCAAAAATAAGCTTGGGAGAGATCATTTGGGCGAATGACATCATCATGCAGGGAGACAAAAGGCTGAGAGTCGGCAGTCACGTGAGGGGAAAGCAATGTGTATGCGCGTGGAGATAGGAAGTTGGAAGGATGTGTCATCTCTAACCAAATACTCAATTTTTAACACCAGAAATCATATTCTTCATAACTCTATTATTTTAATAATTTAAACATCTTTCTATATATTATAATATAACCCATATTTATTTGACTTGTATACTTTGCAACAAAATAATGTTATATTTACAAAATAAAATAAACACTCATATTATATATAACATTTTACGAAAATACTATTTTTTTTTTATCTATTTGTGATGTCATGTTATTTATTTTCTAGTTTGTTTGCAATGAATGCAATTTTTTTTTTATCATATATCATGATTAATTATTTATATCAAATTAGAATAAACTAATATAATTATACATGTAATTTTGTGATAAATTAATACAATTACACACATAATATATAAATATAATTAGTGGATGAAAATATGAGTGGATGGATTAAGTTCAGTGGAAAATAAAGGAAAAGAAAGTGATGGATTATAAATTGTTGAAAAGTTGATTGGTATAGTGTGAAGAAAGATTATAATTCATATTTTTGTTGTTTAGGTACAGATAAAAAAATAGAGAAGAATGATTGATGTTTATTGTAATAAAATTATGATATTATCTTTATATGTGCATAATAAATTATATCTATAAATATTATATGGTAACTTACTTTATTTTTTGTTTTCATCTTTCCAACTCCACCCAAATTGAGAGAGATAGATATTGGTGGGGCCCACGGAAAATAATCTCTCTTAATCCCTTCTTTTTTTTCCCTCCTCCTTACCAAACAGCACAAGTGATTAATTTACACAGTTCAATCACTCATACTTAATCCATCCATCATGTTTCCTTATACCAAATAAGGTCTTAGTATCATAGTTAATTTGTAAATAAATAAATTATTATTATATTATTAAAATCTCACTCCAAAATAGAGTTGAATAAATAGTGAAACTCCAATTCACTACATATTTGGAGCTTCATTAATGGAGTGAGGAATAAAGCTGCATTGGATCAAATACAACTCTATTTTGTCAAATCCCACTCTATTATAAAGTGGATTGGAGATGCTCTAACGACCAAGCGGCAGACCCTACACGACTGACCGATAAGTCAACGTTAATAGCTGGTCTAATTCCACGATAAAAGAGCTCAATTTCCAAACATATTTGTCCATCTGTAATGGTAATGGAGATCACATTGGTAGGTATATAGGCCTATCCGTCCCCGGCTTGCGTCTCAATGATGGGTAAAGTGGTCAAGCTACCTTCACCTGCCAGGTCACTTTGTTTTATAGCTTGGATTTACAGGGATAGATTAAGATAAAAAGATTTTGGTGGATGGATTTATAATATTTATTGTTTGGTGGGAAACAATTGAGTCTTCATGTCTGCTTTTTACGACTATAACGAATTGTTTTATGCTTGGATTGTCATTAAAATTATAATAAAAGTGATTCAGATTGCAAAACAATAATGTAAATTTCTATTCATGAAAAATGTTTTTCAATCTCTCCCCTCGTGACCTAAAATCAACGAAACATATATCTCGTCCCCTATTAACAGGGAGATTAATCCTAATAAAAGGGAAAGAAAGAAGAATCAGAGGATGAAGGAAAAAAAAAATCCCAAAAAGCACCACAAACAATTGATCGACAATCCTGATAAATAATTTAGAAACCTATCCCTTTCTTCTTCAGCAAGTCTAGTTTGTCTTAGACTTCTGTCCCTTTTTCTTGATTTGCCTCTTTGGAATCGAGCTCTTCATCCCAATGAAGAAGAGAAGAGCACCAAAAAGAGCAACGTTCTGCGAAAAAAAAAAGAGTGCATGTATATATATAGTTATAGATCAATGAAGCTGTGGAAATTTCTTAGAGATATTTGGTGTTGATACAAACCTGCAAAAAGTCGTTCAAAAGCACACCAAACACACGCTTCTCGGGGCTGTAGTTGTAGAAGTCGTACAGGATCGGAGTTACCAGAGCCAAGTGGAAAAGCTACATATGAACAACAGTGAATAAGAAAGACCATTTGTATCCATAAATAAATAAATCATCTGCAAAACTTGGATCGTAAATTAGTTCTAACCAGGATATAAGCTCCGAAGGAGCTTCCAAATACGAAGAGGACACCGCCGAGAGCCTTTGAAGCCATGACAGCCGAAACTAGTTGTTTGGCCTGTTTTTTGGTTTTGTTTTTAACGTAGTTTCAGAAATAGAAAGCTAGTCAGAGTCAAACATGGTTAATGTGAAAAGCGCGATTGTATAGATGTCCAAGTTAAAAATATCTCACCTCGATTTCTGGTACTGCGACCCCAACCTTGGCCGAGAGATTCTTCGTGAAGGCGCTGAATTTAGGAACCAACTCTTTTGCTGCAGGCCCGCCATCTGGACCGAGTTCCGTGAACCTGGCCACATATGATCATGTGTCAAACTCTATAAAATACAGACTAATTAATATCTGAAGTTAATTTTTTATTTTATTTTTAAAGAAATCCTGTCCTGGAACGGGAAATGTGGAAATCCAATGCCATTCCGAAAATGACACAAACAACCCTAACTTTGAAAGGCAAAACAGAGACTGAATTGCATAATTGGTTGGCTTATATTGACAGTGTTACATTAATTGATCGAGATTTCTCAAGTCAAATCAACATAGATTGCAGATCTCAACATCAACCTCCGGAATTTTGTTGCACTAAACAATGCTAGAGAGATCTGAATCATCTGATTCTTTCATCGAATTAGGAAGATCTTGTTGAAGAGCACTTGAATTGATCTAAACTAATTATCATTTGACCCCTAATAAATAAGAAGAAAGCCATCAAACCAAACCCAGAGCCTATAAATAACAGCATTGACACATGAGACTTGGGACCGTCTTATGAGAAGAAAAAAAAAATTCAAGAGTAGTGATATATATCAGCGGTGAAAATCAATATAAAAAATTCAATGTAAAGCCTAACCTTACTCCGTTAATTAGTAGACGAAATTGTCAAGTTATGTTGATATACCCGTTTATTACACGCCACTTCAAAGTTCAAACAACAGAAAATATTCGTAATTTAATGAAAGCAAACTTACGTTTTCTTCATTCCCAACAAAAAAGTAGTGTCACAAACGACCAAGGAAACACCAATAAATGATTGATTTAATATGCAGGGATTCTCAATAGTACCCTAAGCCTAAGCCAAAGATTTGGTCCCATTCGTAGTTCGTACCTAGATCAAATCTATATTCTAGACGCACATTCCTTTGTAAAAATACCCGAATTCTAGATCCAGAATCCTATAACAATCTCATTTGACGTTTCAACATCCACGAAAGTTTTCCGTGTTTCAAAATCGAATGCACACTGCACACATACAATAGAATAACAAAACCCTAACGAAAGCAGATCTTAGAGAGGTAGAGAATTCTTACGCTTGCCAAGCGGAGAGGATGAAGAGAGATGCGAAAAAAACACGTCCGAGGAAAGAGAAAAACCCCATTTTTCTTCTTCTTCGAGCAAACGAGATTCAGAGAGAGAGAGAGTTTTATTTTGGCGACAGTAGAAATGACAAAAAGGTAAAGCTTGCTCTCCTTAAATACCGTCAATAAAAAGAGAGAGAGAGAGGTCGTTGGTGATTTTAAAGGTCAATTTATTGGAAAAGTCTCTCTCTCTCTCTCTCTCTCTCTCTCTCTCAGGGCTCTATATGAATCGAAGATGGTGAAGAAGAGAGAGAAGAGAGTGAGCGTGTGTGTTTATTTCTTTTCTGGTATTTCTTTTTTATAAAACTTAAATAAAAAAGAAAAAGAAAATAAAAGAAACGTGCGAGCCACTCAGTGAGTGAGTGACCGAGTAGTGATTTGTTATTGTTATGACCGCTTCGCTAGGTCATGCCGTCTGTAAATAGATTATGCACAAACAAAATTTACTTTTTAGCCTTAAAATTTTAAATTTAAATACTAGGACGCCAGTTTATCAGAGAATTTTTTTTAAACTGGACTTAATAATTAGAAACAAGTTACTAATATACCTCTTATTTAATAAATATCTCAAAATAGACTTTTGCTCATATTTCGGACAAAAATACCTATCAAACCATTTTAACTTATTTTTTACTTGTTTTTTTGGTCATTTTCACTCTTTCTCTCTCTTGGTGTTAACAGATTTTGATGAACTTCGATGATCATCGACAAACACGTGTCGAATTAGTTTTAACATTTTTCTTTCATTTTAAACTCTATATTAGAGAAAATTTTGAGTGTATCGAAATTTATTGAAAATTATCGAAATTAATAATAAATAAGGAAAATTAAGGAAACAACGACTCGTTTTTGGCAATAGCGACTACAAAAGAAGTCGTTGTTGCTTTGAATTCAAATTTATTTCAATTAATTTCGATGAATTTCCATTACTTTCGATGACTTTCGATGACCTTTGAGTATCATCATAAGTCATAGTGATTAATTTGAATTAAAAGTAACATCGACTCTTTTTGTAGTAGCGGTTTCTAAAAGAGTCATTGTTTCCTTAATTTTATTTATTTCTGATAATTTTCGATAAATTTCGATGAAACTTAACATTTTCTTCAATGATAGAGTTTCAAATGATTTTTTTTAAGTTAAATGGGTTGTGGGTATTTTTGTTTGAAATAGGAACAAAAGTCTATTTTGAGATATTTCTTAAATAAGAGGTCCAATAGTTATATTTCTCTAACTATTAAGTCTTGTTTTAAGAATTTTTTTCATTTATTATTTGTTTACCCGTTTTTTCGATTAACATTTTAGGACACGTGTGCGTGGGCAGACTTGGTCACGTGTCTTGCTTCGGTTGGCCCAATGTCACTTTTTTAAACCTCGAAAAGTTCAAGGAAGATCGAGGTAAGAACCCGGAAATCTGAGAGACCTTGACAGTTTACAAATCGTGACCGGGAAGTGGAATAAACTCCTTTTTGAAGCCGGAAAAGAGAGAACTCTTTGTGGCCTAAACCCAAAACGTCCATCTGTCCACGGTTCTAAGCAGATGTTTGAGTGTGGTGATGGTTTTTCGCTCCACGTCACGCCTTAAGTGGGTTCTTCGTGTTTGATTCCTAAGAAAAGAGAAATGTGAGATAGAGGAATGCATAATATTTCTCCCCGACACGTGCTCCGACGCTTAACATTAGTCTATGTGAAATTTTTGTGAGTAGAGATGGCCTTGATCCTCTTAATTTTGATATCAAGTGTGTTTAAGAGAGAATTTAGATGAATAGAAAATTTGGCATTAGTTTGTCTAGAGAGAATGAATTACCTTAAAATGAGGGAATGAATGGGGTATTCATAGTGGTTGAAGGTTTATTTATGGTGAAATACAAGCGGCTTAGTGGGCCCGGGAGGAATGAGCTTCATTCTGACCTCAAGTTGTCTTAGAGTCGGGTGCCACGTTGTTTGGGCGAGAAGATGCTGCTTTGGGCGAGTAGGCCAATGTGTGTGGATGAGCAATTGAGCTTTTGGGCGAGACCCATGCGTGGGAAATTGCATGGGCGAGAAGATCTCTTTTCGTGGGCCAAAGATCTTCCATGGGCAAAGATCTTTCTTGACTGGGCAAGAAGGTATCTTCCTGAGCCTGGAGGGAACGGCCCATCAGGCTGGCGATGACCTCCTTGACTTGGGTGAGGAGCGTGGAAGGCTAATTGGGGCCCTCCTAGCGAGAGGTCTAATGTTGCAGGCAGGAAGACCCTTGTTCCAATCATCGGTATGAGAGTTGTGGCCCCGAGAAAAATGGCATGTCTCCTAGGATGTGGTGTATCCGGACTGTGCCTATAGATGGGCTTATCCCCTTGTCATGGTTTTTTAGGAAGTGAGCTGTTGTTTTTTCTTGGCTCGCGACCATAGAAAATTGAGGCTTAACATTATTCATTGCGTAAACATGAGATACTCAAATCATGATTTGAAATTGTTAGGCTAGTTAGTCTAGTTATATTGCTTCCCGAATTGAACTGATTCAATAGCCGTTGTACTTCATCATTTACAGCTTAAGCTCATTATGGGCCAATATATATATATATATATATATTTTTTTTTTTGCTTCACTGGTTTGAAGCTCCAGTTGACATTTAACTGATGCAAAGTTATCTTGATGTTTATGCAAGGCATATCGTCGATAGTCCATGTGAAGACACTAATATTCAATTTCGAGAAATGAATTAATTCCTTTTTATGTCGCCTTTTAGCTTGGAATAGATGCCAACACATTAATTTGGATATCTTTTGTCTAGCTGAATTTGGGTAACAAGTTGTATACTTGGAACATCTTGATATTTGAGGGTATACCGTTTTCTATCTTTAGGGTTCTTTCGGCTATGTAATTGCTAGTAAACGACAAGGCCCTTCTTCATTTTAAACACGTTCGTGTGGAATGTCATGGAGGCCTCTTGATCCCTTTGATTTCTTTGATTCCATCTGGTCCCTAAAAATGAATGCACTTGGGATACAAAGAGTGGAATGCTCGCATCACGTGAATTTAGGGTAGCCCGAGTATTATATTGAATGGTGACGAACAATCTAATACTATAAATTCCACCATTTTGTTAATTCTAGCTACGGAGACCAAAAAGTTTTATAGATCTAATAAATCTGGTAAGCTCGATATTAGCAGCTATAATTTTAGCTTTATCGATGTCTTTTTTACGAGTGTATTCATAAAATGATATTGATCGAACTCCCATCATTTGTGAGAATTTTGGATACTTTGCATTCGAAGACGTCAAGAGTTAGTACGAGTGCATTATCATCCATGCCTTTGAGCAATCACGCTATGCAAATATGAATCGTTTAAAGAGATTGAATCGTTTGTTAGGGGCAAAATGCAAATTTTCAGAGAGTCTGGTTTTAGATTTATGTTGGTGTGCTTTGATCGAATTCACTGATTCTCTACAATATCAAGAACAACATGATGACATAGCCCGATTAGGCTTCTCGTTGTCCAGTCTTCCTCCCTTAACGGGTAATTGACTCCTTTTGAAGGCTTCGCCCCCCCTTGTTCTGGAATGTAGCCTTAGAAGCTCGACTCCTTTTAGCTCGCTTGCAGCGTACTTTGCAGCAAGAAGCTCTCGTACAAGTCGACAATCTTTGGTCTTGTGACCATAATTATTGTGATGTTTACACTAAGACGATAGTCTCAAGTCCAAGTATTTTATCTTGAAACAAATTTTAATGTTGTCTATATTTATGCTGAATACAACCTCATATTTTTTCCCATCGTCGACGTGTCACTGTTGTTGATGGAAACCTTATTTATGGTTGTTATTTTTTTCGTACTAATTGTACTGCTCATTTGGAAAGTTGGCATTTCAAATGGCGTTGGGAAGTTGGTGTTCCAACAGCTTTAGAAAGTTGGCGTTTCTCTTAGCTTCGAGATTGTTCTGACTAGCAGTCAGTTTTTTTTTTCTAGTTGCCGAGAGATAATTTAATTGGATTCCTTCTATTGGGATATCTTAGTGAGAATGATTTTTAGTATTGCCTATAGTTTGGAGGCGTTCTTGTTGCTAGGGCTTCTTTCTGGTGAGGTGTTCGTCATCGGGACAATAGCTCGAGTAATTCAGACTTTGTGCGTAAAAAATTTAATTTCTCACAAATGGAGCCAACTTCTTGATGTGAGATCTCTCTTAAACAGTCACAAAATTAAAAAGAAATTCAATTTTGAATTTAATAGAAGGATCTAAATTCTTGTAATAAAATATGAATAATGTTGTAAATATATATATATATATATATATATATATATATATGTATATATCTATCTATCTGTCTGCATATAAGATAAAAGGATAACAAAATCATAATAAAAAATTGATGAGTAATGAAGTGAAGATAGAATCAAATAAACACAAAAGTAATTAGAGTAATCTGATGATCTGAACTCGATTATGATATTGCAAGATTACATGGATTTGCGAAGAGAATTTCTTTTTTCAATTTTACATGCACGTTATGTGATATAACATCCAGTAATCTAATCAGGGATCCAAAGGCTAATGTTTATCCGCTACAATAAACTGGGTCAACAATCACAACTTGTTTAGGTGCTACATGTCGCAGTTGTTTTCAATTTCACTATTTCAATCGCACGACACTTTACTCGCGCTTGGTTTTTGGAGATTTTTTGGATATCTACGAAAAATCTCATGGCTATGTGCCACAACCCGCGAGTTTGTAGCTCGCCCACGAGCCGTGACCTTCTCACGTATCTCATTAAAATACACTCATAATGAAGATTGTTTATCTCTAGTAAGCGAGAATAAGGTAGTTTTAGTAAATAGCTACAAGACTTATAGATGAAGTAACATAAATTCATTGGAAAAAATTTCATTTTTACTTTAGATACACAACAAATCTTATAGTGACTATATACAAACCAAAATGCATTCTTTTGTTTGAAACATAATTTACATAACTTGTATACCTAGCGGAGTGTCAGAAAAGCAGCTAGGATCGAAAGTGTACTTAATAAGTATCAAAACATACTATTCCACATGCAAAAGAAACCATCACTCACCACAGGTCGAGCGACACATCTCCGTTCTAGTCTATCCCCTCCTTCTAGGCCACAACTTTTCCTTTATCTACAATACCAATGGTCATAAACTATGAGTCAAAAGACTCACCAAGTAGGAGTCTATCTAATGTTTAAAGTACATTAATGCCATGTGACGTGCCAATAACACATATGGAATGCACATCAAACAAATATTAGAATATGATAATGATTACCCAATGTATACTACCAATACAAAAGCATATCAAATCATGTAGGAATAAAGAGATTAGACTTCACTAGTCCTTTCTATAAGAACTTGTCCCCCATAGTTCGAGATCGGGCATAAAGGTCAAACGATTAACGATCCCAGGTCACAAATCGTGCATGAACTCAACGCCCTAACGACCTTCTGGGCAAACAAGAAACCAACCTCAGGCCCGAGCACTTAGCCTTTTAGTGGCCTAAAGATTTAGTCGGGTATCCTCTGATAGTACCACATTTCAACACATTCGACGCCCAACATGGGTTGTACTTGCCTATACAGGTCCCGCTATCAACGTACTGAGTACAAAGAACCTGTGTTACTACATACATTAATAATTGTGTTTGGTATTCTTCACTATCCTAAGATACCATACTAACTTAACTACAAGAGAACATGGTCTCGGGTTTAATCCCGAGTTATTAGATTTTTCACTTTGCTCGTTTTGAGTGTTTTAAAAGAGGATTCAAGGTGTGACCCTCGTTACCCCTAGGGCAGTTTTCTCACCTAGAATCCCAGAATCGACTGCCCTTGCATCTCCCGTAACCCTGTCTAATGGGTGATTCTAAATTAATGTTAAGTTAAAGGAATGATTAACTAAACAGATAATCAAAGGTATGGGTTGTTAGAGAGTTACGTTTGAACTTAACGGAAAAAAACCTGAATCTTCATTTTCAATAATAGTAGACGAAGCCTTAATCTTGATTAATTTGTCAATTTCAGGGGCTTTCAAGTACTCTATGTTACTAAGAAAGAGAAAAATGCACGTAAGCATATGCGTCCCTTGGTAAGTAGTTGACCTAATTCCCACTTACCTTAACTCATGTCTTGGTAGCTCATTTCCTCTCTAACGTCTATTCGTATGGCGATTTATGAAATTGTGTGAGGAATAAAATGGAGCGTCGAAATCATTAATTATGCACTTACTAATATACTAACAAATTCTCATCACAGAGAAACGAAACTGGAAACCACAGAATCATATCCGTCACAAGGGAAACACACGTTCTAAATTAAGAGAAACAAAGAAAACAGAGAAACGATGTTTTAACGAACTAGAAAGCGAGAGAAAAGAAAACGAATCCTAAAGATAGAGACTAAACGTGAAACCCAAGATATAAGATCAGCTACGTAAGGAAAGCACAAACTACCCAACTCCTTAATTGGGCCGATCCAAAAACTCATAATAGAAGCTCGACGTTAAGGAATTCAGAGAAAACATAACTCGTTTTCTTTCCACTAAGATCCATAAGAAACTAAGATCACTAGTACTAGAGACTTATAATGAAAGTCTTCTCTTAGAACTGTAATAACTAGAAAAAAAAAACTCGGTTGTTAGATTATAAACCTGGTTAGTAAAATAACTCGTTGAAAACTATAGATATAGATTTTGAAAATAATACTTATGTTATTAAGGAAGTAAATTATAATTAAAAAAATTATTTATTAATAATTAAAATACTTAGTATTATAGGAAATAGTAGATAATAGGATTTAAAAAAACCATCTTTTGTTCTTTTTAATTCACTTCCTTAATTATTTTTAAAACTCATTATTTATAATAAGAATATATAAAATATGGATTCGTTTTACTTATGAGTTATAATCAGAATAATTTAAGATCAATCACAAGCTTAAAGGTTATAGAAAATATTTTGAAAAACCGTTGTTTTTTGGATGCTTTTCGAATTCAAACACTAAAAACGATTGTTAACCATAACCCACGTAAATCGACTCTCTCGGTTTATCTCAAACCAACGAACCTGGGCTCATTGATACTTTTGATTTGAATCCCGATACCACACACTAAACTTGGTTATCATTATTCACATACATTAATTTTTTCAACATAATACATAAATATAGTTAGACTTTTATAAAAAAAAAAAAAAAAAAAAAAAAAACTTGGATAAACGATTAGGATCGGGAGTCGGAGCGTCTCCGATTCGTCGCCGCTATTGCGTAATTGCCGAGGTTTCGCAGCTCGCGTCCGCACCATCGCTGCGCACGCTCGCATCTTCAAAGGGCTTTGACGTGTTGCCGTAATCGCCGCTAAGTTCGGGCAACTTCTCTCTGCCTCGTCGCCGAACGCGAGTAACGCCTCACTGCTCGTCCGCAACTCGCCAGAACCGTCTTCGTTGTCTCTTCGTACATGTAGTATGACCTCGGAGACATAAACGCAACACAAAAAAAAGACTAGTTAGGTTATAATTTGAACCGAGAATAACCGAAATTTCTCGACTCGAAAACAGTTTCTTAAAAAGATATTCATAAATCGAACGTCAAGCGATTCTCACTTCTAACCCGTCCCAAACACACCTAGGATTCAACTTACATTATCTAAGTTATTCACATCCTAGTGAATTTCAGATTCAATCTAGCAGGCTAACATTCAACCAATAGATTCAAATCCAAACAAATTCAAACTCAAACATAAACATTTAAGCAACTATGTTTATATTTGTATCAAACCACTTCACAAAATCAAAAGCTCATCACAGCTAAAATCAAGCATAACAATCTCAACCTTAAAGCCACTATCATATCAGACTCACAATCCATTTAGAAACATCTTAAAACCGAGCAAATAATCTGAAGATTCGAAACCCCCAAAAGTCATGACTAAAATCAAACCAAAACTCAAATCATCGTAATTTTGTGCAAATCTCCCATTCAACACTTAAAATCCAAGGCCCAGTCATCAATTAAATGATTCAAGATTCAAATCATGAAACCTCCAATTATTTCCAATTTTCGGCCAAATCCAGAATAATTTCAGAAACTCAAACCCTAACTCATGAAATCACACCAAAATGAGCACAAACAGAGGCCAACAACCATAAATCGATGAAAACCTAACAACGAGAACAATGCTCCAACTCTGAAACCCTAAAACTAGAAAAGAGAAAGGAATTTTGAAGTTCCCTACCTCACGAAGCACATGACTCCACGTGATACTGAACTAGTCCTTCTCCACAAATCACGCTCCGACCTTGAAGAAAAATTGAAACTCGAACCACATACACGAACTCAAACGAATCGAATAAGTCGGACAAAGAAGAACGAAGAAAAGAGTGAAGAACGAAGAAAAGAAACGAGATGAAGACAAACCTAGATATCTCGACGACGAAGAACTGCTCCGACGAACTCTCTCACTCTCTATAACGAGGCAAATGGCAAACTAACCTTTTGACATATTTTTATTAGCTAAAATAAAAATTCAAAAAACTTTATTAGCAAAATGAATTTTTAGACTAAAAAATAAATCAAAAAAGAAAATAAAGTCTTCTTAATTATTTATTTCTTTAATTTGACGAGACAGAAAGTCATTTCCTCAGAATGACTTCTCTTTTACGTAATCCTCCATTTCTCTTCTCCACTTTATTTTTTGTTCTCACTTCACTTTGCGTCCACATTTATTTTTCTTATTCAAATGGTCTTTTTTTGTTTCTCCGGTCCCGGAGCTCGAGCTTACTAGTGTTTTCATGCTTCTTCTTCTTGGTATTTGAAAAGTGGGTTTTGAAAGTAAATGGAAAAAATGTCAAGTTTTTACAAAGATAATATTGCAAGATCTTGTTAAAGTTAAGTTAAATAATTTTATTTTACATATATAAGCAACATTTTAGAAGAAAAAGCAATTTCATTAGAGCTTCCATAATTGTTGCAGTCGGGAACAACCACGAATACAAAGAACAACTCGTGTTATTTGTGGTTGTTCTCGGTTGTTCTATTCATTATTTATAATTTGGATGATAATAAGATTATTTATTTATTTTTAAATTATGGCATTTTTATTCCTTTATCACGTGCAAAGTATTGAAACAACAAGGGATTATTCTCAGAGTATTTAGCGGTTGTTGTGTCTTGATTGTGGTTGTTCTCTATTCTTTTAAAAAAATTAAGACATCTTAGTATGCATGTTTGATATTATAATTTGAAATAGCTGCTTTCAAACATTTTTTTTATGGATTTTATTGAAAATCGAACACATTTGACAAATCATACTAGTTCTAGAGTATAATCGGTAATGGATAGATGGCAAAAATTAAAACGAAAAACATTATAATAACAATAAGAAAGTTATTAAGAGTTGGGAGTATCTAATTTAGTGTTTCACTTTAATTTTTAGGAATTATGTCATTTTCGATGTCTTAATCACATGAAAAATCATGGAACAACCAACAGTTGTTCTCAATGTATTTAGCGGTTGTTTTGTCTTGCTTGTTGTTGTTCTCTATACTTTAAAAACTAATTAAGAAATTATTGATGTGAGAAGTCACACCAAAGCAGTCACGACAACTTAGGAAATTAGATGGGTCGATTTAGATTTAGAATTGGGCCTCAAATCTCCGTTGCAAGACCAAATAGGAAAACTTGAAGATTTTTTATATATAGTAAAAATAAGAAAAAAACTGAGTATAAAATAAGCTCGTGGCTGTTTATTATAATATCTCAAAGTAGTACAATAATTTGAATTGGGACGTAAAGATTGCAAGATCGTAGAGTAAGAAAGAAGAACAAAAACTAACGTGCCTGACATAAGCCTAATTATCTTATATTTATAGAACTAGAGGTGAGTTTGCGAGCTCTGGGTTACGGGTGACACGTCGTATGTCAGTTAGAGTTCACTACCATGTTGTGGTACACCTGTCGTTTAAAGACTCATTCGTTAGCAGTTACGGATCGTCCAGGCTGACTGGCCTTGTTCTAGCGAGTCTTCGAGGAGCGATTATCTTGAGCTGATATTTGAATCTTCTATCGGACTGGGGCTATTCTTAGACCTGTCATCACAAATTCATGGGCTTGGGCCCAACTTCCTAGTGTTGGGCCGAATCCCTCTTTTGTTACCTTGTGGACGAAGTCCAACATCAATAAAAATCTGAGTACATATATTTGATCGTATCACTTGAGATAGCTATTTTCACTAATTTTTCAATGATTTTATTAAAAATCGAACACATTCGATAAACCATACTAGATCTAGTATAATCGTTAATGGATAAGTGGTCAAAACTAAAACTTAACACATTAATAACACTTATCGGATAATTTTTGTGGGGGTTAAAAATCAATTTTCTAAAATATCACTTTAGTTGGGCTTTAGTTCGACCAAAAGCCCAACAGTCGATCCCGTCCGACTCTTAATGACTTATCCAAGTCCAGATCGACTCTTAAAGGTCGGCCCAAACCCAATCAGCAGCCCGGTTCGCCAAAGGAAGGACGAGCCGACCGTGTTGACTCAGTCGAAGGAACCATGGTCAGATAGAAGACCTCGCCGCGAAGACTGGATCTGAGATGACTTCGACCAGTGATGTGACAGAGCCGAACTGATCGACACGTGTCTTCTCCGATGAATTCCTCTTCTGCTATAAATAGAAGCCAATATGCTGATTTTCACACACACAAGCCTATGCAATTACTTTCAATATTTCTCTACTGTTTATATTTTCATCGTTGAGCTCGCCTACTAGAGTTCGACAATTTGCTTATTTGTAATACATTCGATCATCAATAAAGATCTTATTATTCTTTTGGTCGCCCTTATTCGTTTCCTTCCAATTAAAGTATTTGTTTCTCATACGAAGTCTTATGAGACCCATATTTAAATAAATCATATATATACCATATTATAATTTGTGATTGTTGACGATCTCGAAATCGACATCAACAATTTGGCGCCGTCTGTGGGAAACTTCAGAAAGACCAACATCAAAAGAAAATAACTTTCCCAGAAAAGAAATACCATGTCTTCTACTCCGACTCATTATGAATCAGGAGAGGAAATCCCTCCGGGGAGCAGGGCAATCCTGGATATGCTGAACAAAAAAATAGAAAGTCAAGAAGAAACCAACCGAATTCTTAATGCTCGGTTGGATTCCCTCTCGACCCCTCAGAAAACTCAGAGTCCCCAAGCAGGGTCCGACGAATTGATCGCCTCATAATCTGCTCGGAACACGGCGTGAGCCGCACAAACGAGCCGGGTTCTCCTCCTGGCGTCCGCCTGGACTTCACCTGGATCCAGGTCTCCCAAGGGCTGGATCAGTCCCCTGGTCCGAGTTCCTAGCTCTGATGGACTGCAGAAGAGGCCGCCACCGGAGCTGCGATAGATCAGGCCGGACTGCCCCCGCCCCCACCGGTAGGAGCGTCCCCTGGATCTTTCCCAGTGGGTTTCGGACCTCGCCTTCGACGACCTCTGAGACGTTCACTGCACAATATTTTGGCGGGCAGAACCAGATCCAGTACAATCCAACTGAAGTCACTACAATCACACCATTACGCACGGGACTTCGCCCCTCTCAAGGGGGCGAACCCAACATGACTGAGTTCAAAAAATTCAAAGAATCGATGACGGCCGAACTGAGAGCAGTCTACTCAAAGTTTCACAGTGCGACTAGCTCGGCCCCCGAAATAGACCGACTCGTTGCAGAAACGGGAAAGACCCCTTTCGCTAAAAACATCACCAATGTGTTCATTGGAGATGCCAGGAAGGTTCGCCTTCCTCGGTACAATGGGACCTCCAAGACGAAGGCTTATATACTGTCCTTCAGAATTGCGATGGGATGGGTCATGCTGACAGAGAGAGAACAAGAGGCGGGGTACTGCCAATTGTTCGCCGAAAGCTTGTGTGAAACTGCCTTGGAATGGTTTTTCAGACCTGAGCCTAACTCTATCGATAGTTTTGCCAAACTATCGACAACATTCCTAAAACATTATTCAATGTTTGTAGAGGACGAACTCACTATAGCAGATCTGTGAGGGGCCCAGCAGAAGGAGAACGAATCCTTGAAGGACTACATGGTCCGTTACAAGGACGTACTCTAAAAAATCTCTAACGTTGATCCCGAATCTGCCATAACCTCTCTAAGGAACGATCTGTGACATGAATCGATATTTAAGCTGGAGATGACTGTTAACCGCCCCCTTACATTGGAAGAAGCGATCCACAAGGCCGCAAATTACGCCAAGGCTGAGGAAGAATTCACTTCCTTAGCAAAACAACGTACGACCGACAAGAAACCACATGGGTGCGGGGCAACCCCCAGGAGGCCGGACCACAAGTCAGAAAGCAACACGCCCTTCCGGGTTTTGCTTTCAACATAGGAGATGATAGCAAGGAGGGAGGTCCCCAAGCGAAAAAATGGACTAGGGACCCGAACTCGTTCTGCGATTTCTATCAAACCAACGGCCACGCCACAGTAAATTGCGTGACTATGCGTAAAGTCTTGGCAGAAAAATATGCAAAAGAAGAACTGAAGAACATCGATTTGGGTCCCCCGCCCAAAAAGAAGGTCTTCAACAACAACCGAGGGAGGGGTAACCCCTCCCCTAAGAGGTCCAGGCCCACCGATGAAGGGGAACCCGGTTCCCTGCCGACCGCCGCAAAACATCGGGTGGACTTCATAATGGGCGGTTCAAAATTTTACAACAGCTCCGTTAACTCGATCAAAGCTCATCAACGTCGATTGATGAACAAGACCACTAAAATCAGAGCAGAACAAGATGTTCAAATCTCGTTCTCTGGAAAAGAAGCCTCAGGGGCAACAGACCCGCACGACGACACACTCGTGATAACGATCGACATGTCCAACTGCGAGGTCGCTCGAGTCCTGATCGATGGAGGAAGTTCCCTATATCTTATCTTCAAGGACACCCTAACGAGGATAGGGATTGAAGAATCCGAGATCGAAAGGGAACAAACCCAATTAACAGGCTTCAATAGGTCTATTACTCCATCACTAGGAACCATTAAACTGCCAGTAAAGATGAACAGAGTGAATAAGATAGTTGACTTCCAGGTTCTGGAATGTCTCTCCCCCTACAACATCATCTTGGGATGACCATGGATACATAGGATGAGGACCGTGCCCTTAACCTTTCATCAATGTATTCGATTTCCCACGCCTGGAGGAATAGGAGAGATCAGAGGAAACCAGGCAACCTCTCGTAGCTGCTATCTCACTAGCCACAAGCAGAACGTTAAAGAGGCAAAGGAGAAACAATAGCAATTAATGAACGTAGAGCAAGCTAAAAAAGAAAGCTCCAAATTAGAAGAGTCAGACTCACCAAGTACTGAGATAACAGTACAAGTACAGCTCGACGGCCTCGATCCCTCCAAGTGCGTGGGGATTGGAGCCGAGCTCAAAGGAAGTATACGACGAGAATTGATGTGTTTAAGACGTCGAAAAATGACATAATTCATAAAAATTAAAGTGAAACACTAAACTAGATACTCCTAACTCTGAATAACTTTCTTATTTTTATTATAATGTTTTTAGCTTTTATTTTTGCCACCTATCCATTACCGATTATACTCTAGAACTAGTATGATTAGTCAAATGTGTTCGATTTTCAATAAAATCCATAAAAAATGTTGGAAAATAGCTATTTCAAGTTATAATATCAAACATACATACTAAGATGTCTTAAATATTTTTTTAAAGAATATAGAACAACCATAATCAAGACACAACAACCGCTAAATACTCTGAGAACAACCTAATGTTGTTCCAAGACTTTGCACATGATAAAGTAATAAAAAATACCATAATTTATGATAATCAAAGTGAAACATTATAGAGTCCATTAGGTATATAGCCATATTTACACTTTCACATTGCTATATAGCCAACCTTTCGTAAATACTAGGAAAATGGTCACGTTCATGTATTTACACGCGTAAATTGATGTAAATACCATACCCTTTTATTTCAAAGAAAGGGCAAACTAGGAATGCCACATCATGTTTGTGGTCATTTACATAGTATTTACGAAATGATGACTATATAGCAATGTAGAAGTGTAATAATGGCTAGTTACCTAATTATTTGAACATTAAATTAGATACTCCCAACTCTTAATAAATTGCTTATTGTTATTATAATAATTTTAGTTTTAATTTTGGCCACCTATCCATTGACGATTATACTCTAGAACTAATATAATTCGTCAAATGTGTTCGATTTTGAATAAAATCATTCAAAAATGTTTGAAAATAGCTATTTCAAATAATAATATCAAACATATATACTAAAATGTCTTAATTGGTTTTTAAAGTATAGAGAACAACCCACAATCAAAACAGAACAACCGCTAAATACACTGAGAATAACCCCTTGTTGTTCCATGATTTTGCACGTGATTAAGACATCAAAAATGACATAATTTATAAAAATTAAAGTGAAACATTAAATTAGATACTCCCAACTCATAATAAATTGCTTATTGTTATTATAATTTTTTTAGTTTTAATTTTGGCATATTATCCATTAACGATTACACTCTATAACTAATATGATTCGTCAAATATGCTCAATTTCAATAAAAATCCTTTAAAAAGGATTGGAAATAGCTCTTTAACATCACATCTTCAACATCCACATCATTTGAAATAATAACCTACGCAACAGAGTCTCCAAATATGTGGCTGGGGGTTTATGTGTTATTTTAATGGTAACTTTTTTTTTTATCAATGCTTGTTCTTTCATAAATTGTATCTACCAATTTTAAAATTTGACGCTTCTTTCGATTGCAAATCCCTTGGTCATACCAACTCCAATCCATTTTCAAGGGCCACCATCAATATTTTTCCCATTTTTAATCACTATTTGTGTGAATGCAAATGCAACTCATATCTATAAAAGATTGTAAAATATTGAGTTTTAATAACTAGAGTTGATCACAAAGTATTGTAAAACAAAATTATAAAAATTATTCATCAAATTCACTTTCCTCTAAAAACTACAAACTAATTACAGAACAAAAGTAATATTTTCAAACTTATTTCATATATAAGAAAAACTATTTTCAATTATGAGCCGACAAAGAACAAGCAACAAAGATCAACCACCATGAACACATAAAGTTGTTCATGTACAAAAGTGGTTGTTCATGTCAAGTAACGATCGTTCCAATTCAATGTTGGTTGATAAACTATACTAATCTATGTAACTTAATAATGAGTTTATCTATATAAACAATCATCTTGGAAAAAGCTTATTATAATTCAACTTACAAATAACGAATAGAACAACCACAAATAACACGAGTTAGTTGTTCTCTGTATTCGTGATTGTTCCCGACTGCAACAACAATGGAAGATCTAATGAAATTGGTTTTTCTTCTAAAATGTTGCTTATATATGTAAAATAAAACTATTTAACTTAACTTTAATATGATCTTGAAATATTATCTTTGTAAAAACTTGACATTTTCTCCATTCACTTTCAAAACCGACTTTTCAAAGACCACGAAGATGAAGCATGAAAACACTAGTGAGGTTGAGCTCCGGGACCGGAGAAACAAAAAAAGACGTTTTGAATAAGAAGAAGGAATGTGGATGCAAGTGAAGTGAGAACAAAAAAAACGTGGAGAAGGAAAATGGAGCAGGAGAACGAAGATGAAAGAAAGAGAGGGTAAAAAGCCTCAATAATGAAATAGAGGGAAGAGAAACAGACAGATCCCTTAAATCATATTTTAAACTTTGTTTAGTGTAATTAATAAGAAGTCTCTAATTAATTATCACTAACTCTCTTAATAAGTAGTTATTGTTTTTTGGAAGAAAAAAATAAATCAAAATGAAATAAAAAGTATTTTGCTAATATCAATATTTGTGTTAGTCATTGCGGCAAATTCTTCCTCTCTAACGCTCTCAGTCTCTCTCTCTCTCACGTCGGTCTTTATTTATTTCTTTCACTCTTTCTTCTCTGCGTTGTTTTTTTCTTTTCCTTACTGCGTGTTTTGTGACACAGATAGAAGCATTTAGAAGGCTTAGAAGAAGCAATAGGCGGTTTAAAATAGATAAGGATGATAAATTTTAAAGAGTCCATTATCGTTGACCACTTTAATTTCTGATGAGTGCATTTCTTACGCTCTAATCCACTCTCTTTTTAGCTTGACTCGTGGTTGTTCTTAAGTGTATTTGACGGTTATTGGGAGGTTTTCTTGTGCACTTCAGGTTTTGAGTGCTTAATATAGTGTCGAGACGAAATTGGAACTATTTTAGAGTTCTCAGGAGTCAAACGGAGAAAAAAGGCACATTTTGGAAGAAGTCAACGTTGGAAATCCATAAATGAAGACTCACTGCGGCGCTGTGAAATTGAGTGCACCGCGGTGAACGCTTGCAATAGACCGCAGAAAATCACGTTATACAATGCGGCCGAGTGAAGAGGCAGCATGAGGTGGTGGATTCTTGCGCGATGCGCTGAAGGCGGATCCTAAATTGTTTATTTCCCATTTTTGAGTGAATCTGGGCCATGTGATCTCATTTAATGGCCCAAATAGCTCCAAAAATAACCTCTTAACCTATATAATCAGACTTGTAAGCTCAAAAACACACATTTTGCTCTCCTTTTATTTTTCTTAAAGTGTTTGGCTACTTTTGAGTGCTTTGTGAAGAAAGAAAGCGTTCTTCGTTGGTATCGACGACTCCGACGAGTCTCTTGAACTCATAACATTTTTTCTTCTTCTTCCTTTCTTTTTTTATATTGTTAGTTGTTTTTGAATCATTGTTGAACACCTTTGTTTATTAATATGAATTCTGATTTGCTTTCACTGTTGATTTTATTTCTTTCCATTATTCTGTTACATTTAGCGATAATCATGAATTTCATTAGAGGCTGTTTATTATGGAGTTGCGATGTAGCTGGAATTGATAATTGTTGGGAGTTCATTAGGTTTAGATAATACTTGTTTCCTTCGTTATTATGGTTGCTTGATATGAATTGTTTTTAATGCTTTCTAGTGCTTAATCACCATGAGAATTGTTATCTAGGATCGTTTACTACTACTACTACTACTACTAGAGAGAGAGAGTAATTTGATCATGCTTTTATTCTTGTCTTCATAGTTGATCCTAGGTTAGTAGAAAATCTAGACCATTTATGTAATCGTTTGAACTATTGATGTATTGCGTGTGGTTGTTTCAATAAGATTAGAGGCCAAGAGGATAACAACCCGTCAACTATATAGGTTTGCTAGAACACTCGAGAGACGCTCGTGGATATTTTTGATAGGGTGAGATTAGCATCCATAGGAGTAGATTTTTTTGTTCGAATACGAAACCCCCGACCCAGTTAGCTCCGATGAAATCGTCACCCCTTCTTTCTCTTTATTGAAAAACTCGTGTTTAATTCATTGCTTTTGTTAATCGTTTCACAACATCATCTTTTTATTTGGAATCAATTTGCAATTAGTTAGAGTATAATCGCTATTTTTACTACTCCTCGTATGATCGATACTCGTACACTATATTATTTGGGTGACACGTGCGCTTGCGTGTGTGATGTATTTGCAACAATTTTCCCCACAAAAAAAACTTTATTTTGTTGAAAATCGGTCCATTCATTCTCAAAACTCAATATCTCATCTATAATTAAATGGAAACGATTTGAAAAATAAACTGAAATTTTTTCTCGTTGATTCTGATTTATTTTGAATATATTTAAGGTATTTTGGAAATTATTCTCACTCTGAGACTCTCATTAGTACTCGAGGATTCACCAAAAAATCTCATTTGGGAAAAATAAAATTCATCTGAGTCCAACTCAAAATTCATCAATATTCATTCTTTCGAAATATTTACTCGGCCTTAAATATTTATTTTCTAAATCCATGGACAATTCCATGTTCTCAAAAGATTTCAATTTGCAACAAGTACTAGATTCGGAGAAAATCCATTTATTTATTCTAAATATCAATGATACGAGTTCCACAAAGAGTCTTACTTTACACTATGTTTAGGTTAAGTCACAAATACGTACTGCCAAAGATATGAAAATACATGACATTTAGTTTCCTCCCCCTTCATATTTCATAGGTTGTGCATGACATGCCAGGACGTATCGAGACTCGATTGTGGATATGGCACGCAGTATTTACAGCTTCTGCCCAGAAACAATAAGAAAGAGACTTCGCGTGAAGCATAACCCGGGCCATTTCCTGGATGGTTCGGTTCTTTCACTCCATAATGCCATTTTCTTGAGAGGTGATAGGGGCAGAGAACTCATACATGATCCCTTGAGAGTTGCAGAACTCAAGGAATTTGCCATTCTCAAATTCCTTCCCATGATCGCTGCGAATCTTCATGATCTTGCCTGAATTGTTCTCCTTCTCACGCTGCAACCTCAGACTCAGAGTGTGGAAAGCATCAAAAGTATCAGACGTCTCTCTGAGCAACTCGACTCAGGTGTACCTTGAGTAGTCATCAACAACAACCAAAATATATCTTCTCCCACCCAGACTCTCAACTTGCATGGGACCCATGAGGTTCATGTGGAGAAGTTTCAAACACGAGAGGTAGTGAGGAAGTATACCTTCTTGTGAGATACACGCACTTGTTTTCCCACTTGACACTGACCACAAATCCTCCCTTCTTTGATCTTCAACACGGGAAGACCTCCAACAGCTTCTTTGGACATAAGATTGCCCAAGTTCCGAAGATTTAGATGCCTAAGTCTTTTATGCCAAAGATCTGTGGCATCAGTGTTGCTAACCAGACATGTGGATGATGAAATAGAAGGAGCATACCAAAGATAGCAATTGTCAGGGGACCTTAAACTCTTCATGTACACTGACTTGTCATCACGCATGACAGAGCAGTCGTTCTTGGTGAAAGTGACTATCAAATCTTGGTCGCATAGATGACTAATGCTGATCAGGTTTGCTTTGAGTCCATCAACCAGAAGGATGTTGTCGAGAATTGGAAGACCTGAGACATTTAACTTTCCTTTCCCAACCACAGTGCCAGTCGATCCCCCTCCAAACGTAACATGTCCCTTAGAGAAACTTTGCACATTGTTTAGAAAAGACCCTTCTCCAGTCATATGTCGTGAGCATCCACTGTCAAAGTACAAGTCCTATCTAGCAGTGGCTTTGAGAGAGGTATAAGCGACAAAAGCTCAGTGGTCGTGTTTGATCAGTGTTCTTCCTGTCTAGATCCACCTTCATCCTGGGAAATCTACTCTGAGCATGGAGCACATTTTGATCAGTGTTCTTCCTCTCTAGAAATCGGCCATAAAGAGAATAGCAAAAAGGGCGGATATGCCCCCATTTTCCATAGAAATGACACCTCCAGTCAGGCCTAGGAGCTAACCTTGACTTTGATAGAACATGGCTTGATGTCTTCTGAGACGGTGGAGACAACTTGTGCCTATTCTCAACTGGCACCTGAGACGGAGACACAAAGACAATCTTGCATGAGGTGGAGGTGCCAGGATGATATCCAAGTCCTATATGACTTGAGGAAGTTTACCCAATCTTCAGAGTCTCATTCAGGCTGGAAGTTCATGAGTTCAACATCTGAACAGACTTGGTCATATTTGCTAGATCAACATTGAGTTTAGCGATTTGTTTCTTCAAACTGCCAATGATCTCAAGATGGTGAGATTTTTCACCAAGAAGCGATTCAATCCTGTTCTTTAGCATGTCAGGAGCGTCCTTCTTTAGTTCTTCTATCTCCTCAAGTAAGCTAGATTCCTTAGCCTCCAATTCTTCAATCCTGGATTTATGCTTGAGAAAAGCATTGGACTCGTTGGCCCACTTCACAAACAGAGTCTTGTATGCCTCAAGAAGGACCTCATCACTGAGTTCATCCTCCACTTCTCCTATGCAGGACGTCACACTTCATGTGGACTCAGTCTGTGACATGATGTCTTCATAGGCATGAAGAAGAAATTCATCACTGAGTTCTCCACTTCCAGCCGACTTGAAGTCCTTGGATCATTCAGAAGGAGTCAGGGCAATTTTTCCTTTATTTTCCTCCGATGGATTGTCCCGAGGATCTGAACTCCGAGCCATGAAGGCAAAGAAAGTTGTTACCTCCATCCTCTCATGCTTCACTACTGGAATCACTGTCTTCATCGCTGAGAGTGTAGTTAAGGACACTCAACCTGAATGTGACCAAAGCCTTCACACTCCCTGCATTGAATCCCATTTCCCTTGGATGCATATGAGGTTTCTCGATCTTCCCGTCCCTTCTTGATGTAATTCCCAGGTTTATAACGGTGATAAGTCTTTTCGCGGTTGAAGGGACCAGAGGCCTGTCCAGAAAAGTTAGGAGAACTCTTCTCAAACTTCTTCATGAATTTCCCATAGTTCTTGATCATCAAGGCCAGGGACTCCTCGTAAGATTCTGGAGACATCTCAACATTTGGGGATGAGAGGCAATGGACTTGAGAGCAAGACCTCTTGATTTCTTCTCAAAGGACCCTGTAAATGACATCTTGTAGGTGAGTAAAGATCCTATGAGCTCGTCCACCTTCATAGCAGAGGTGTCATGCACTTCGTCTATAGTGGTCACCTTAATCTTGAACCTCTCAGGTAAAGATCTCAAGATCTTCTTAACCAACTTGGAATCGGACATTGGTTCACCAAGAGATTGAGACTCATTGGAGAGATCTCTGACCCTCACATAGAATTCGCTGATTGTTTCCTCTTCAAGCATCCTCATGTTTTCAAACTTGGTGGTGACAAGCTGTAAACGTGAGTTTTTCACTTTGGCACTTTCACAAGTATTGATCAACCTGAAAACACTCCTGTCTACACCATTATAAATGGCATGGAGAGCCTTGGAGTTGGATAGAGCGGCCTCATCTTCCATAGGACTCCACTCAATCTCGGCTTTCTTTACAACCACTACTACAAATACAGTTTTCCGGTGCGGATGACTTTTAGGTGCGACTTTTCGCACCTAAAAGTCGCACCAAAAAGACTTTCAGGTGCGAATAGTCGGACCCAAAAATCAATTAAGCGCTGAAAAATTTTCGCGATTTTTTTTGAACTTGGGTGCGACTAGTCGCACCCAAAAGTGTGGTAATACTATTGGGTGCGACTTAGTCGCACCCAATACTTTCTCCAAAGTTATAGGTGCGAATAAGTCGCACCTAAATGACATAAAATTTTCGGCGGCCAAAACTTCTCCCTTTTTTTTACAAATGTCATTGGGTGCGACATTCTCGCACCCGAAACCACTGACACAAGTCAGTGGGTGCGACTTTGTCGCACCCAAATTCAAAAGTCTTTATATATAAAGCAGCAGCTCGATCGGGTTTTCATTCAAACACCCAAAAAAAACCTCTGCGATTTCTCTCTGTCTCCGAGTCTGCTCTCCGATCCCACCCCGTCGCCGCCACCACTCCGACCGCCACCACTACCACTCTCTCTCAGCCTCCGACCGCCACCACTATGCTCCTCCGACCGCCGCCACGACCCTCTCTCTCTCAGCCTCCGTCACGAGGACCGCCGCCACTACCCTCTCTCTCTCCCACCCCGTCGCAGCCACCACTCCGACCGCCACCACTACCACTCTCTCTCAGCCTCCGACCGCCACCACTATGCTCCTCCGACCGCCGCCACGACCCTCTCTCTCTCAGCCTCCGTCACGAGGACCGCCGCCACTACCCTCTCTCTCTCCCACCCCGTCGCAGCCACCACTCTGACCGCCACCACTACCACTCTCTCTCAGCCTCCGACCGCCACCACTACGCTCCTCCGACCGCCGCCACTACCCTCTGTCTCTCTCAGCCTCCGTCACGAGGTAGGAATATACATAATTGATAACCATTTTTTGGATTTGCTCCTTAAACTTGGTGTACAAAGAAACTCTGAACTTTTGAATTTTTTTATTTACATATCACAAATTTTAAATTATCATTGTAGTATTCAGCCTATCTATTACATTGGCAATATGTATTATGCAATTAGAGACCTAGAAAATGAAAGAATTAAATTAAATTAAATCTGCAGAAAGAAAGAATTACGACGGCCTAGTTGGTTTCATTTTTGCAAATGAGATTTTCCTGATCTAGTCCTTTTCGATGCCCAATTTGGATTTTTGAGCTCCGAAATTCAAATTTGAGGTTTCGGATTTCAAAGATGATTTTTGTGAAATTGATTGGTTTTGGTTGCTCATTGAACTCGATTAGTGATGGTTATAGCTTGAATTTGTGGATTGAGTTCGGATTTCCTTGGTTTGTTAGTGATTTGGCCGAAATTTGCTGAACTAGGGTTTGAAGTTTCAAATTTTGGGGCTTTTGATTTTTGCGTGTTGATTGATTCCGACGAGCCCCTCCGCTGCCGCCTCTCCGACCAGCTCCTCCGACTTGTCCCGAGCCTCCGACCAGCCCCTCCGCTTCATTAGGTGTTTTTCATAATTTGATTAGTATTTTGATTACTAGTTTAGTTTGATTAGTAGTTTAGTTTATAATTAGTTAGTTAGTTTGTAATTGATTTGTAATGAATTAGTTAATTAGTTTGTAATTAATTTATGAAATGAAATTTGTTCTAATTAGTTTTAGGTTTTTTAGTTTAATACTTACATGTTTAGTTTGTTTAGTTTTGATTAGTTTAGGTTAATTGAAATTGTCAAATTGAAATTGTAATTAGTTTAATAATATGTTTAAGTTGTTTAGTTTAAATTTGTTTAGGTTAATTGAAGTTGTTAAATTGAAATTGTAATTAGTTTAATAATATGTTTAGGTTGTTTAGTTTTGATTAGTTTAGGTTAATTGATAGAAATTGTCAAATTGAAATTGTAATTAGTTTAATAATATGTTTAAGTTGTTTAATTTTAATTTGTTTAGGTTAATTAAAATTGTCAAATTGAAATTGTAATTAGTTTAATAATATGTTTAAGTTGTTTAGTTTAATAATATGTTTAGGTTGTTTAATTTTAATTTGTTTAGGTTAATTAAAATTGTCAAATTGAAATTGTAATTAGTTTAATAATATGTTTAAGTTGTTTAGTTTTGATTAGTTTAGGTTAATTGAAATTGTCAAATTGAAATTGTAATTAGTTTAATTAATAATATGTTTTAAATTGTTAATCATGAAATTAAAATTAGTTAAGTTATTGTATAAATGAGTTGAGAATATTGTATTTTTGTTGTAAACGAGCCACAGAGGTTTTGTTTAGGGTTTAGTTGATTATTAAGATAGTTTTAGATGATTTGTATATGCTTTTAAATGAGTTTGCAGGTTTTTGGTTTGTTAGTATTATAGGGGAAACTCTGCCGAATTTTAGATTGAGTTTCTAGCCTATTATTCTCAAATAACATAAAAATTCATAATCTCATCTTCATTCATTGATCTTCGTCCCGTAGCAATAAGTAATCGACTTCATTCGTCTTCGTCACTTAGCAACAACTCTTAATAATTGTTCTTTTTCCCTTTCGTTTAGCGAAATCAATGTCCAATCCAAGTAGAGATTGGATCACCGAGAACAATCGGTTGTCCTTGCAGTATAAAATCGGAGTTAATGAATTTATCCGCGCTGCAAGAAGATTTCCGAACGATAATTACGAATATCGATGTCCATGCAAGCCTTGCAACAACGTGAGATGGCACTACATTGGAGTTGTAAGGCATCATCTGCTAAACAAAGGGTTTACCCCGGGCTACACAGAATGGTATCATCATGGCGAGGTCGTGCGTTCCGTCGGTCATCTTGAAGAAGTCCCCATCGGAGAAACAGTCCAGAGAGGAGTAGGAGGAATACATGCTGCTGTGGAGGATATAAGAGATCACGAGGATTTCGATGGTGTTACGGAGCCGGCTCCGAGCGATGTGCGTGCGGAGGAGCAAGTGGAAGACTTGTTCGCTGAGTTGGAAGCGGAATTGTACCCTGGATGCAAGGTGTTTTCGTCGTTGTCATTCTTGGTTCAGTTGATGCACCTTAAAGTCACGAACCAATGGACGAACAAGTCGTTCACAGAACTGCTGCAGCTTTTGAGGAAGTCTCATCCAGTCGGTAATCGAATACCGGAGAAGCACTATGAGGCAAAAGCGAAGCTGAAGCGTTTTGGCATGGGATACGAGATGATCGACGCGTGCATTAATGACTGTGTCCTATTCCGAAAACATCTCGCGAACGTCGACGTGTGCCCGATATGTAACGAGAGTAGATGGAAGCCAACTGGTAAGAAGATACCGCAGAAGATATTGCGATATTTTCCCTTGAAAGATCGATTGAAGCGACTGTATGCATATCGACACACGGTGCTTCATATGCAGTGGCACGCAAGAGATCGCGTCAGGGAAGCTGGCGTTCTACGACATCCTGCTGATGGTACAACGTGGAAGAATTTGGACGAGAGATACCCAGGTTTTGTTGCAGAGCCTCGGAACGTGCGGCTTGGGCTAGCTGCGGATGGATTCAACCCGTTTAGGGATATGAGCCTATCATACATCATGTGGCCTGTAGTATTTACGGCGTACAGGCTCAGGACGAAAGCTCGTCGTCAGGCTCAGGCTCGTTACGGCGCCGCGTTCCAGATCCAGTGGTTGGCGAGCTCCAAGCTCAGGTGGCGGCACAACAACTCGCTATGGATGAGATGAGGCGAGCCAACCAACATCAGATGGAGGAGATGCAGCGACAAATGTTCGCGTTCACGCAGCAGTTTTCGCCCTTGCCTCAGATGTCGTCCGACACGATGCCACATATGCCTCAGATGTCGCCTGGCATGATGCCACAGATGCCTCAGACGACGCCGTCGCCTCAGATGCACCCTATGCATCAGACAACGCCGCCATCAGTTTCAATGGTAGATGCTCAGACGACGCCGCCAGCTTCAGCAGATTACCAGCGAGAGCGTACGAGCGGCAGTGAGCGTACGAGCGGCAGTGGACGAGGAGGTAGCAGCAGTTCTGGAGGAAGATTTGGTGGAAGAGGGAGTAAACTGTTCAAGGATTGGTTTACAAACCGAGGAAAAGGAAAGGGAAAAGAATGAACATTTATTTTAATTATTTGTCGTACATTATAATAATTATTGTAATCGAACAACAAATGGTTAGTTTTTATTATTATTATAAATATTAATTAATGAATTTTCTAATTAATAAACTATTTAGTTATTTGATTACAATTATAGAATTCATATGAATAAAAAATAAAAAAAATCGTAAAAAAACTATCGGGTGCGACTAGTCGCACCCATAAATTTGGCGGGTAGGCCAACGGGTGCGACCAGTCGCATCCAAAGACTTGGCGGGTAGGCCAACGGGTGCGACCAGTCGCACCCAAAGACTTGGCGGGTAGGCCAACGGGTGCGACCAGTCGCACCCAAAGACTTGGCGCGAAGGCCATTGGGTGCAACTAGTCGCACCTAATGGCCTTCCCGCGGACTTTTTCGCCCATCTTTTCTGACTTATGGGTGCGAAAATCCGCACCTAAAAATCATGACTATCGGGTGCGACTAGTCGCACCCATGACCTTTAGGTGCGAACTTTCGGGTGCGACTTTGTCGCACCTAAAGTCGCACCTAAAGGTATCAATGGGTGCGACTTTCGACCTTTAGGTGCGAAAAAAGTCGCACCCAATGCTGTTTTTTGTACTAGTGAACGGTAACACCATCCTTCAGAGCCTTCTTGGGAGCTTCCCACCTCGTAATAATGGTCTTCCAGGTCTTGTGATCGATGGACCGTATAAAGGCTCCCATCTTGGCCTTCCAATACACGTAATTCTGACCATCGAAGCAGCGGAGCTCGGGAAATAGAGCCGCCTTCCCTGAACGTGTCCATATCTAGTAACAACATCATCAAGAGAATCTCACCCAGTAGCTTAGGGTGCCTGCTCTGATACCACTTGAAAGTCCAGATCTACGGTATAACCTGCTTGTTAAGTGATGTTAAGAACAACAAGACAAACAACAAGTAACAGGTAACGAAAGCAAATAAGGAACACCAAGAAATGGTAACACAGTTCAGCCTCAAATGCCTACTCTGGGGGATATCAATCCCGGTGAAAAGAACAACTTCACTAGACAATATGTTGAGTACACATCAGAATACAAGGACAGTCACCTTCCACTATTCCTAACTCCAAGCTATTTCTATGGTGTTGTTAACCTAAGTTCCCCCTAGGTTTGAGCTCCCCTCACTTTTCACTCTTACACTCTCCCAGTGTTTCACTTCATCACAATAACATATAAGACAGTAACAACTGTAAAACACACTAGGTAGAACCTCTCCGGACGAGAACCTAGAAAAACCAAAAACCACATACACTCTTTTTGAAGGTTTGTTTCAGCGGCAACGAGTATTTTTCACCTAGGGTATGACATTCTCTTTTATAAGAGACAACAAAAGAGTCATGTGATCGGACACCAGGACAGGTGGCGCACATCAGGACGAGGACATCCAAAAAGCTGTCAGGAAGGCCACGTCGAATCTTGGTCGTACAACAACAATAATGTTCTGTGCGAAGGTAGAGACATTATCAAAGACAATAGAGTTGCCTAAACCAAATGGCCAACTCAATGTAACTAGAATTAGTATGACTTTTGTCTTGTATTTTGTGAACTCTTATTTAGTACGACATATATATATATATATAAATGAAATATATATATTATATTTTGAAATTATATAATTTTATATTTTAAAATTATATACATTAAAAAAATTAATCCCGGCTAAAAGAAGACGAGAAGAAGGTGGGAACATTTTCCACATTAATGTTTGACACTACAATCCTACGATATGTCACGACTATAATGTCGCATGTGTTTCAAAATAACAATGAAGCTACATCCACGACATTAGTCGCAACTAAATCAAATTTAGCTGCACATTATGGATAATAGTCCCGACAAATGTCGCGGTTGTATTTAGTATTTGTTATCGTGATCTCGCATTGATGACTTCATCTCGTAACGTCTTCATAAATTGCAATTATTACTTTGAGTTTGTAATTCAAAATGATTATTTGCGCCTTATCCTTTAAATTGAGATGGGCATGATCCAATTAACTTTTTTGTTTGTTTTTTTTTTTGTTTTTTTTTTTTTTTATGGTTAATGTCTTCTTATTAACTTTGGGATTATGTTTAATCGTTTTAAGCTCAATTCTTTACGTGCGTATGCAATTTATACTATTATACACCTTTTTTTTAAGTCATACACAGCACAATTTTGTGGTCAAGGGTTAACAAAATAGGCGGACAATTGACTTCGGTGGCATGTCAAGTTACACGATATATTTAGGGTTGATAATTTTAGATTATTATAGATTTATTTTTGAAATTTATTAGATTATTATAGATAAACAACTCATTTTGGTAATGCACTTAATACGAACATGCATGGATATTAAGTTATTTGGATAAGACTTAGATCTATTAAACTAAATCACGTGGAACGAGCATAACTCATGCAAAGGGCTACATTCAACTTAGTTAATTATGGCGGCACTTATATTTAATTATCTTAGTTGATTTAATAGTTTAGTCATAAAAAAATTGTTAATTAATGATAGCGGAAAACACCAACTTCTTTCTTAATTTCTGTAACCTAAAAAGATTAAATTGATTAATGATGCACTAACAAGATTATTAATAAGTTTGGGGCACAAATGCCAACAAAAAATATATATATATATAAAATACCAACCTTAATATAGGTCCATAAACATACTGGGGAAATAAATTAGTTGGATTTGAATGTAAATCTAAAATGTGAGAAAACAAAAAGTCGATCTTATTTGTAATTTAATTCCATGTCCCTTCATAATAGATATTATTAATGCGATTTCTTGGATAACATTCACGGGACACGTGTCGAGGTACGAGCTTGCGTCGTGTCTCGTTCTTGGATTGTCTGGGTCACGTTTCTGCAGGTCTCAAGAGAATGGCGGAGGCTTGCTATCCTCTTGAGTGTCATTTGAATTGGTGATATCTTCTCCTTTCCTCTTTTGTTGTCCTCGTCTTACTCATTATCTTGTCTTCGTCTTCCTTGTTGGCCTCGACTCCTCCTTATCTTCTCTTCGTGGTTAGACTCATCTCCTCCTTATCTCCTCTTCGTAGTTCTCGTCGGACTCGTCTCCTCCTTATCTTGTCTTCGTTGTCCTAGTCTAGCTCGTCTCTTACTTATCTCCTCTTTGTTGTCCTTGTCAGACTCATCTCCTCTTTATCTTCTCTTCATTGTCCTCATCGGGCTCGTCTTACCTTATCTTCTCTTCGTTGTCCTTGTCGGACTCCTTATCTTCTCTTTGTCTTCCTCGTTGGCCTCGACTCCTTCTTATCTTCTCTTCGTTGTCCTCGTCGAACTCATCTCATCCCTATATTCTCTCCGTAGTCTTCGTCGGACTCGTCTCCTCCTTATCTTCTCTTCGTTGTCCTCGGTGAGCTCGTCTCCTACTTATCTTCTCTTTGTCGTTCTCGTCGGATTCATCTCCTCCTTATCTTCTCTTCGTTTTCCTCGTCGGACCTAAATCCTCCTTATTTTCTCTTTGTTGTCCTCGTCGAACTCGTTTTCTCCTTGTCTTCGTCTCTCACCTAAAAAATATGGGAAATGAGCTAAATGGGTGTGGAGGGTTTTTCCCTGTCGCGCGCTCCGATGTTCAATATTAACTCTATTTTGAGTGAATGAATATGTGTTTTAAGTGTTTAAAGTTTATTGAGTGTTTTGAGAGAAAACAGGAGTGAGAAGTCAATTTGGTAGCTTTTGGCCTCTTTCTTCTTACTTATCAGGGCTAAGTCCTGTGGTTGGGTTGATATATATACATGTCGGTGTTGAGTACCGTGGTGAGGTTGAGTTCGTGGTAGGTTTATGATACTTGCTGGTGAAATTTTGTTTAGTCAGAGACAAGATGTCGCACACAATGTAGAGCCTATGTATGCGTCAATCTACTCCGATGGTGAAAAATATAAAGCAATGCGTAAAACTAAATGACACAAAGAATGGTAACTCAGTTCGGTACAACGTCACCTACTCTGGAGGACAGTTTGCCCATTGGAAAAGAAATTCACTATATGAAAAGTAGTCGATAGTACACAATGATCTTATTGTAAGGGATTCAACATGTTGATATCGATCACGAACAATCCCTCTGACACCAAATTGTTAGTGAAATACTCTTATTGGGAATACATATCCCTATAACCTTGAAGAATATAGATAATTACATTATCTAGCTAATTAATTATACATGATCTTGATTTGTTTAAATGAGTAGTAAACGCTAGAGAGCAATTCAAGCAACCAATTTATGAGAGATGAAAAGAATATCATAACACTTACGAGTTTGGGTTCAGCTACAAAAAATTCCAATCGAGTTCTTCCAGATCCAAGTCTAAGCTCCAGTTACTCGATCTTCAAGCTTTGGTCTCCGATCTTGAATCATCAAGAACGACGGCTGGACTCTCGTCGTTTGGATCTCCAACGGATGACACCGTAATATTCCAAGCCGTAATCTCCAAATGAATAAGAATAAAGAGTTGGCTCTCTCGTTATCTCACAATGACTACCGACTTAGGAGTTTGGGTCGTGTCGTGTTTTTGGGATTGGAATCACGAACTCCAAGGGAGAGAAAAATCGGCCACCACAGAGAGAGAGAGGTCGAAATTTTCCTCTTGTTTTTTGTGTATCACACGTGTGTGTTTTTGTGTTCTCCATGACTCATATTTATAATGGTAGGATGGAGATATTATAAAAAGGCATTAGGGTTTCCTTATTCTGACATATGCTTTCATATTTTGTAGTTAAGCATGAACCATTGGATCTTGACTAAAAACTCTATTTTTTTTCTCTAATCCATCAGATCAGAATCTAGGATATTATATTTCTTTATTTTTCTCATATATTTAAGGAATCTAGATATTTGAGAATAATAAGGACAATATCTTAATTCCTTATTTAATAGAGAGAATATCTCGATCATTATTATTCTCCTAAATATTAGGAAATTATCCATGAGAGAGAATAAAAGATAATATCTTATTTCCTTAGTTAATGACGTGAGAATATCATAACCATTATTCTCTCATTGATGTTAGGAAATTAATTATGAGAGAGAATAAATAACAATATCTTATTTCCTTATTTAATGGAGAGAATATCTCAACCATTATTATTCACTCTCTTATTTATTTAGTTACCTGATTTCTTTTTCATAAATCTCGTAACTAATCAAAGAGAGAATATTGAGTATTTAAACGCTATAGTAGGTGGCCAACATAGGCGTATTGGACCTAGGAATTATCGAATTTTACATTGTCCATGATGCCCAACTTAAAATTCAATTAATTAAATATTTGTTCCAACAATAAATATTTAATCTGGCAAATAGACAAATTTTCGAACGAATGCTGCTAAGACAATTTACAGTTGTGAGATTGTAAACAATAAATCTTATTATTACTTGACAGTTCTTATTAATTTTTATCAGAGCTAACTCGGGGACTATGAACTTAGAACAGAAACACCTACAAATCTGATTAAAAATAGACAAAAAATGTCATATCGCTTATTTAATCGATTCGTCAATCTTGATGACACTCCACAAAATGAGCCAAGACTGCACCATTCTTAATACTAGAAATATATTTTACTCATCGTAAGAGTGTCCATTGATATAGTCAAATTATGAACTTAATCCTCTAGGTTCAACACATACCGAGAAAGGTCAATTATTCAGTTATACATTTCTTGATACATATAAGCCCTAAGCATCGTGGCTTCCCCAGCGAAAGATTCTTTTGTACGTACTTACCACGAAAATGTGCACAATCAATCGGTTCTGAAATCAACCCTTAGATGAGTGAACATTGACCTTCTTTCAAGAAGACTGGATTCCGTATCTGTGAATCACTTTTTGCTCAGATCATATCACGAAATTACAAGACATAAGTGTTCTGGCATCTTCAAGTAGCCATTAGCGAATGAGTCAAAGAACCCGGTAATACAACCCAGAAGTCCATGACCACTTCAGGATTTAGACTAAGTCTCATTGTGACTATCATAGTGACCATGGTTAGTGTGTCGTAATGGTACTTAAACTGTCACGACCCGCGAGCTCCCATTGGCTCACGAGCCGCGACTGAGGTCAAGTCCTATATCATATAATCATAACATCATAGATAATATCAAACATATACATAAATAAATAAATATAATAACCATAAATAATTATATTAAATATAATTTAAGTACGATAATACATAAGTATCAAAAGTGGTTATATGAAAAAACCCGGGAAATTTTTTTCGTTTTTCTCAATTCGAGGTTCGAGTCTCACAACGACTCTTTTATATAGATACAACCTCATGGTTTTACATATATTTACAGGAGATAGCTCAGGAGTGTAAATTACGAAAGGGGTTCAATAAGATACTACTATAGAAGAGGTTGATCTCGGGTGAATTCCCATTAGCCCATAGGTCAAGAGATACACGTCCGGTCTCCATCTTCAGGTTCCTTGTTTACAACGCCGCCTTGCCCTTTCATGTATTACCAAGGGTTATAAAACTATGAGTCGATTGACTCAGTAAGTGGGAGTCTAATGTAAGAAAGCAAAGCAAGCTAATGCCATGTGATTTCATGTGATATGCAAATAAGCACATAAGAATGCAGGATGCAAATCTAACTAGTTCTAGAGCATGACTAATGCGCGCATACTCTAACTAGTACCTGTCATCCGCAAGGCTACACACATCCTCTGCTGTAACCTTCGAAACGATGAGAGACCAGCCTTAGACTTTGAGCAGCAGTCGTCTGACGGCCTAAGAGTTTTAGCGTTTATCTGGGATCCACTAGTGGTACCGTCTTCATCATGACGTCGACGCGGCCGAGCTTTTCCAGCAATGAGCTCTCGATTCGCAATTACCATCCCACTGTGGCACAGGGCACTCTGTGGGCCTCCGCTTGAGTCTTGAGTCGGCAATGGGCTCGTGTTTCACGAAGCAGTCCCAATGCACACGGGGCACTCGGTGAGCCTTCATCAGGGTCTCCAGCCAACAATCAGCACGCGTTTTGAGAAACAACCTCATTGGGTACATGGCATTCAATAAGCCTCCGTTTGAGTACTCAGCGCCATCCAGATCGATATGGTCCTCAATACAAGTCAATGACTTGTAGGTACCACTGACAACAGTTCTTCGTGGTTTGAGTACTCTGCATCACTCAGAGTACACACCTATACTACATACAGGAGAGCGACTCGGGATAAATCCCGAAAGATATATCATTTTCCTTTTATGCTCGTTAATGTTTTAAGTTGAAGAGTCGGGATGTGACTCCCGGTACTTCTACCCTCGATTCAAATTCGAGAGTTAATCAAGGCTCTCATGTCTCCCCCGTTCTAACAGGTCAAGCGTAGAACTAAATGGATTATTATAACACGTAGCAGAGGTTGGGTTTCACAAGTCTATGTTTGAACTTATCGGGAGAACCCGAGCTAAGTTTTCAAGAAAAGCGACCGAAGCCTTAATCTTTGAGATTATTCATTTTTAAGGTTTTTCCTTCTCTTGTTTACTAACACGTAAAAATGTGTGTAAACAGAGTTATTCCCTTGGTAAGTAGTTGACATAGATCTCCGTACTTACCCGAAATAGTTCGTCGGAAAACTTGTTGACTGGAGGAATTACCTCTTTTCACGCGCTTCTCGAGACTCTTGGCACAACCTGAAGCGTCGAGAGAACTACAATTATATCCTTCATCACATAATTATTAAATTAAATCCGTAACCGAACAGTTTTTAATTATATGATTAAACCGAAAATTTTCTCGTTCGTTCTCGATTAATTTAAATATATTTAAGGTTTCTCGGAAATAATTCTCGTCTTCGAGAATTAATTTATTAAATTAATTTCCGGAATATTTCTTCGGAAAATAATTTATTTCGAAGCGAACTCGATTAATCCTTTATTTATTCCGAGATTTTCCATAACATTGAAATATTTTAAATTAATTCGATAAACTTATATGACCATAATTCACTCAAGAATTTAATTGTAACAACGGAAGCTCGTTTATTAAACTTGAATTTACAAGTCGAGTGATTCAAAAGTTATTCTTTACATAAATGATACATCAACAACCAAAGTCTGTCTAGATCGTACACTTACCAAAAATGTAGAATTCTCCCACCAAGTAGTCAACATTCACTTGTGTTCCACATATATGATTTTAGATACAGCTATCCAGGCATGTATCAATCATCGATCAAGTTTTAGTTCACCACCCAAACTTAGATGCCCAACATGTAATTTAATTAATTTTTTTTTAGCAAAATAGCCAACTTAAACGTCGGGAATTGCTAAATAACCAATATTTGGTAAATATTATGTAAATAGCCACTAGAATGACGGAGACCTATAGGATTTTATACACTTTCCAGTTTGTGTCATTTCCTTTTTTGAATCTGAAATTTTTTTAAAATTGATTTTTTTCAATTATTCCGGAATTCAAAGTGAATAAAATCGTAATGTTTAATTCAGATCCTTGTTTTAGCAATCGATTAAATACGTGGATTAGTTGTTTCCTTATTTCGTTTTCATATATATATCTGACGTTATTAATTTCAATTTTCTTTAATTCGATTCCTTATTTTGTTTCTTTATTAGTTGTATTTCCTTAATAGTTTTATTTCAAGAGCTCATTTGTTTTCAATCAAACTTCTGGAAATTCCATCGATTCACACGATGGCTGGGTTTTCTTTGATGGAATCAGGTGTGGTTCATTATTTTTTTTTGAATATTTATGCCGTAATCACAGAGGTTTACATTAAATTATCCTTTTATTTACATATATTTACTTTCGCTGTTATTTACATTGATTTACAAAAAAATTTGTAAATATTTATTGTACTGAGTGCTATAGTTTTTATTTACTTATACTTACTATTATCACAGGTTCATACTCCATTTTTCTTGGCGCTTGGTGCGTCGGTCCATGGATTTCAATATTGGCTGTCATTTCGGTGGATGGCACATTTCTGAAAGAAAAATCACATGGTACGTTACTCTTGGCGTCTCCCAAATTTTTTTTTCGTCTGTTTGATTTTTGGGGTTTAAGATAAAAATCAATGTTTTAGAATACTTGATAACACGAATTGTTTTTGCTTTTAACCCTGATGAAGAAGATTAACACAAAATCGGCCGAATATTCAATAATCGAAACAAACAAACCCATATTTTTTTCCTACTTGTGGGTAAATCTCTTTTAAGATAAAGTAAATATTAATCTATATATATGCGTACCTGTATGTTTTTCGGCAACTAAAGATGCTCACCGAGGAAGACGAAGGGATATGCTCGTCTGGGAAGAAAGAAGAACTTCCGATTTTTTGTGGTTAATCCTTTTTTTTTTAAAATGAATCGGCTTTTGCGTGCGGTTATGAATTTGTTCTTCAATGCCCTAGATTCTCGCTTTCCATACCCAATTTATTGGAATTAAAAAAAAAACATTATAAGCAAGTATGAATTGTTGGGAATCGAAATTAGGGAATTTTAGAAAAATTAGTCGTGTAAATAAAATCAGGTGGCTATTTATCTAATATTTACAAAACGTTAGCTATTTAGTAATTCCCAACGTTTAAGTTTTCTATTTTGCTAAAGTTTAATACGGAGACTAAGGATGATAGCTGTTATTGATTCTAACTAGAAAACAACTCACTAATAAATAATGCTAATAAATTAAACTTCTTATTTAATTCAGTAATCATTCATGTTTATTTTATTATCTTCAATGGACAATATTCTTAACACTTAGATGAACGATCTCCGTCTCAAAGCCCTTTTCCTATTACTACATGTGAATTCCAATTTAGGCTCCTCTTAAATCTGAGATCCCCTCAGTTTCACTCTCAAATACTCTCCGAAGTGTTTGGTAATCTTCGATGTCAACGCTCGTGAATACTAAATCATGAAATCACAAAACTCTAACAAGACTCTAACGCTCAATGAATGTGGAATAACGTTTAGAGAGTCACACTACCTACACCACTCAAATAGTTTCTCAGTCCACCGTTCTCGCCCGTCTAAGAACTCTAAATGTGTGAATGAATTCATCAAAACTAATACGAGCATAACCCCTTTTTTATAGTAGTCAACACCTCTGGGTCGAAATAAGGTTTCCTTACCCATTCACGCAGAGAAAATATATGTAGAAAGTGTTCCGCAAATCATTCTGACGAAACAGAAAACTTGTCATATATATAGTTCAGCATACATTGGCCAAGATGTCACATTATATCATGGAATATGTTGCAAGACATCTTGCCAAACAGACTTGCCATACAAATAATCCAATAACACACGTAACAACAAACTCTCCATTTGACTATTTTTTAGGCAAGCACTTCAAGAGTAGAACTCAGCAGATAAAGTCTCAGTAAAAATAAAGTGGCACTCTAACAAGAGACTAGCTGTTAAAAATTGAAAATTAATGACAATTAACTACCTCTCCCCTTGATTGCCTAAAAAATAGAAAAATGTATGGATCAACCAAAATGGAGGGAGGCACAATTTTGATAAACACACAAAAAGTACTGAAACAAGCAGCAAAAACAAACACAAATCCGAAACAAAAAAATGTTTGGACACACACAAGAGAGCAGAAAGAGGCTAAGCATAGAGCAAATCAACCATGAATAGTATTAAGGAATACATACCATCAACAAATATCCGAAAAGAAAGTAGCACACCAACAAAAAGAAAAAAAAAACTATATAGAGTACAAACCAAGACACAAATCATATTCTTGGAGAGAGAGAGAGAGAGCCAGTGGTACCATCATCATCATCTTCTGTATCAATGGACGTGCCAAAGACTTCAACTTCTTCATCTTTAGCTTCTTTTCCAAGAGTAGCGATGGGTTCCTCAACAGAAGGGGCATGCCTTTATGAGGAAGCACCATAAGTCTGAGCTGCATGGGTCATGAGTTTGATCAAACCTTCATAGACTGCTTTCCGGCGAGGGGAGGTGTTAATGATCTCTTGCAGAGTAGAGACCTCTTGAATTAAGGCTATCATAATATCTCTTTTCACAGGTTCAGTCAAAGGAGACACATTAAAAGCATCATCACTTATACCGAAAGATGTCGCACTAGATGGTATGACAATGTCACGAGCATGCTTCCCTTCAAAAAGTTTGTGATTGAAGGTCAGCTTGGCATGATCAGTCCAACAACATCATCAACAAACATAATGACCCAATGATTAAGGAGGGATATCCAATGGACAGCTTCACAACATAGGACTCGGCGTGCTTCACCACATGATCAAAGATGAACTGACCAAAATCAAAAGAAGTGCGAGTACCTATCTAGTAGACGAGGCATGCAAGAGATGGAGTGACACCTGAGCCATGAGAGGACGGCGTCCAGGTAGCAATTCTAATCTTATAGAGGACATAATACTTAACTCAATAATGCCGAAGGCAACAACCCTTTCTTCGGCTCCATTCTTTCTTGTTGTCTCTAGAAGATTCATGAACAATAGTCTTCATGAAGGGAAATATATCGGGATCGATGATCCTTCCTCACCCTAAGTAGTCATTTCACAGACGGAGAGAACTCAAAACACTGACCTCTCACATGAACCTTCCTAAAGTCAGGATTATTAGGCATGTTAAGACCGGAAGATAGATTCACCACAAACTCTTTAACAAACTTGGGATAATAACAACCAATCTCAACAATGATTATAAGTTTTCAGAATCCTTGATCACATCATCATTCTCAGACCTATCCTCAATAACTTCCTCACCATCTCCACTAGTAGATCTAACTTCTAGATTCTCTTCAACGACAACACGAGAATCAAAAGTAATGGGAGCAGATTTACCTCAAACCATTACATATGGTGCTGCAATTTGTGAGATGGTAGGCTGCTTCTCGGTGGGGGGAATGCGGACTCTCATCTTCACTTGTCGGAGAGGAAGGCATAATTTCCTCTTTAGAAGAGTTGCTAGGGGACACATCTGCACTAATGTCAGCTATAGACAAGGCCACATTCTTCTAAGGTGGTTTCTTTATGGATTTACAAGCAAGGAGTTTTCTTTGGTGAGTGGGGATTTTCTTGGATGACAATATCGTCGAATTGGCCAACCAGTACGCTGGCCAATGAGAAAAATTGAGTAATAATCAAAATCCTATAGTATAGTCGAATTAGCCAACCAGATAAATAGGCCTGTGAACGATAATACAAGCCTATACCTAGTAATTGCTACAAACTCATCACACAGAGGCCAAGAGCAGAGTTAAGAGCCTCAAATTGATTAGCATCAATAGATTTTGTGAAGATATCTGCAAGTTCTTTTTTAGTAAAAACATGCTTAAGACTTATTTCTCTTCTTCCACAAGCTCACGAATAAAGTGGTGGCGTATATATATGTGCTTTGTTCTGCTGTGCTGAACATGATTCTTGAAAATATTGATAGCATTCATACTGCGCAATACAATGTCATGATATCTTACAGAACATCATACTCACTAAGCATCTGTTTCATCCACAAGAGTTGAGTGCAGCTACTTCCTGCAGCAATATATTCTGCCTCGAAAGTGGATAGAGACCCACAATTTTGTTTCTTGCTAAACCAAGAGGTAAGGTTATTACCAAGAAAGAAACACCCAATTTAAGCACTTTTTCTGTCTTCGGCATTTCTAGCCCAATCAGCATCACAATACCCAACTAGATTGGAGTTGGTATCAGAGAAATACAAAATACCATAAACAATATTGACAAAAATGTATTTTATGATGGGCCTAACCTGAGTAAGATGACTAACCTTGGGGTTTGCTTGGTAATGAGAAAAAACACCAATAGAAAAGGTTATGTCAGGGTGACTGACAGTGAGATAAAGCAAGCTTTAACAACTCCCTCATCATATTAGGAGAGTCTGACATGAGTAGCAACCGGAGTACGCTAGTGGCTAACATTTTCAAGATCAAACTTCTTCACAATGTTTTTCACGTACTTGCTTTGAGAGATAAGATCTCATCTTCCATTTGTAGGTTCTTTATATGTTGTTGGCAAGTTTCTAGAGTAAGATGAGATCTTTGTCTTTCAAAGTAAGTACAAAGATCCCATCTTCCATTTACTGGCTCTTTAAGAGATAAAGATCCCATTTTACTCAAGAAGTACGAATTATTCCAGCGAAACAAAAAACTTGCCATAAATACAGTTCAGCACAAAGCGACCAAAATGTCTCAACATTTCTTGGAGCATGTTGCAAGACATCTTGTCAAACATACTTGCCATAAAAAACAAGTCAACAACATACATAATGACATGTGGAGTATTTAAGCCATGTTTGTTTCTTTGGAGCATGATTTATGATCGTTTTTACCGAGATGTCGTTTTTCTCTTTGAGAAAATGAGGGTATAACATATGTAATTTACGTATCAAACAACCTCCCTCATCTCCGATTTAATCGTTTGGCAATAATAGAAGAAGTTGAAAATAGCATGTGGATCTTAAAAAAAAAGATCAAAGTACTCGAAAGCATTTAAATATCTAGATATTTGATATATCCATTTCATATACATTTCGTGCACTTGCGTTGGCTGTGTATACCTTACCTTAGTGGTAAGAAAATGACAACAAGGAAAAAAAAAGCAATGTTGAAATATGGTTATATCGTATTTCACAATTCGGCTAAGAACTTTTGAATAATCTAACAAGCTGTAATTGTGATTGACAGCATTAATTATGAAATATGGGTATTTGCATAATTAAATAATTATTTATGGTGGTATTAATTATTTATTGTTTGATCAAGTAAATAATTAATTGAATTTTAAGTTGGGTCTTATGGATACTGTAAAATTTGAAATTCCTAGGCCCAGTACCAGCAATAATGCGCGCCTATTTTGGGTAGATAATACTCAATATTCTCTCTTTAATTAGTTGCTAGATATGTGGAAAAGAAATCAGGTAACTAATTAAATAAGAGAGAGAATAATAATGGTAGAGATATTCTCTCCATTAAATAAGGAAATAAAATATTTTCCTTTATTCTCTCTCATAATTAATTTCCTAATATCTAGGAGAATAATAATAGTGGAAATATTCTCTCCATTAAATAAAGAAATAAGATAATGTCTTCATTATTCTCAAATATCTAGATTCCTTAAATATATGAGAAAAATAAGTAAATAAATATCCTAGATTATGATTTGATGGATGAGAGAAAAAGTAATATTTGTAGTCAAGATCCAATGGTTAATGCTTAACTGCAAAATAGGAAAGAATAAATGATAATTAAATATCTCTAGGATCTTTCTAGAATATCTATTTTCTACCACTATAAATAAGGGTCTAAGAGAAAGCAAAAGAAGGACAATTGCATGAGCAAAATTTCACCCATCATACTTGGTGTTGGACGAAAATTCTTTTCCTATCTCCCTTCTTGGAACTCTGTGATTCCAATCACATAGTTACGGTGCGATCTAAATACCTCGTTCTAGATTGTAGTGAGATAAAGATTGCTCCCACTCATCTTTCTTGTTCACCTCGGAAATTACATCTCGAAAATCATTGTCGAGTTTAGATCGTTGAGGAGCAAAACTTAGAAGATAGTCTTTGTAACACTGAAGACGGAGCAGTGAAAGCTTGAAGATTCTGTAGCTGAGCCAAATTATGTGAGTCTCTCTGAATCTTTAAAGTATTCTTGTTGGTTGCTATGTATTGCTTTCCTGAATAATTAATAAGTAAATTTAGATTTTGTTAGATAACCATAATATTAATTAGCTCTTGTTAGTGTAATTAATTAATTCCGCAACTAATATGGTTATTAAGGTGCTATAATCACAAACACACTCTAGGGTCCAACTTTAGACTTTTTACCATGGGCTCCTCACATCCACGAAGACCTTGGTTAACACCGCACCGGGAGGCACGGTATTGACTAAAACACCTTCCGAGTTTCACGAATTATTAGAAGAATTGACGCGCTCTAACGACCAGTGCCCAGAGGAGAGACGACTAATGAAGGCGAATCCCGCCATTGTGAATGCCACGACCTCTGCCATCGACGTCGAGGTGATGAAACAGATGACGGCTCAAATGGAGGATCTCCAAAGACATATGAAGAGCATGCAAGCAACTGCGCATGCCGTTTCCTGCATGGAATTGTAGATCAAACGAAAAATGCCAAAGATCAAGATCAACTCGAGGGACAAGTTGGCAGATCCTTGAGGTTCTCACCACTCGACCACATGGGGCCCTCCCAAGCAACACCATGAACAACCCAAAGGAGCTTTGCAACGCCATCACTCACCGGAGTGACGTTACTCAAAAGCCAAAGATAGTCAATGATAAGGCATCTTCATCAAGAACACATGCGGCCAAGCCTTCTCCTCCGGCACGAGTCTATACGCCAAAAATTCCATACTTGAAGAGGCTCACGGTGCCACTCTTTGTGAAGTGTAGCGCGCTTCTACAACAAGAGCTCCTGCCAAAGTTGAAGGACCCGAGCAAATTCACATTGTCGTGCATCATAGGAAATGTCTTCATCAACAACGCTTTGGGCGACTTAGGTTTAAGCATCAATCTTATGCCTTCGGCCATCTTCAACAAGCTCAGGGTGGATGAACTAAATCCTACATGCACAGCTCTATAACTAGCAGACCGGACCGTAAGGCATCCACGTGGCTTCGTGGAAGACCTCCTCGTGAAAGTCGGAAAATTTACTTTTTTGGCCAATTTTTACATCCTCATGAAGCTCATGGAGGACCGCGAGACCTCCAGACTTTTGGGAAGAGTCTTCTTGGCCACTTGTGGTACGTGCATCGACGTACAAAAAAGGGGAGCTAACGGCGCGTGTGAAGAACAAGAAATAGACGTTTGGGATCTACAAAACCCAAAAGCACAAGAAAAAAAGAGGTCTATGTCCTCAACATTGACAAAGTCAAGCCTACGCCGCCCCACCACCACCACGCACTCCACCGGACAAATAAACATAAAGCACGAGCAATGATGCGTCATCAAAGTCTCAATTCAAACTAAGGAGAACAATGGCCGAAGGCGTTCAATGAAATATGGAGAAAGAAAGAGAGCGTCTATATAGATCCACCGCCGCCTCATCGCGGCGGTCACAAGTAGGGAGATCGGCCACCTCCGCAAGGTAAGTTCCCTTTTCTCTGGTATTATGCAAACTACATAGAGCACAATGTAGGTTTTAAGTTTTTTTTTTTTTGGGGGGGGGGGGGGGGGGGGAGGGGGGGGGGGGGGGTGGTTGTCAATGGTGCCCACAAGAAGAGTAATAGTGTCTATTTGTGTACATTTGATGTAATATAGTCTCACATAGACTCTTGCTTGTAATTGCTTATTCATTAATAAAAGTTGAAACATTCATTCATTCTACATTGTCTGTTTGAAGCTTTATGATAAAACCTTAGTCTTTAGTCCAGAAACAAACTTAACAACTTATGAAGAGACAAATGTAGATTTGCATGAACAAACTCTTCGTAGTTTGCTTAAAACGATATATTCGCAATCTATGGGTCAAAGGACTATTGACCTTAGTACGATTGTTAGGAGAATCTATGATGTCTGGTTATGGGACATTGAGAGTTGGAGACTCTATCGTTCTTCTAGGTATCTTCCGAAAGTACTGAATTGAACAGTGCACTTCTAGAGACAGAATAAGAACAAACCATTTAACCTCTTATGTCTCGAAGTCACTACGTATGAATTGCATCGTGCTTACCTTAATCTTGAAATGAGACATGCAATTTCACAGCTTACGTATTCTCATTTGAGAAAGTCAGAGTTCGGACACACTATGTGATTCTGAACAGGACCTATTGGTGAAGTACTAAGTTGTGAAGATGTCATGAGTAACTTCGTGAAGTTCTCATAGATTTGGAATTCATGTACAAGATTGCTGAAATGCAATGTATATCACATCATGCTTTGTTCCTTGGAATGTGAATAAATGAACTGGCCAGTGTCACAATTGAGTCTTGACTCTTTTGAATGAAACAATGTGACTTGTCAGCTCCTCGTCAATACATTGTTTCTAACTTATTCACAAGCGACAAAGGAGTTGAGGAAATAACAGCTAGAAGGGTAAAATGATAATTTTGTAAATCCCGACTAGCTAATGATATTCATGAAGGGTAAACATAGATAATATTCAGTGGATCCAGTCATTACAATTAGGTTGAATTCTTGAGTAGAAAATAAATTCATTTGAATCGAGAGATTTTCAGTGTCAACTCTTTAGTGGAGTCAGTTGACATTAAGTTAAACTTGGAAAAGGTTTGTGAACTTTTGAGTCCAATTATTTAGCTCAAGCTTTGTTCATTTGGATCCATGAGGTCACTGTCACAAATCATATCGAGTAGGAACAATTAAACTAGAAGCTAAGTCAAAACAAGAATGAGACAAGTTTTACGAAAATTGTCGAAAGGGTAATTTTGTCTTTTTGGACATGGCATGGAATGACTGTCAATAAATTTTTTGACATGGTCATATGATGACTTAAATAACTCAGCCATGATGTGTTCATTGGGCCTTGTGAATTAATTTCATTTCATAGAATTTTACTTGAAAATTATTAATGGACTTTTCTTATGTTGTCATGAACAAGTAAAGAAAAATCTAGAAAGGCTTTCTAGAAGCCTTTTGGCCGTCCAACCCAAGGGAATGGGAGATAAAATTTTGTACAGCCCTAGTGTGAAAGATAGTTTATTTTGTGTGTTATCGGCCCAGCCCCAATCGCGACCAATCATAGGGGAAAAAGCGGTCAGACTTGCCCTGGCCATTGATCGGCCCGTGGGCCTGTTCCGACGAGGGCCGGCCCGATAGCCTCGGCCCAAAAACCGAGCTCGGCCCCGCGAGGCCGACCTCGGCCTCAGCTCGCCTGGTCGAGCTCGCCACTTGGACTGGTCGAGCTCGCCCCTTCGCTTGGTCGAGCTCGTCAGCTCGCCCTTGGTCGAGCTCGTCAGCTCGCCCTTGGTCGAGCTCGTCCCTTCGCCCCTGGTCGAGCTCGTCAGCTCGCCTTTGGTCGATCTCATCACTTCGCTCCGCTTAGTCGAGCTCGTCAGCTCGCCCTTGGTCGAGCTCGTCACTTCGCTCGGTCGAGCTCGTCAGCTCGCCCTTGGTCGAGCTCGTCCCTTCGCCCTTGGTCGAGCTCATCACTTCGCCCTTAGTCGAGCTCGTCAGCTCGCCCTTGGTCGAGCTCGCCCCTTCGCCCTTGGTCGAGCTCGTCAGCTCGCCCTTGGTCGAACTCGTCACTTCGCTCGGTCGAGCTCGTTAGCTCGCCCTTGGTCGAGCTCGTCACTTCGCCCGTAGTCGAGCTCGTCAGCTCGCCCTTGGTCGAGCTCGACCTCGGTGTCAGAGGCCCATCCTCGGTGAAGGAACACGCCAATGACGCCAGCCTATATTATCTTCGGACAGGAGGCACATCAATAACACCAGTCTATGTTATCCCCTGCCGAGCCCATGCTGTCCCCAGCCGAGGGGCCCACCAGTGACGCCACCCTACATTATCTTCGGTCAGGAGGCACATCAATAGCACCAGTCTATGTTATCCCCTGCCGAGCCCATGCTATCCCCAGCCGAGGGGCCCACCAATGACCCCTTTGGTCGCCTATAAATATGAGAGGCCCACTCTCTTCAAAAGGTAATCCAAAAATTCCATTTCTTGAGTGCAAAAACGCTGCCGAACTCACCTCTTGCTCGTTTCTCTCAAGTCTTGGCCCCTAAATGCTCAAACCCCTTTTTATCCATCTCAACCCGACTAATGTTGAGCGTCGGAGAGGTAAACATGGGCACCCCCTGTTTTCCCTTTGTAGTTCACGCCTCCCCGCTTGTTTTTCAGGTGCTTGGGCGAAGTGGACGTTACCAACAGCTAAGGGACGACTTGGGCCATCAAGTCCGACACGCTCGAGCCCGGGCGAGACCACTCGGTCCGACCTTGGGTCTAACCGCCCGCGGCTCCTAAATCGTTGTCCGAAAAACGGCGACAACATTTTGGCGCTAGAAGGAAGGGATCTCTCGACCTTGGCGACGCATTCCCTCTACCACTCTTCTTCATCCTTCAACGGCAAAACTCTCGAGAGATGAGTCAATTGCCCGTCACCTCCATGGGCGCCCGAGCGACTAGCTCGAGGCACAACCCCCAAAGTTCTGCGCGCCGTCTCGAAGGGCAACCTCATGATAATGAGAGCCAACCTCGAGAGGACGCGGCTCGGAGGCTCGCCGAGCTCTTAGACCGCCCCGGCATCACCGGCGCGCTCGTCGTCGACCTCCTCGACTCCAACGACGTCGGCGACGTCAACCACGAGGCCAACCTCGACCACGCTGTTCACAAAAGGGGACGCTCGCGCACGCTTCCAAGGGGACACCCTCGGGCGACCGCACCGAGACATCAACTTTCTGACGAGCACGCGCACGCGCCCTTGAGGGGACACCCTCGGGCGACCACGCCAAGGCGTCAAAACTCACGCCATACCCGAGGACGCTCAGTCTCGAGGTCCCGAAAGGGACGCTCCAAGCTCACCGTCCGCGTCCAAAACCCTTGTGAAGATGACAACATCTATGGTCGCGGCCCCCATCAAGGGCGTCGCCGGAATGACACGCCCTTACCAAGGGTGATAGGGACAGCCTCCGGAGACTTGAGAGACCGCCTCGGTTCTCAAAGAGAAGATCACGAGTTCAACTTGAGAGAAAAACTGAACGCCCGACGCGAGATCGCGAGCGACGCACCCAAAGTGAAACGCACCGCCACACTCGCCGCATCAGCCGTTGCTCCCAGCTCACGAAGGAAGAGACGCAGAAAAGGTCGAGCCCCTAATGGCCTTCCCATCCCAATCCCGAAGCGATCCTTCGTCCCTCTCAACGCAACGCCCGACCGGATCCTGAGCTTACACCAGGAAAAGCTAGGATCCCCGGCCCCGCTGAAGATGGGTCCCGCGACGCGGGACAGAAGCAAGCAATGCGACGAGCTCGCCAGTTCGCCTAAGCCGAGCTCGCCTTGCCAGTTCGCCAGGTCGAGCTCGCCAGTTCGCCTAGGCCGAGCTCGCCAGTTCGCCTAGGCCGAGCTCACCTTGCCAGTTCGCCTAGGCCGAGCTCGCCAGTTCGCCTAGGCCGAGCTCGCCAATTCACCTAAGGTGAGCTCGCCTTGCCAGTTCGCCAGGTCGAGCTCGCTAGTTCGCCTAGGCCGAGCTCGCCAGTTCGCCTAGGCCGAGCTCGCCTTGCCAGTTCGCCTAGGCCGAGCTCGCCAATTCACCTAAGCCGAGCTCGCCTTGCCAGTTCGCCAGGTCGAGCTCGCCAGTTCGCCTAGGCCGAGCTCGCCAGTTCGCCTAGGCCGAGCTCGCCAGTTCGCCTAGGCCAAGCTCGCCAATTCTCCTAAGCCTAGCTCGCCTTGCCAGTTCGCCAGGTCGAGCTCGCCAGTTCGCCTAGGCCGAGCTCGCCAGTTCGCCTAGGCCGAGCTCGCCAGTTCGCCTAGGCCGAGCTCGCCAATTCTACTAAGCCGAGCTCGCCTTGCCAGTTCACCTGGTCGAGCTCCTGGTCGAGCTCGCCACTTCGCCTGGTGGAGCTCCTAGTCGAGCTCGCCACTGCTCCTGGTCGAGCTCGCCACTTCGCCTGGTCGAGCTCGCCACTTCGCCTGGTGGAGCTCCTAGTCGAGCTCGCCCCTTCGCCTGGTCGAGCTCCTAGTCGAGCTCGCCACTGCTCCTTGTGGAGCTCGTCGCTTCGCCTGGTCAAGCTCCTAGCCGAGCTCGCCACTGCTCCTAGTCGAGCTCGCCACCTCGCCTAATCGAACTCACCCCTTCGCCAAGTCGAGCTCGTCAGTTCGTCAAGTTCGCCTGGTCGAGCTCGTCGCCTCGTCTGTCGAGCTCGCCACTTCGTCTAGTCGATCTGGAGCGACTTCATCACTTCGTCCAAACGTCTTTGGATTCGGTTCGTCAGCTCAAACGTGTTGGGCCAACTCTCTCGAAACAGAAAACAAATAATAATAATAATAGTAAAGTCTCAAGGGGTCGATGGTTAGGCCGAAGGTCCCGAAGGGAGACTCCCCCCGTAACACCTCGAGATGAGTACATTCCTCGAGTCGAGTTAGAGTCCACGAGTCGACCGTTACTCCTCGTGCCGATTCTTCACATATCCCCTCGAGTCGAGCTCGCTCCTCGAGTCCAGTTCGCCCCTCGAGTCGAGCTCGCTCCTCGAGTCCAGTTCGCTCCTCGAGTCGAGCTCGCTCCTCGAGTCGAGCTCCGAGTCCGCGAGTCGACTAATACTCCTCGTTCCGACTCTTCACACAACTCCTCGAGTCGAGATCGCTCCTCGAGTCCAGTTCGCTCCTCGAGTCGAGCTCGCTCCTCGAGTCGAGCTCGCTCCTCGGGTCGAGCTCGCTCCTCGAGTCGAACTCCGAGTCCGCGAGTCGACTGATACTCCTCGCCGACTCTTCATACAACTCCTCGAGTCGAGCTCGCTCCTCGAGTCGAGTTCGCTCCTCGAGTCGAGCTCGCTCCTCGAGTACAGTTCGCTCCTCGAGTCGAGCTCGCTACTCGTGTCGAGCTCCCAGTCCGCGAGTCGACTAATACTCCTCGTGCTGACTCTTCACGCAATTCCTCGAGTCGAGCTCGCTCCTCGAGTCGAGCTCGCTCCTCGGGTCGAGCTCGCTCCTCGAGTCGGGCTCCGAGTCCGCGAGTCGAATGATACTCCTCGCCGACTCTTCACGCAATTCCTCGAGTCGAGCTCGCTCCTCGAGTCCAGTTCATTCCTCTAGTCGAGCTCGCTCCTCGAGTCCAGTTCACTCCTCGAGTCGAGCTCGCTCCTCGGGTCGAGCTCGCTCCTCGAGTCGAGATCCGAGTCCGCGAGTTGACTGATACGTCTCGCCAACTCTTCACGCAATTCCTCAAGTCGAGCCCAGTCCGCTCCTCGAGTCCAGCTCGCTCCTCGAGTCGAGCTCCGGGTCCGCGAGTCGACTGATACTCCTCACCGACTCTTCACTCAATTCCTCGAGTCGAGCTCGCTCCTCGAGTCCAGTTCGCTCCTCCGGTCGAGGTCGCTCCTCGAGCCCAGTTCGCTCCTCGAGTCGAGCTCGCTCCTCGAGTCGAGCTCCGTATCCACGAGTCGACTAATACTCCTCGTGCCGACTCTTCACGCAATTCCTCGAGTCCAGCTCGCTCCTCGAGTCCAGTTCGCTCCTTGACTCCAGCTCGCTCCTCGAGTCGAGTTCGCTCCTCGAGTCGAGCTCCGAGTCCGCGAGTCGACTGTTCCTCGTACCGACTCTACACGCAACTCCTCGAGTCGAGCTCGCTCCTCGAGTCCAGTTCGCTCCTCGAGTCGAGCTCGCCCCTAAAGTCCGGTTCGACCCTCGAGTCGAGCTCGCCCCTCGAGACGAGCTCATTCCTCGAGTTGGGTCCAAGTCCACGAGTCGACCAATACCCCTCACACCGACTCTTCACGAAACTCCTCGTGCAGGCTCTACATGAGTCCTCGAGTCGAGTTCGAGTCCACGAGTCAACCGATACTCCTCGTGCCAACTTTTCACATATCTCGTCGAGACGAGCTCATCCCTCGAGTCGAGCTCCGAGTCCGCGAGTCGACCGATACTCCTCCCGCCTACTCTTCACGATGCTCATCGTGCAGGCTCTACATGAGTCCTCGAGTTGAGTCCCGAGTCCACAAGTCGAACGAAACTCCTCGTGCAGGCTCTACATGAGTCCTCGAGTCGAGTTCGAGTCCACGAGTCGACCGATACTCCTCGTGCCGACTCTTCACATACCTCCTCGAGACGAGCTCATTCCTCGAGTCGAGGTCCGAGTCCGCGAGTCGACCGATACTCCTCGCGCCGACTCTTCACGAAACTCATCGTGCAGGCTCTACATGAGTCCTCGAGTCGATTTTGAGTCCACAAGTCGAACGAAACTCCTCGTGCAGGCTCTACATGAGTCCTCGAGTCGAGTTCGAGTCCACGAGTCAACCGATACTCCTCGTGCCAACTTTTCACATATCTCGTCGAGACGAGCTCATCCCTCGAGTCGAGCTCCGAGTCCGCGAGTCGACCGATACTCCTCCCGCCTACTCTTCACGATGCTCATCGTGCAGGCTCTACATGAGTCCTCGAGTTGAGTCCCGAGTCCACAAGTCGAACGAAACTCCTCGTGCAGGCTCTACATGAGTCCTCGAGTCGAGTTCGAGTCCACGAGTCGACCGATACTCCTCGTGCCAACTCTTCACATATCTCGTCGAGACGAGCTCATTCCTCGAATCGAGCTCCGAGTCCGCGAGTCGACCGATACTCCTCGTGCCAACTCTTCACATATCTCGTCGAGACGAGCTCATTCCTCGAGTCGAGCTCCGAGTCCGCGAGTCGACCGATACTCCTCCCGCCTACTCTTCACGATGCTCCTCGTGCAGGCTCTACATGAGTCCTCGAGTTGAGTCCCGAGTCCACAAGTCGAACGAAACTCCTCGTGCAGGCTCTACATGAGTCCTCGAGTCGAGTTCGAGTCCACGAGTCGACCGATACTCCTCATGCCAACTCTTCACATATCTCGTCGAGACGAGCTCATTCCTCGAGTCGAGCTCCGAGTCCGCGAGTCGACCGATACTCCTCCCGCCTACTCTTCACGATGCTCCTCGTGCAGGCTCTACATGAGTCCTCGAGTTGAGTCCCGAGTCCGCAAGTCGATTGACACTCCTCGTGCAGGCTCTACATGAGTCCTCGAGTTGAGTCCCGAGTCCGCGCTCGCCGCCCAGCTCGTGAGCCGAAAGGCAACGAGTTTCAAATGGGTTTCAAAGGCTTGCGTCCGCCGGGCGTACCTGGTCTAGCCAGCGTCCACGGGAAACCTGGCCACGCAAATGTGGCTCCACGCTCGCCGCCCAGCTCGCGAGCCGAAAGGCAGCGAGTTTCAAATGGGTTTCAAAGGCTTGCATCCGCCGGGCGTACCTGGTCTAGCCAGCGTCCACGGGAAACCTCGCCACGCAAATGTGGCTCCGCGCTCGCCGCCCAGCTCGTGAGCCGAAGGGCAGCGAGTTTCAAATGGGTTTCAAAGGCTTGCGTCCGCCGGGCGTACCTGGTCTAGCCAGCGTCCACGGGAAACCTGGCCACGCAAATGTGGCTCCACGCTCGCCGCCCAGCTCGTGCGCCGATAGGCAGCGAGTCACAAATGGGTCTCAAAAGCTTGCGTCCGCCGGGCGTATCTGGTCTAGCCAGCGTCCAAGGGAAACCTGGCCACACGAATGTGGCATCACGCTCGCCACCCAGCTCGTGCGCCGTTAGGTAGCGAGTTACAAATGGGTTTCAAAGGCTTGCGTCCGCCGGGCGTATCTGGTCTAGCCAGCATCCACGGGAAACCTCGCCACATGTTTCCTCGTACAGACTCTACATAAGTCCTCGAGTCGAGTCCCGAATGTGGCACCGCGCTCGCCGCCCAGCTCGTGCGCCTTTAGGCAGCGAGTTGCAAATGGGTTCTAAAGGCTTGCGTCCGCCGGGCGTATCTGGTCTAGCCGGCGTCCACGGGAAACCTCACCACATGTCTCCTCGTGCAGACTCTACATGAGTCCTCGAGTCGAGTCCCGAATGTGGCACCGCGCTCACCGCCCAACTCGTGTGCCGTTAGGCAGTGAGTTACGAATGGGTTTCAAAGGCTTGCGTCCGCCGGACGTATCTGGTCTAGCCAGCGTCCACGGGAAACCTCGCCACATGTCTCCTCGTGCAGACTCTACATGAGTCCTCGAATCGAGTCCCGAATGCGGCACCGCGCTCGCCGCCCAGCTCGTGAGCCGGCAGGCAGCGAGTTACAAATAGGGTTTCAAAGGCTTGCGTCCGCCGGGCGTACCTGGTCTAGCCAGCGCCCGCGGAAAACCGAATCACACAAATATGACACCAAGGCCCCCCGGGGCCCAAGTCATGCAAATCGATCGCGCCTTTATTGGTAGGTCAAGAAAGTAAGCCACGCACGATCGACTCAGAACAATAAGTCGTCCCTCGCGACGCACAAAAGCCGTCCCTCGTGACGCACATAAGTCGTCCCTCGTGACGCACAAAGGCCGTTCCCCGTGACGCAAACCCGAGAGCATTCATCCCGCATCCGCATAAAAGCGTAGATTTTGAGTTTCCACTCGACCTACGCTCGACCGCAAACTCGGGGGGCTAATATTATCGGCCCAGCCCCAATCGCGACCAATCATAGGGGAAAAAGCGGTCAGACTTGCCCTGGCCATTGATCGGCCCGTGGGCCTGTTCGGACGAGGGCCGGCCCGACAGCCTCGGCCCAAAAACCGAGCTCGGCCCCGCGAGGCCGACCTCGGCCTCAGCTCGCCCTTTCGCTTGGTCAAGCTCGCCTGGTCGAGCTCGCCACTTGGACTGGTCGAGCTCGCCCCTTCGCTTGGTCGAGCTCGTCAGCTCGCCCTTGGTCGAGCTCGTCAGCTCGCCCTTGGTCGAGCTCGTCCCTTCGCAATGAACAATGTGTCGCAACAACAACATCATGAAATCGAGACTGCCGCCGACATGCTCTACAATCTCCATGATATGTTTGGAGGGCAAAGGCGTCAAGCAAGGCAACAAGCAGTTTGACAGTTTATGAACTGTCGCAAGAAGGCTGAGACTCTTGTCAGGGAATATATGATGCTGATCATTAGTTACCTGAATAAGATGGAAATCCTAGTATCTAAGATTAACGAGGAAACCAAAATAGATATGATCTTGGAAACTCTCCCCGAATCTTTTGATACTTTCAAGTGGAACTACTCCATGAACAAGCTAGAGTACATTGTTACCGAGCTTATGAAGGAGCTTCACACTGCTTAAGGTCTCACTAAGAGAAAGAGGAATCAAGGAGAGGCACATGCTACTGAGCACAAAGCCTCCGCCTCTGGATCTAAGAAGAGACCTCACAAGGCCGATAAGAAGAACTGTCCTGCCAATCTCAAAGCAAAGGAACATAGTATTGTACTAATTACCGAAGCATGCTTAGTTGCTGATAATGTATCAACGTGGATTCTTGACTCCGCTGCTACTAACCATATTTGTTGTTCCTTGACTGGTTTCAAGAAAACTAAAAGCTTGGAGGAAGGTGACTTCTGTTTCAAATGGGATGATGGGAGCCTGGTGTCTGCGAAGGCTATGGGATCCGTGACGCTGTCTTTTGAAGACCGCACTTTAAACTTGAATAATGTTTATTTTGTTCCTACCTTTGGGAAGAACTTAATATCTGTTGCTCGTCTTCTTGAGCAAGATTATTATTTAAAGTTCATAAAGAATGGAATTCGTATTTCTTTTTCAAATTCTTTTGTCATTGATGCATGTATGAATAATGGTCTTTTTACATTTATCCCACTCAACCTTCTCTTTTAGACACCGAAATAGATAATGATCTAGTTAGGGAGCCAAAAAGGATCAAACTATCTGAATCCTCCGATCTAATAAAATCAACATATCTCTGGCACTTAAGACTTGGTCATATCAGTCTAGACATGATTAAGAGACTTGTGAGGGACGGTCCACTCCAAGCCTCTGCAATAGGTTCACTACCTACTTGTGAATCTTGCATAGAAGGTAAAATGACTAAGCGACCTTTCTCAGATAAGGGTCGAAGAGCCACTGAGCTGCTGGAACTAGTACATTCTAATGTATGTGGTCCGCTCAGCCAACAGACACGTGGTGGAGACGAATACTTCGTTACATTCACTGACGATTACTCAAGATACGATTTTATCTATTTGCTCACACACAAATCTGAGACCTTTAACGTATTTAAGGTCTTTAGGGCTTTAGTGGAAAAGCAAACTGGCAAAGTGATCAATACCTTTCGATCCGATCGAGGTGGTGAGTATATGTCTGGAGAGTTCAATGACTTTCTTAAAGAAGAAGGTATTGCTTCTCAACTTACCGCACCTGGAAAACCTCAACAAAAAGGAGTGTCAGAGAGAAGAAACCGAACTCTTATGGAGATGGTTAGATCAATGATGAGTTACTCATCACTCGCTCTTTCCTTTTAGGGATATGCTCTCGAAACAGCCGCTTACATTCTGAACCAAGTTCCATCCAAAACGGTTCCTGGTACTCCTTATGAACGATGGACTGGCCGTAAAGTAAATCTAGGCCGCATCAAAATTTGGGGTTGCCCTGCACACGTGCTGATGCAAAAGACTAGCAAGTTGGATAGTAGGTCAGAATTATGTCTGTTCGTTGGATATCCAAAGAAAACCAAAGGTTTAACATTCTTTAGTCCCGAGGACGATAAGACTTTCGTTAGCACGAACGCTCGTTTCCTTGAGGAGGACTTTATGAAGGATGCAAAACCGAGAAGCAAAATTGTGCTTGAAGAAAAGTTGGGTGAGGAAGCTTCTACCTCATCTGTAAGAACTGTTCTTACCCCAACTGAAACACAACCTAACTCATCAGAATCTCGTCAAGTAGTACTTCGACGTAGTGGGAGGGCTACTCAAAAGCCTGACAGGTACATGTCCTATGGAGACTCTCTCGTTGCCGTCTCCGACATGGATGATCCTGTTTCCTATAGCCAAGCAATGGCTTGTTCTGAATCAAACCTTTGGCTTGACGCCATGAAAGTTGAAATGCACTCGATGTATGTCAACAAAGTCTGGAAACTTGTAGACCTTCCTGAAGGGATTAAACCCGTAGGGTGTAAGTGGATATACAAGAAGAAAAGAGGTCCGGATGGGAACTCGAGACATTCATAGCACGACTTGTTGCTAAGGGTTATACCCAACAAGAAGGGATTGACTATGAAGAAACCTTCTCGCCAGTCGCGATGTTTAAATCCATCCGCATACTTCTATCCATAGCTGCAGCTCTCGACTATGAGATCTGGCAAATGGATGTCAAGACGGCCTTCCTGAATGGCAATCTTGACGAGCGCATTTACATGGCTCAACCAGATGGTTTCGTGGAAAAAGGTCAACAGACCAAGGTTTGTGAGTTGCTTAAGTCCGTTTATGGATTAAAGAAAGCATCTAGGTCATGGAATATTAGATTCGATGAAACTGTAAAGAGCTTCGGCTTTGAGCAGTCAATAGATGAGCCGTGCATTTACAAGTTAATGCAAGAAGATAGAGTTGTATTTCTGGTACTATATATCGATGATATATTACTCATTGGTAATGATAAGGGTAAGTTATCTGAGGTTAAGGTCTGGCTGGCAAAGCAATTCGATATGAAGGATCTAGGAGAAGCCGCGTACATTCTGGGGATCCAAATCTTTCGAGATAGGAAAAACCGGACCCTGTCGCTCTCTCAAGCATCTTATATTGATAAGGTGATGGATCGCTTCTCGATGCAAGACTCCAAGAAGGGCAAAACACCCTTTAGGCATGGAGTTTCACTCTCTAAGGACCAGTCTCCCAAGACTGCTCAAGAGATCGAAGACATGAGAAAAATTCCTTACGCCTAAGCCGTAGGAAGTCTCATGTATGCTATGCTTTGCACTAGACCTGACATTTGTTTTGCCGTTGGCGTAGTTAGCCGATTCCAATCCAACCCTGGACCCGAGCATTGGATTGCTGTTAAGCATGTTCTCAATTATCTTCGAAGAACTAGGAACTTGATGCTTACATACTAAGGTACTGACCTGACTATGACGGGATATACCGACTCCGATTTTCAAGCGGATAAGGATTCCAGGAAATCCACTTCGGGATCTGTGTTCATCCTTAATGGTGGAGCTATTGTGTGGAGGAGTATTAAGCAATCTTGCATTGCTGACTCCACAATGGAAGCAGAATATGTGGCTGCTTGTGAAGCATCCAAAGAGGCTGTATGGCTTATAAAATTCCTTAAGTATTTGGAAGTTGTTCCAAACGTCGACGAGCCCATGACCCTTTATTGTGATAATTGTGGGGCTGTCGTTAACTCAAAGGAACCTCGAAGCCATAAGCGCTCTAAACATATTGAGAGGAAATACCAGTTGATTCGAGAGATCGTGCAACGCGGAGACGTGGAAGTGAATAAGATCTCAACGGTGGACAAACTGGAAGATCCATTCACCAAGGCCATAGCGAACAAGGTCTTCGACCAACATCGAGAGGGATTAGGCATGAAGGACTACTCACATCTTCTTTGAGTCAAGTGGGAGTTTGTTATCAATGGTGCCCACAAGAAGAGTAGTAGTGTCTATTTGTGTACATTTGATGTAATATAGTCTCACGAAGACTCTTGCTTGTAATTGCTTATTCATTAATAAAAGTTGAAACGTTCATTCATTCTACCTTGTCTGTTTGAAGCTTTATTATAAAACCTTAGTCTTAAGTCCATAAACAAACTTAACAACTTACAAAGAGACAAATGTAGATTTGCATGAACAAACTCTTCGTAGTTTGCTTAAAACGATATATTCGCAATCTAAGGGTCAAATGACTATTGACCTCAGTACGATTATTGTTAGGAGAATCTATGATGTCTGGTTATGGGGCATTGAGAGTTGGAGACTCTATAGTTCGTCTAGGTATCTTCCGAAGGTACTGAATTGACCAGTGAACTTCTAGAGACAAAATAAGAACAAACCATTTAACCTCTTATGTCTCGAAGTCACTACGTATGAATTGCATCGTGCTTACCTTAATCCTGAAATGGGACATGCCATTTCACAGCTTACGTATTCTCATTTGATAAAGTCAGAGTTCGGACTCACTATGTGATTCTGAACAGGACCTATTGGTGAAGTACTAAGTTGTGAAGATGTCATGAGTAACTTTGTGAAGTTCTCATAGATATGGAATTCATGTACAAGATTGCTGAAATGCAATGTATATCACCTCATGCTTTGTTCCTTGGAATGTGAATAAATGAACTAGCCAGTGTCCAAATTGAGTCTTGACTCTTTTGGATGAAACAATCACTACTACAAATTAACATATTGGGTGCGGAAGGGGATTAGGTGCGACATGTCGCACCTAAATGTCGCACCTAAGCACATATTAGGTGCGACATGTCGCACTAGATAATCCTCCAAGCGACTAAAAATTTCGCTGATGATTAGTGGTATCCGGTGCGACGATAGTCCTCGCCCAAACCGCCTCTCTCTCTATCTAACTCTCACTCTCTCTCCGACGCTCGTTCTTCTTCCTCCGCCGTGACCTCTTCGTCGTCCTCCTCCAAGGTACGTCTCTCTCTCTCTCTCTCTCTCTCTCTCTCCCCATCGCTCTTTCAATCACTCATCTCTCTCTCCATTTCCGACCAGCCTGCCGCCCCGCCGCCGTGACCAGCCCGCCGCCTCGCTCCCCCTCCGCCCTCGACCCCCACTCCGGCGCCGTGACCAGCCCGCTGCCCCACTGCCGTGACCAGCCCGCGACCCCCACTCCGCCGCCGTGAACAACCCGCCGCCCCGTTGCCCCACCGCCAATTTTATTAAATTTAGCAGGAAAATAACTTGGGCATTTGGTGCGACATGTCGCACCTAAAAGTGTCGCACCTAAAGGTGTACTTATTAGGTGCGACATGTCACACCTAATGCCTTTTGCGACGGGTTATCCGGTGCGACGATGTCGCACCTAATAAACTTTTAGGTGCGACATATTCGGTATTCGGTGCGACAATCGTCACACCGGATAACGTTTTTTTGTCCTAGTGAATGTGACTTGTTAGCTCCTCGTCAATACATTGTTTCTAACTTATTCACAAGTGACAAAGGAGTTGAGGAAATAACAGCTAGAAGGGTAAATTAGTAATTTTGTAAATCCCGACTAGCTGATGATATTCATGAAGGGTAAACATAGATAATATTCAGTGGATCCAATCATTAAAATTAGGTTGAATTTTTTAGTAGAAAATAAATTCATTTGAATCGAGAGATTCTCAGTGTCAACTCTTTAGTGGAGTCAGTTGACATTAAGCTAAACTTGGAAAATGTTTGTGAACTTTTGAGTCCAAGTATTTAGCTCAAGCTTTGTTCATTTGGATCCATGAGGTCACTGTCACAAATCATATCGAGTAGGAATAGTTAAACTAGAAGCTAAGTCAAAACAAGAACGAGACAAGTTTTACGAAAATTGTCGAAAGGGTAATTTTGTCTTTTTGGACATGGCATGAAATGAATGTCAATAAATTTTTTGACATGGTCATATGATGACTTAAATCACTGGCCATGATGTGCTCATTGGGCTTTGTGACTTAATTTCATTTCATAGAATTTTACTTGAAAATTCTTAATGGGCTTTTCTTATGTTGTCATGAACAAGTAAAGAAAAATCTAGAAAGGCTTTCTAGAAGCCTTTTGGCCGTCCAACCCAAGGGAATGGGAGATAAAATTTCGTGCAGCCCTAGTGTGAAAGAGAGTTTATTTTGTGCATTAATGTACGAAGATATTTGCCAAAAGAAAAAGAGGAAACAAATTTCCTCTATGAGGAAAGAGGGAATCGGCCAAGGCAAGGAGAAGGCAAGCAAAAGAGGAAACAATTTTGCTTCTAGAAGACCTCTCTTGGACGCAAATGAAAAAGGGAAATAAGGCAATTTTGCTCATGAATATGTGATATTCTATAGAAGAGGAAACTACCTTATTGAAAGTAAAGCCTCTCCTATAAATAGGGGCCTTATTCTTCTCATTTGATTCATTCCAAGTTTTAGAGATTTGAGAGCTTCTCTCTCTAGCTTGGCCGCCCCTCCCTCCTTCTCTCTCTCTAAGTTCTTTTCGTTTTTGTTTGGCACCTAGGTCCTCATTTGACCTAGCGTTTTTAGCTCTTCGACTTTAAGACTTGTTCTTGAGTCGTCGTGTTTAAAAGTGCTCACTCACTAATTCCTTTTCTCTCGAGTGATTCTTGTGATAGAAACTTTCGTGGTTGCTCGTGTTGCCGAGGAAAGAAGAGAAGCGTGCTGCGACGGGAGACGAACGTTGCAACTTTCCAAAAGCTTCTCAACGTTCAAGGTTCTAAAAAGGTTAGTAAATTTATAATGTTCATAATAGTTTTTATTTACGTGTACTTGCTCTTTGTCTAGGTTAGTAAAATCGTTTTACTTGTCAAAAGAAAAGTCTTTAAAATTCCACCACTTACCCGAAGCGTTAAACTTTTTCTTAAACCATAGATCAATTCCAACAAGGGGGGGAGGTTTCTTGAATTGCGGGGGACTTTTTGTATACTAGTTATTTTTTCTTTTATTTTTTTAGGTTGTTTTTGTGCGTAGGTAGAATTTAGTGTCTTGTTTGCTTAGATTGATTCACGCATGTTTGTCAATAATTTTGAAAATCTCAAGCTTTAGCTATTGGAACATAATTCACGAATTACCGAGTAAGAAAGAATTTTGTTGACTTTTGTGTTACCCCCTAGGCCCGAATAATGCTTGCTTGAAATGTAGGGAACCTTGAGGATTAGTCTAATTGAACATTTGAAACGAGAACAACGAACACAATAAAACCTTTTCTGATCCCTAGTCGAAGAAAAATTAAGTGCATGCTAATCTAGTTGCGATGATGTATGCATTAGGAAAAGCCAGTTCAAGCCAAAAAGCCTACCTAGAAATTGTTATCATGTAGAACCCACTCAAAAGACCAAACACTAATCCCCTCTCTTTTCTAAATCAGAAAAAGCCGAGCCTAAAAGTTGATATTCCCACAAAGAACCCCGTTAACGTTAGCGACTACCGAGTGAATTCTTTTCGATCTTTTGTGACATGTTTTTATTGACTAGTCTTTATGTTTTCGTTTAGTACATTAGACACCATGCCGGTGAATGTAGTTTATTTTGATTCTTGTTTTGTGAGAAAAAAAAAAAGAATAAAGAATACACAAAAAAAGAAAAGAACAAGGAGAAAAAGAAAAAAGAAAATTACAAAAAAGAGTGATTATTTTTTATTTGTTTTAACTTTTGGCGTGGGGTTGAGTAAAATTTCTTATCGAGACTAGTTTGATGTCTAAGTTTGAGTTGTCTTAAGTTGAAGTTTGGGGGAAGAATTGGTGAAACATGTCTTGAGAAAATAAACGTTGTTAAAAGGCGAAATTCTATGCCAAGAACGTGGGAGGGTTGAGTGAGTGAGAAATCATGTTAGGGTTGAGAATTTTGGTGAGAGTGGAGTCGCTAATGCTAATGTTAAGCCACTAAAACTTCCATTCCATACTTTTGACCATAGCCTTAACATTACAAGCCTTAAAGACCTATGGACTGGTTAGAAATGATGTGTGTACATTAGTGGATATAAAGGGTAACGATGTTGTCAATGGTGCCCACAAGAAGAGTTGTAGTCTTTATTTTGTACATTTGATGTAATAAAGTCTCATGAAGACTCTTGCTTATAATTGCCTATCTATTCATTAATAAAGTTGAAACGTTCATTCATTCTTTCTTTGTTTGAAGCTTTATGATAAAACCTTAGTCTTTTAGTCCATAAACAAACTTAACAACTTACGAAGAGACAAATGTAGATTTGCATGAACAAACTCTTCGTAGTTTGCTTAAAACGATATATTCGCAATCTTAGGGTCAAAGGACTATTGACCTCAGTATGATTGTTAGAAGAATCTATGATGTCTGGTTATGAGGCATTGAGAGTTTGGGACTCTATAGTTCTTCTAGGTATCTTCCGAAGGTACTGAATTGACCAGTGCACTTCTAGAGACAATATAAGAACAAACCATTTAACCTCTTATGTCTCGAAGTCACTATGTATGAATTGCATCATGCTTACCTTAATCCTGAAATGAGACATGCCATTTCACACCTTAGTATTCTCATTTGAGAAAGTCAAAGTTCGGACTCACTATGTGATTCCGAACAAGGCCTATTGGTGAAGTACTAAGTTGTGAGTCTGTCATGAGTAACTTTGTGAAGTTCTCATAGATATGGAATTCATGTACAAGATTGCTGAAATGCAATGTATGTCACCTCATGCTTTGTTCCTTGGAGTGTGAATAAATGAACTGGCCAGTGTCCAAATTGAGTCCTGACTCTTTTGGATGAAACAATGTGACTTGTTAGCTCCTCGTCAATACATTGTTTCTAACTTATTCACAAGCGACAAAGGAGTTGAGGAAATAACAGCTAGAAGGGTAAAATGGTAATTTAGTAAATCCCGACTAGCTGATGACATTCATGAAGGGTAAACATAGATAATATTCAGTGGATCCGCTCATCATAATTAGGTCGAATTCTTGAGTAGAAAATAAATTCATTTGAACCGAGAGATTTTCAGTGTCAGCTCTTTAGTGGAGTCAGTTGGCATTAAGCTAAACTTGGAAAAGGTTTGTGAACTTTTGAGTCCAAGTGTTTAGCTCAAGCTTTGTTCATTTGGGTCCATGAGGTCACTGTCACGAATCACATTGATAGGAATAGTTAAACTGGAAGCTAAGTCAAAACAAGAACGAAAATAGTTAAAAGGGTATTTTTGTCTTTTGAGACAAAGGATGAAATGAATGTCAATAAATTTTTTGACAAGTTCATTTGATGACTTAATGTCACTCGGCCATAACTTGTTTATTGGGCCTTGTGGATTAATTTCATTTCATAAGAATTTTATTGAAAATTCTTAATGGGCTTTTCTCATGTTGTCATGAACAAATGAAGAAGCTTCTAGAAGCTCCTTCTAGATGAGAGATGGGCGCCCAAAATACCCAAGAGAAAGAGAATATTTTGTGCATAAATGTATCAAGATACTTGCCAAAAGAAAAAGAAGAAACAAATTTCCTCTATGAGGAAACAAGGAGAATCGGCCAAGGCACCAAGAAGGGAAACAAAAGAGGAAACTAATCCCTTGTGGATTGTATGAGATGGGCGCCTATATTGATAGGTATGGGTAATAAAAGATTGCTCATAAAGGCTTGGAAAATAAGAGGAAACTACTTCTTTCCAAGGCCAACCCCTCTCCTATAAATAGGACCCTCATTCCCTTCATTTCATTCATTCAACATAAGTTAGAGATTGAGAGACTCTCTCTCTAGACATTGTTGGCCGAAAATCCTCTCTCTCTCTCTCTCTAGTTTATTTTCGATTTTTTCTTGTCTTGGCACCTAGGTCCTCACTCGACCTAGTGTTTAGCTCTACGACTTCGAGACTCGTTCTTAAGTCGTAGCATTTAAAAGTGCCCACTCACTGATTCCTTCTTTTCGAGTGATTTAGTGATAGAAACTTTCGTGGTTGCTCGAGGTGCCGAGGAAAGAAAGAGAGACGTGCTGCGAGGGGAGACGAGCGTTGCAAACTTTCCACAAGCTTCTTCAAAGTTCAAGCTTCAAGAAAGGTTAGTAAATTTCTAGCTCATATTGGTTTTTAATTACATGTACTTGCACTTGTCTAGGTTAGTAAAAACTGTTTTACTTGTAAAAGAAAATTTTTAAAATTCCGCCGCTTACCGAAGCGTTAATTATTTTCTCAAGCCCTAGATCGATTCCAACAAATGGTATCAGAGCTATGGTCAAAGATTAGCATGTACATGTTTTTAAAATTATGAGCTTGAAAATCGTTTTCGAAAGTTTACTAATTTTGTGACAAGTTAGAATTGTTATCTTAGATTTTTTTTTTTTTAATTTAATGCTCTTGTCTTTAAATTAAAAAGCATGTTGATTTTCTATGAGTTTGGGATGTTTTTAAAACACATTAGAATCAGTTATAAAAGTTTTTAATTTTTTATATTGAAAAACGTGTTTTAAAGGTTTGAGAATTTTCGAGTAAAATTTTGTGACTAGTTTTGTTATCTTGCTAGTTTCTCTTTTTTGCTTGAATCGTTTTATTCTTGTTGTTATTTCTTTTATTCTATGTTATTACCCTGCTAATAAAACACAAATAAAAGCTTTAAACAACATCTTAAAACGTTCCGTTACACTCGATTCTTTTTCGCACCTAAAAAAAAGGACCAAGCTTTAATTTATTTCTTTTTCTTCGAGCTGGAGTAAACCCGCATTAAAAGTGGCATAACTCTCTGCTCAGAAATCGAAATTTAATGATTCTTGAATCAAATTAAAGCTCTGTCTGTCCTCTGTCCAATGCCACCGGTTTCGGCTGAAAAGGACATCGGAGCCGCCAGATATGGCGACTTTACTCCGAGGTGCGCGGCTGTCTAAAACTCCAGTTTTTTAGAAATCCGGATTTTCAAACCACACTACCATGAGTTATAGAACTCTAATGAGAAAATTTTCTTGAGCGAAAATGTTTTTCATATGATTATAAACATGATGTGTAAGATTAAAATGTTTTGATTTTTGAAAGTTTAATTGAAATTGAATTTTTACAAAACTAGTTTGAATTTTGAAAAACCGTTTTCACTTTCAAACTTGAAAAATATTTTGTCATCCAAATCAAATAAATTTTCAAAATGTTTTCAAAACTATATCTATATCATATATGTTCAAAATCTATATGCTCTTGAAAATTTGAGTGGGAGGTCTCCTTGTAGACAAGCCGAAAAATATAAAGATGTGTAATCTCAAACTTTCAAGTGTTCGAGTGAGTTGAAGTTCACACTTCCCTCACGTACTTTCCCGAAATAGAAAATAGGAAAAGATCGAGTATGTACCTTGTGCCTTTATGCACTAATACTGCTCTGAATATGTCGATCTAGGATTCTCTTCAGTTGTCCGCTCTGTCGCTCTCTAACTAGGAAATCTGTTTCCGAAGTTATAATAGTCGATGAACCATCTCCAAAAACTAAGTGGGAGGGTTATACTTGTTGTTTGTAACCCACGATCCCCAACACTATTGAAAAGTGCAAGTGTCGCCGGACTAAGAGTCACCCTCGTGGCCCTCTCTTAAATGAGAGTACTCAAGGGCGCTTTGCTCTGATCATTGCTCAATGAGCTACGTCCGAGAGTGAGACGATGATGACAAGACCTCCCCTAGGCGGATTGTTTTTCAAAGTCAATCTTTTGGACTAAGTGGTTGGTTACACACTTAGACTCAATCCCTAGTAATCCTCCCTCGAGGCCCTGCGAAAGGATGTGAGTGATCAAACCAATTTACAAGGTGGCTAGTCAAAATTGATGTATTGACATCTTGGCTATGCATTAATGATGAGTCATTTACTTATGAATGGAGATTTTTTGCGGCCTTCTCTTGAGGGAGTAAATTATCGTTTGGTTTATAACACCTTTGGATTTTACAAAAGTCTTAATAAAACTTAAATCCTAAACCAAAGACTAATCATAAACTTGTTTCAACTTCTATAGGCTATATGTCCCGCAAACATCTCTCAATCTTCCTTTCCTCGAACAAACTCGAAAACGAAAACTAGGTAGATTCGAAACGTAACCTCGACATAATACCTACCGTTAACAAGCATAAATGGGTACTCACCACCCCGTGTCCTCCTCTGACGAATGATGATTCAACTCAAGAGGACAATGACGCCTTAGCGGCCAGGCTTCGATCCGATAAGATTGTGAGGTGCTATATCTTAGCATCTATGAACAATATGCTGAAAAAGCAACATCGTGACATCAAGACTGCCGCTAACATGCTCTACAATCTCCTTGAGATGTTTGGAGGGCAAAAGCGTCAAACAAGGCTACAAGCAGTCCGACAGTTTATGAACTGTCATATGGAGGCTAGGACTCTTATTGGAGACTTTATGATACTGATCATTAGTTATCTAAATAAAATGGAAATCCTAGGATCTGAGATTGATGGGAAGAATGTCATAGATATGATCTTAGAAACTCTCCCCGCATCTCTTGATACCTCCAAGATGAACTACTCCATAAACAAGTTAGAGTACACTGTTACCAAGCTTATGATGGAACTTCACACTGCTGTAGGTCTCACTAAGAGAAAGAGGAATAAAGGAGAGGCACATGCTACTGAGCACAAAGCCTCCGCCTCTGGAACTAAGAAGAGACCTTACAAGGCCGATAAAAAGAACTGTCCCGCCTATCTCAAAGCAAAGGAGCATAGTATTGTACTAGTTACCGAAGCATGCTTAGTAGCTGATAATGTATCAACGTGGATTCTTGACTCCGCTGCTACTAACCATATTTGCTGTTCCTTGAATGGTTTCAAGAAAACCAAAAGCTTAGATGAAGGCGAATTCTGTTTCAAATGGGGTGATGGGAGCCTGGTGTCCGCGAAGGCTGTGGGATCCGTGACGCTGTCTTTTGAAGACCGCACTTTAAACTTGAATAATGTTTATTTTGTTCCTACCTTTGGGAAGAACTTAATATCCGTTGCTCGTCTTCGTGAGCAAGATTATTGTTTAAAGTTCATTAAGAATGGAATTCGTATTTCGTTTCCTGATAATTCTTTTGTCACTAATGCATGTATGAAGAATGCTCTTTTCTACATCTATCCCACTAAACCTTCTCTTTTAGACACCGAAATAGATAATGATCTAATTAGGGAGCCAAAGAGGATCAAACTTTCTGAATCCTCCGATCTAACAAAATCAACATACCTCTGGCACTTAAGACTTGGTCATATCAGTCTAGATAGGATTAAGAGACTTGTGAGGGATGGTCCACTCCAAGCCTCTGCAATAGGTTCACTACCTACTTGTGAATCCTGCATAGAAGGAAAAATGACTAAGCGACCTTTCTCTGATAAGGGTCGAAGAGCCACTGAGTTGCTGGAACTAGTACATTCTGATGTATGTGGTCCGCTCAAACAACAGGCACGTGGAGGATACGAATACTTCGTTACCTTCACCGATGATTACTCACGATATGGGTTTGTCTATTTGCTCAAACACAAATCCGAGACCTTTAACGTATTTAAGGTCTTTAGGGCTTTAGTGGAAAAGCAAACTGGCAAAGTGATCAAAACCCTTCGATCTGATCGAGGTGGTGAGTATATGTCTGGAGAGTTCGATGACTTTCTTAAAGAAGAAGGTATCGCTTCTCAGCTTACCGCACCTGGCACACCTCAACAAAACGGAGTGTCAGAGAGAAGAAACCGAACTCTTATGGAGATGGTTAGATCGATGATGAGTTACTCATCACTCCCGCTTTCCTTTTGGGGATATGCCCTCGAAACAGCCGCTTACATTCTGAACCAAGTTCCGTCTAAAACGGTTCCTGGTACTCCTTATGAACGATGGACTGGCCGTAAAGTGAATCTTGGCCGCATCCGAATTTGGGGTTGCCCTGCACACGTGCTGAGGCAAAAGACTAGCAAGTTGGCTAGTAGGTCAGAATTGTGCCTGTTTGTAGGATATCCGAAGGAAACCAAAGGTTTTACTTTCTATAGTCCCGAGGACGATAAGACTTTCGTTAGCACGAATGCTCGTTTCCTTGAGGAGGACTTTATGAAGGATGCGAAACCTAGAAGCAAAATTGTGCTTGAAGAAAAGTTGGGTGGGGAAGCTTCTACCTCATCTGTAAGAACTGTTCTTACCCCAACTGAAACACAACCTAACTCATCAGAATCTCGTCAAGTAGTACTTCGACGTAGTGGGAGGGCTGTTCAACAGCCAGACAGGTACATGTCTTATGGAGACTCTCTCATAGCCGTCTCCGACATGGATGACCCAGTTTCCTATAGCCAAGCGATGGCTTGTTCTGAATCAAACCTTTGGCTTGACGCCATGAAAGTTGAAATGCACTCGATGTATGTCAACAAAGTCTGGAAACTTGTAGACCTTCCTGAAGGGATTAAACCCGTAGGGTGTTAGTGGATATGCAAGAAGAAAAGGGGTCCTGATGGGAACGTCGAGACGTTCAGAGCACGACTTGTGGCGAAGGGTTATACCCAACAAGAAGGGATTGACTATGAAGAAACCTTCTCGCCAGTCGCGATGCTTAAATCCATCCGCATACTTCTATCCATAGCTGCAGCTCTCGACTATGAGATCTGGCAAATGGATGTCAAGACAGCCTTTCTGAATGGCAATCTTGACGAGCGCATTTACATGGCTCAACCAGACGGTTTCGTGGATAAAGGTCAAGAGACCAAGGTTTGTGAGTTGCTTAAATCCATTTATGGACTAAAGCAAGCATCTAGGTCATGGAATATTAGATTCGATGAAACTGTAAAGAGCTTCGGCTTTGAACAGTCAATAGATGAGCCTTGTGTTTACAAGTTAATACACGAAGGCAAAGTTGTGTTTCTGGTACTATATGTCGATGATATACTACTCATTGGTAATGACGTGGGTAAGTTATCTGAGGTTAAGGTCTGGCTGGCAAAGCAATTCCATATGAAGAGAAGCCGCGTACATTCTGGGGATCCAAATCTTTCGAGATAGGAAAAACCGGACCCTGTCGCTCTCTCAAGCATCTTATATTGATAAGGTAATGGATCGCTTCTCGATGCAAGACTCCAAGAAGGGCCAAACACCCTTTAGGCATGGAGTTTCACTCTCTAAGGACCAGTCTCCCAAGACTGCACAAGAGATTGAAGACATGAGGAAAATTCCTTACGCCTCTGCCGTCGGAAGCCTCATGTATGCTATGCTTTGCACTAGACCTGACATTTGTTTCGCCGTTGGCGTAGTTAGCCGTTTCCAATCGAACCCTGGACCCGAGCACTGGATTGCTGTTAAGCATGTTCTTAAGTATCTTCGAAGAACTAGGAACTTGATGCTTACATACTCAGGTACTGACCTGACTATGACGGGATATATCGACTCCGATTTTCAAGCGGATAAGGATTCCAGGAAATCCACTTCGGGATCTGTGTTCATCCTTAATGGTGGAACTGTTGTGTGGAGAAGTATTAAGCAATCTTGCATTGCTGACTCCACAATTAAAGCAAAATATGTGGCTGCTTGTGAAACATCCAAAGAGGCTGTATGGCTTAGAAAATTCCTTAAGTATTTGGAAGTTGTTCCAAACGTCGACGAGCCCATGACCCCTTATTGTGATAATAGTGGGGCTGTCTCTAACTCAAAGGAACCTAGAAGCCATAAGCGCTCTAAGCATATTGAGAGGAAATACCATTTGATTCGAGAGATCGCGCGCGGAGACGTGGAGGTGAAGTAGATCTATGACAGATCCATTCACCAAGGCCCTAGCGAACAAGGTCTTCGACTAACATCGTGAGGGATTAGGCATGAAGGACTACACACACATTCTTTGAGTCAAGTGGGAGTTTGTTGTCAATGGTGCCCACAAGAAGAGTTGTAGTCTTTATTTTGTACATTTGATGTAATAAAGTCTCATGAAGACTCTTGCTTGTAATTGCCTATCTATTCATTAATAAAGTTGAAACGTTCATTCATTCTTTCTTTGTTTGAAGCTTTATGATAAAACCTTAGTCTTTTAGTCCATAAACAAACTTAACAACTTACGAAGAGACAAATGTAGATTTGCATGAACAAACTCTTCGTAGTTTGCTTAAAACGATATATTCGCAATCTTAGGGTCAAAGGACTATTGACCTCAGTATGATTGTTAGAAGAATCTATGATGTCTGGTTATGAGGCATTGAGAGTTTGGGACTCTATAGTTCTTCTAGGTATCTTCCGAAGGTACTGAATTGACCAGTGCACTTCTAGAGACAATATAAGAACAAACCATTTAACCTCTTATGTCTCGAAGTCACTATGTATGAATTGCATCATGCTTACCTTAATCCTGAAATGAGACATGCCATTTCACACCTTAGTATTCTCATTTGAGAAAGTCAAAGTTCGGACTCACTATGTGATTCTGAACAAGGCCTATTGGTGAAGTACTAAGTTGTGAGTCTGTCATGAGTAACTTTGTGAAGTTCTCATAGATATGGAATTCATGTACAAGATTGCTGAAATGCAATGTATGTCACCTCATGCTTTGTTCCTTGGAGTGTGAATAAATGAACTGGCCAGTGTCCAAATTGAGTCCTGACTCTTTTGGATGAAACAATGTGACTTGTTAGCTCCTCGTCAATACATTGTTTCTAACTTATTCACAAGCGACAAAGGAGTTGAGGAAATAACAGCTAGAAGGGTAAAATGGTAATTTAGTAAATCCCGACTAGCTGATGACATTCATGAAGGGTAAACATAGATAATATTCAGTGGATCCGCTCATCATAATTAGGTCGAATTCTTGAGTAGAAAATAAATTCATTTGAACCGAGAGATTTTCAGTGTCAGCTCTTTAGTGGAGTCAGTTGGCATTAAGCTAAACTTGGAAAAGGTTTGTGAACTTTTGAGTCCAAGTGTTTAGCTCAAGCTTTGTTCATTTGGGTCCATGAGGTCACTGTCACGAATCACATCGATAGGAATAGTTAAACTGGAAGCTAAGTCAAAACAAGAACGAAAATAGTTAAAAGGGTATTTTTGTCTTTTGAGACAAAGGATGAAATGAATGTCAATAAATTTTTTGACAAGTTCATTTGATGACTTAATGTCACTCGGCCATAACTTGTTTATTGGGCCTTGTGGATTAATTTCATTTCATAAGAATTTTATTGAAAATTCTTAATGGGCTTTTCTCATGTTGTCATGAACAAATGAAGAAGCTTCTAGAAGCTCCTTCTAGATGAGAGATGGGCGCCCAAAATACCCAAGAGAAAGAGAATATTTTGTGCATAAATGTATCAAGATACTTGCCAAAAGAAAAAGAAGAAACAAATTTCCTCTATGAGGAAACAAGGAGAATCGGCCAAGGCACCAAGAAGGGAAACAAAAGAGGAAACTAATCCCTTGTGGATTGTATGAGATGGGCGCCTATATTGATAGGTATGGGTAATAAAAGATTGCTCATAAAGGCTTGGAAAATAAGAGGAAACTACTTCTTTCCAAGGCCAACCCCTCTCCTATAAATAGGACCCTCATTCCCTTCATTTCATTCATTCAACATAAGTTAGAGATTGAGAGACTCTCTCTCTAGACATTGTTGGCCGAAAATCCTCTCTCTCTCTCTCTCTAGTTTATTTTCGATTTTTTCTTGTCTTGGCACCTAGGTCCTCACTCGACCTAGTGTTTAGCTCTGCGACTTCGAGACTCGTTCTTAAGTCGTAGCGTTTAAAAGTGCCCACTCACTGATTCCTTCTTTTCGAGTGATTTAGTGATAGAAACTTTCGTGGTTGCTCGAGGTGCCGAGGAAAGAAAGAGAGACGTGCTGCGAGGGGAGACGTGCGTTGCAAACTTTCCACAAGCTTCTTCAAAGTTCAAGCTTCAAGAAAGGTTAGTAAACTTCTAGCTCATATTGGTTTTTAATTACATGTACTTGCACTTGTCTAGGTTAGTAAAAACTGTTTTACTTGTAAAAGAAAATTTTTAAAATTCCGCCGCTTACCGAAGCGTTAATTATTTTCTCAAGCCCTAGATCGATTCCAACAAACGAGGGGGCATATGGGTGTGTCGAATCGGTCAAATTATCATTTAAAGTCGATTTTTGTGTTCTCTTGATGGTGGTTGGACATATTATGAGACTTGGTGCCCAAAAGCTTTCGAGATAGGTAAACATTGCAAATGGTCTAAGGTAATGCGACCTTGTATGGGGTTCTTTCACATTTGGTAGTTGACTTAGAGTTTAAAACCATGAATTCCCATGTTAATGTAAGTCTATAGATTTAAAGTTGAGGCAAGCATGAGTTGATCGATGTATTTCAAGCACTGAATTTCACTTGTTAGTTTCGATAACTTCTTGTGTGTGTGCTTTTGTTTTTGTTTTCATCACTTGAGAACAAGTGATGGTTCAAGTTTGTGGGTATTTGACTGGTGCGTTTTATACATGTTAAATTTATATCTTTGTTAAATTTATATCTTCCGGCTTGAAGTTAGCGAGTTCTCGGGTATTCTTTTATGGTTTTAGTGAGTTTATGAGGATTTACAGGTTCAACGGAGTAAAAGAGCCTTTATAAGCTCTCTGGAGCCAGTTCTAGGCAAAACAAAGCAATCGGGAGTTGAAACGGGTCCAAACGAAGCACGTGATGCGAAGGGATAGACACTTGACCCTCCGCGTGACGACGCTCTCTCCATCGCGCGGAGTGTCCAAACGGTCCCAGAGTGATACGACGGTCCGCAAAGAGCTGAAAGTCCTACTGCGCGTTGTGAACTCCTTTCTACAGAACGTGAGGTATCATCAAAATATGCGCCAAAATCCCAGAACAATATGCACGTTCCCCGAGCTCCCCAACTCCATCGAAGCGCGCCACGACTTTTCTTCTATGCGCCGCAAGGCTTGTTCTATGCGCCTAGAAGTTTCGTCATGCAGAACAGGAAATTAACAATTTTTTAATCGTTCTGGTCCATTAGATCTTATTTAAAGGCCCACTTGGCTCCAAAAATAACCCCATAAACCTATAAATGGAGCTCTTATAAGCTAAAAAACACGCTTTTGCTTTTATTTTAGTTTAGCTTAGGTTGTTTGGCTAATTGGGTGAGAAAATGCAACCGGATAAGAAGATCACCGTCGTCACGATTGACAATCGCGATTCAGCATTTTTTATTTTATCTCGATTCATTGGAACTCTCTTTTATTTCTTCTTTGTTTTACTTTAGTCTTTATGGTTTCTTTTAGTTTATTTTTCTCTTCTGTTACTCTCGTCGCCATGAACTAATCCTCGAGAGGATGATGGTGTAGCAAGTTTCGATTATGGTTATAAATTCTTTTTATTATTTATTTTCACTCCATCTTGCTTTGTTTCGTTTAAGTCTTATCTTAATTCTTGAATGTGATTAGCTACCACATTCATGATATTAGAATTGACTTGATGCTTGAGAAAGATTATGTTGATTGTGCTTTTGAATTAAATTAACGTAATACATACCTAGGCTAGAGATAGTTAAGTTGTTAATGCTAGCCATGCTTTTAGGAGTTAAGATCGAGAGATGAAATTCCGGCATAGTTTAGGTTGTTAGATGCTCGAGAGAGATTTAGTGATATCATTGTGAACGTGATTAGCAAAGTAGGAGTGTGTATAAATTTTGCGTGAACTTCATGAAACCAAACCATATGAGAGATTTGTGAAGCCATTGCCTTGCCTTCCTCATATCCGTTAACCTGTGTTTTAATTTGTGTTTTTATTTCGTTTATGCAAATTAGTTCATAATCATCCTTCGTTCTCTTGAGTTTAGTTCGTGACTAGTATTTAAGTTTCGGTTAAGCTTAGTCCTCGTGGATTCGACATCCGTACTTATTATTCTATATTACTTGGGCGACATGTGCACTTGTGTGTGCAAAAATATCGCAACAGTACTCGTTTAGACTTTACCGGGGTACATGTCACTTTGGAAGGGGAAATCAATTCATACCCGATCTTCCTGCCCAAGAACACTCTTTGAACTGCTGGAGCATCTACCTCGGCAACTCGTATCGATCTAGGAAGGCTGCCACTGCCCCCTCTGGGCGGTCCTCCTTCTAGATCCATTCTGGGCAGCTCCAGAGTGATCTCCCAAAGAAATCAATCGGGACCCTCCACCCAGCTGGTTGGAGAACTAAAGCAAATGATGTCAGACCCGATCGAACACACCATAATGACTTTGACAGGCCTTAGATATTAGTACCCCCCCAGCTGAGGATCCCACCATGAACGAGTTTTAAATATTTAAGGAGACTGTTGTAGCCGAACTCAGGGCTATCCGTACAAAGTTCCATAGCGCCATGAGCTTGGCCCCCAAAGATCGATCGACTTGTCACCGAGACGGGTTGAACTCCATTCACTGAAAAGATAGCGAATGTGTTCATCGGGGACTCTAAGAAAGTTTGCCTCCCACGATATGGTGACACATCTAACCCTAAAGCTCACATAACATCCTTTAGGATTGCGATGGGCCGAGCTCAGTTAAGGGGAACATGGACGGGCGGGATACTGCCAACTGTTCGCTGAAAACCTTTATGGACCCGCGCTCGAGTGGTTCTCAAGATTGGAAGAAAGACCCATCGTTAACTTCAAGCAATTATCGGCGGCTTTCCTAAAGCATTATTCCTTGTTTGTGGAGAATGAGTCCACTATGACAAGCCCTTGGAATATCCAATAGTCGGAGTTTGAGTCATTGAAAGATTACATGAGCTGATTTAAAGGCATCATGGAAAAAATCTCGAGCATCGAAAACAATTCCGCCCTAACGGTCCTAAAGAATGGACTCTAGAACAATTCTAGATTTCGTCTAGAAATGATAGTGAATCGTTCTTAAACCATAGAAGATACAATTCGTCGAGCTTTGAACTTCGCCAGGGCCGAGGAAGAAATAAGCTCAGTGGCTAAGAAGCACATCGCGAACAAGAAGCTCCAGGCCAACCAGGCTAAAACCTACACTCAACTGAGAAACAGATGGAATAACCCCAAGAAGGGAAACTCTCAACACGATACTCCACCCGAAAAAAAAGAAAAACACGCCCTCAAGTCTCAGATTCAATGTGAATGACGAGGGCAGTACTTCGTTGCTGGATCAGGTGGCGCCATTCTTCAAGTCTAGTCTACAAACAACATATATTCATAAGAACTAAAAGAATCCATAAGAAATTTCAACAAAATCACATATACATTCTAAACTTAATTTCAACAATCCATATGAAATTTAAACAATCAATAACAAATTTTAACAAAATCATACACATATTCTAAACTTAATATCAACAATTTATATCACATATTCAAAATTATATGAAATTTCAACAATCCATAACAAATGTCAACAAAAAATATACACATATTCTAAACGTAATTTCAACAATCCATATCACATATTCAAAATTCATATGAAATTTCAACAATCCATATCACATAAACTTACACATACACATATTCAAAATTTGAATTTGAATAACATTAGCTCATAATCATGTTCAAAACAAATAAATTAAGTTTAACCTTGACAAATTTATAAGAAATTTCAACAAATTCAACCAAATACATTCAAAACCCTAATTTCATATTAAAAATCCCTACTTTTGGATTAAAAAGATCAACATTTCGAAATCAAAATCAGATTGATTTACTAAACATGAAAAAAAACTAATTTTTTTTAAATAAAACTAAAAAATCCATAAGAAATTAAAAAAAAAAAAAGATTTCCTCATACCAAGAACTCGGTTGGAATTTGACGGGGATACTGGAGCTTCTCGTGAATCTCACCGAGAAGAAGGAAAATTTGTTTGTCTGGTTGCCGGGATCTGCAAGAACTCAGTGGGAAGTCCCGATTTGGCATGAAAATTCTCTTGCACAGAGACGGGAAAATAGTGACCTAGTTCTCAGCGTGAATGAAGATCTGAAGTCCGGAATCCCGTTTCATAGTCCGTTTTTTAGAAAAATAATAACTGGACTAGATCGGCTTTGCTGAACCAGTAAGAAAGCCGAATCTCGTCCGGTTCCCGGTTCCCCGGGAACCATATGATTTTGTGCTGAACCATGCCGGATAGTGTCCAGAATCCGATTCTCGGACGGGAACCGGTCGGTTCTCGTGGGATTTCTTGGTGACATATTCTCCGTATCTTGTAAAATGCATAACTCCCAAACCACAACGGATAATTAGATGTTTCTTTTTCCTGAATCCGTAGGTAAACATATAGAGCATTTTCTTATGAAGAAATTATTTTCATGAGAACAAAGCAACATATTGAAAAATCCATAAACACAAAAGGCTTGATTTTGAGTAAAACTATTTGTCAATCAAAACAGCTAAGCAATCATGCATGCAATAACCTAACTCTGATACCAATTGTTGAAAATTGCATATATCATTTTGAATAACGTTTGGCATATCTATATATGGCAGAAATCAATTTGTTTTTCTTCTCATTTTACAAAAACATATTTTAAGTAAACTATACATGATGATGAAAGCATAAACCGAAGCTAATTTTTTTTTACCAACAACTAGTGATCTTTAATATTGATTTGCTTGTACCTTGAAAAATCATTCTGAGAATTTTCGGTACAATTTTTGATGGTTTAAAAAATTTTGTACCCGCAAAATATGAAAATGAATAGACAAATTTAATTTTTGGAGTTTCATATGGCGAGCTTTAGACATGCCAAAATATGTTTTCTCGTTTACTTTCATGTAAACGTGGCCTAACGGTAGCGGGACGGGACGGAATCCCCGCTACTGTTAGTGAAAATAACGGGACGAGACTCCCGTTACCGTAACAGTAACGGGACGGGAGTCCCGTTATTATGGCTAACGGGACACGGTGGTCCCGTTAGTCCCGGCCGAATATTTTTTTTTAATTAGAGATCCAACGGCCTAAAAAAACGAGTCTGTTTTTACTAGTTGAAAAAGAGCCGTTTGAGCTATTTTGGACGAAAATTTTAATTTTTTTAACCCACTTTTTGAAATCTATAAATACCCCTCATTTCATTCATTTTCTTCACACCTTTCTCTCAAACTCTCTCAATCTCAATCTCAAACTCTCAAACTGTCAAGCTCTCAATATCAATTTTTCATGGCATCTTCATCCCACAATCGAGGAGGTAGAAGGGGAAGAGCTTCCCGAGGTCAACCTATGCACCGATTTGAAGAAAATTGGTTGCACTTGTCTCATAACCCCCGACCAAAACACCGAATACAGTTTCGATCCAAATTATGTTGCTCCTACTTTCCCCCATTCTGAATTCACCGAAATTCCAAACACCCAAGTGTCATACTACCCTCAAATGGATCCCGAGCAAGCCTATCAAGCTCAAATTCCGCCATCCGAAGTGGCTTATGAAACATTTCAAGAATACGAGCAACATATGCGTGAATCCCAAAATCCAAATGAAGAAGAAGATGACGATGAAACCCAAAATCCAAATGAAGAAGAGGAGGAGGAGGAGGAGGAGGAGGAAGAAGAAGAAGACCTACCACCACCACCACCACCTCGACGTCGAAGTTAAAGCCAAAGCGATCCTGCCGTTAGAGTGCCACGACCTCGACAACGTGAATAACAAGAGGAGACACAACAATGACGACAACGACGAGCACAACAACAACAACAACAACAACAACAACAACAACAACAACAACAACAATAACAACCACCTCAACAACAATAACAACCACCTCAACAATCACAGCAATCACCACAACGTCGAAGTAGGTCCGTTGTGTGGACATGGTTTGAAGAGGTGATTGCAAACGGCGAAAAAGCCAGAAAATGTCACAATTGTGGCAAAATCTCCAGGGCTCACAACACAAGAGTCGGGACGTCGCTGTTGTGGAGTCATCACAAGCACTGATGCAGAACGCAATCTGGAGCCTCGTCAAGCGCTGTAAGTAATATCGATCATGTAGTCTTTAGACGTGATTTAGTAGAATATTTTGTTTCCACCGATCAATCTTTTATTCATATCGAATCTCAAGGCTTTGTTAGATTCATAAGTTCTATAATTCCAAACGTTCAAATCATGTCTAGGAAAGCCTTGAGATCCGATATCTTAAAATGGTTTATAGAAGAAAAGGAACAAATGAAAGCCACAATATCATCTGGTAGATATAGTGTAGCCTTAACCTCGGATATATGGACTGGTCAATCAAAGATGGATTTCATGAGTGTTGTAGTGCATAACATAGACGATGATTGGAACCTTAGCAAACGTATCATAGTCTTTAAGAGGATAGAAGGTTCTCATATTAGTCAAAACATCTTAGATATCATAGTTAGTGTTATAGCTGAGTAGGGTGTGACCGATAGGATTATCTCCGTAACCCTAGATAATATCACAAGCAACAACGCCATGGTTAGATAGTTAAAAGATAGACTTCATTGTGACGATACCCTTTTGCATCAACGATGCGCTACCCATATCATAAATCCTATAGTTCAAGCTGGAGCTGCTAGTTATGACCCTTCCATCAACAAAATTAGGAATTACATTAGTTGGATCAATAGTTCAACCACTGGAGTAAATGCTTAAGAGACACCTTAGACATAACGGTCTCCAAGATCGCACCTTTAATTTAGATAACAAAATTAGGTGGAATTCTACCTTTCTTATGTTGACCAACTTTTTATCCGAGCATTATGTCAATGTTATTGTTTCTTACATTAACAGTGAACATGGCGATGACGCTATTTCCGAGTATGATATTAAGATGGCTGAATAATTTGTTTCTTTTTTTGACGTTTTTTTTTACAAAGAAACTTGTTATCTTTCCGTTGTTTACACTCCTACTTCTTTTCTCGGTCTTCATACTATGACCGCAATTGCTGTGCATTTCGATAAGTATAAAAACGAAACAATTTTTGAAGATTGTATTCAAGCAATGAGAGCCAAGTTTCTAAAATATTGGGGGGCTGGAAAAGTTCCATTATTTTACGGTTTTGGAGCCATTCTAGATTGCCAATGTAAAATTGGTGGATTAAAAAAGTTTCTTAAGTACATTAGAATCATTTCGAGGATCAAGATTACATTGCATTTGATCTTGCGAGGATCGTGCAAGTTTTTTATGATCTTTTAAGGGTTTACGAAGCGAAACTCCTATCGCAATATCGAATGCAACCAAGTCAATCACAGACGCAATATCCAAAAAAAACACCAATACATGAATGTGTTTGTCAATGCGCCTGCTTATAGCCCATCTCCTCAACAACATGAAGGTGGGACAAGTCAACCGAGGTCGAGCCCAGTCGACACACGTTCCCATCCCGAGATACAAGAGTACGACCGGAACGAGTGGGTCAAACTGGATGACGAAGCTATCGACCTCTTGGTTTGGTGGAGACAGAACGCAAGGAGGTTTCCGGTGTTGTTATCTATGGCACAAGACATCTTCACCATCCATGTTTCAACTGTGTCATTTGAGGCGGCTTTTAGTAGCGCGAGACGCATCATCGACGATAGAAGATGTAGCTTGAAACCGGAGATGGTCGAAACATTGGCATGTGGTAAGTATTGGATTCAACATAGAAATCGAGCACAAGAAACATTCATGTGCTTTGATATTCTTGACGATTTTGAAGTTGATTTTGCAAATGTAAACATCAATGGTTAGTGTAACTTGTATAACTAAGGGATATCCCGGCCCTTGTCCGGGATAATTTTTCAAATAATTAACGAGGTAATGTTTTTTAGAAGACCCATTTTTAAATTGACCTTCTTCTTTATTATTTATTTCTAGTCATGCAGTTTTAAATCCTTTCAATTAAATCCTTCTATATAATTATTTAAAATCTTTTAAAAATTTTTTATATATATATATATATATATTTATACCTAACGGGGTCCTAAATTTCCGTTAAGTTAACTTCCGCTCCCATCCTATTACTTAATGGGACGGAACTCCCGTTTGGTCAAATAAGAGGAGGGGGTAGCCAGGTTTACTTTCATGGTAATAGAACTGTCATGTATAAAGTCCCATTGAGGCCAAAATAAAAGGAACAAAATACGGAAGGACACAAATGTAAAACAACCATTGAGAAACGCGTCTTGAAATCCACCAACCATAACAACTCAGTTCTCTCACCTCCCCAGCAAAGCACACTCGCTCCCAGTAAACGCCACGTCACTACTCCTCGTTTGCAGAACCCCTCGCGTCCGAACAATCCGATTGGCTCAATCGACGTGTAACCAGGGAGTCATCGAGAGTGAAATTCACCGCCAAAAACACAGCGCGTGGAGATTGCAAATGCCCTTCTTCTTTCTCATCTCGGTTTACGACGCCGTATTATTTTCAAACTCTCTCTCTCTCTCCCTCTCTCCTCTCTCGTCTGTCCTTTCTTGGTAATTCCGTAAATAAATAAACAAAGTAAAATCACGGTCCGAACGTAAGAAATTCAAACGACTTACACAGAGTAACACTCTCTCTCTCTCTCTCTAGGTCTTGACGATCCGACCCAGACTTGGAATCTCTTTCTCAGTCTCAGCGATGGCGTTCATTTCCTTTGTCGGAAGAGTCCTGTTCGTCTCAGTCTTTGCGCTGTCCGCTTGGCAAGAGTAAGGAAGACCATATCGAACTCTGTTTTTACTCTCTCTCTAGTAATTCCAGTTCCTAATTAATGTTCTCGCTTCGCAAGAAAATGCGAGGGAATTCGATTGCGCTAGGTTCTGACTAGGTCGTGCTTGTTCGGATCTGGTAGTCTAAGAGATTTAGTTTTCTCTCTCTAGCTGTGGTAGTGTAAATGAAGTCCTTGATTAGTGAGTGCGTGTTCTTGCTTGTTGTGTTCGTTCTCTAAAAGTTCTGAATAGGGAAGTAAGTTCATGCATTTTTTAGTGGCTTTGTTCAAGATCTAACTTTTCTTTTGTTCGTCTAAAATGTGTTTTTTCGGGGTCAGTAAGATTTTTGTGCTTTCAAATCGTAATTTTTTTATTCAAGGTTTGTTTCAGATGTAGGCTCATATACGTATATATTAATAATTGAAACATTACGTGTCTTATTCTCCTATTTTTGTAGATCTAGATGGTCTAACCACTCTAAAAATTGTTAACTCCTTGATTACGTCCCAAAAGAATTGATTTTCTCATTGTGATCAGCTTATGTCCTGTCATTGTAATGCTATTCACGTAGTATTCATGCTCGCTAATACTGAAAGAGAGACTATTGAATCCCGTTGTGAAATTGAAATTGTTCCTATCAGGTGCACTATTGGTGGCATTCAAATGAATCTGTAGTCGGTTTCTGTAGCTCATTCTTTTCGAAAGTGACAGTATTGAAGAAGTCATGGAAATAATGCAACAAATGCATTTAGATTCTTGATATTGAGTCCATTTTGTGCTTCCCATATGCAGATTCAGCGAGTTCGGGAGCGATGGTGGACCGGCAGCGACGTCCCTGAAACCCAAGTTTCATGTCTTTTCTAACCACCTCTCTACTCTTACCGGGGCTAAAGTGCCGGAATTCGATGTGAGCATTTGGTTCAGTCAATGTCAGCCTAGAATATTTTATGATACATTATACTGACAGTGTTACCTGCAGATCGAATATCTAGTGGCAGGTGCCATTGCCTTGAAGGCTCTTGGGAGCCTTCTTTTCATCTTTGGCAGCTCATTTGGAGCGTACTTGCTGGTTCGTAAGCTTAATTTGTTAGCTTATTTGACTCATTTTCCTTTTATTTCACTGATCAACTCATGAACCAGAGTTTGTTCTACTGTTGAACAGATTTTGCACCAAACTATCGTCACTCCCATATTGTATGACTTCTACAACTACGACGTTGAGAAGAAGGAATTTGCTCAACTCTTCCCCAAGTTTACCCTGGTGAGCCACTAATAATACAACTTTTTTTTTCCTCGTGTTTTTTTTTTCTATGTATATTCTTCTAGGTGACCTGAAAAAGTTGATAGTTTGAAATGCATCAATGGTTGTAATTATCCGATGTTTGTTATCCCGCTTATTGCAGAACTTGGCACTGTTCGGAGCTTTGCTCTTTTACATTGACATGAAGAACCCCACGCCAAGGCGACAACTGAAGAAGAAAGCCCCGAAAGCTAAAACCACATAAGAAAGAGATTCACGACACTTGTCTGAAAATGTCATACGTATCACTTTTGTAAGCTTTGTATCTTGGAATTTTTTTTTTTCTCGTTTTGAAAATAGGAGAATTCGACAGGGAAAAAAAGTTGGGCAGGCTTTTCTTATCGTTTTGGCGATTTTGGTTTCTTTCTTTAATTTTATTTTAAAATGAGCCAGCTTGTAGACATTGAATTATGAGGTTTAGTCGAGTGTCATGATCCAATGAAATATTTTGTTCTCGTGTCTTTAGCTCTTGTTTTTATGTATTTATGTCGTGTTTCTTTGGGTGGTGTTTTCATTCAAGAATTTTGGTCAGGCCACAGACAAACACTGCCCATTTCGTTAGCAGATTTCGCTACCTGGTAAGCATGTATGGTCAAAGAACTAGAGATTGCTGTTGTGACCCACAAAATCATCTTCACATAAAAGGTTTTTAAATCATAGCTTAAAAGTGGTTGTATTAATTCCCTCAAAAAGTTTGGTTAAACGGCTGTCGATCATCCCATGGATATTATCAGTATTCTTTGCCTGGAAGAAAACTGTGGGCCAAGTGGACAAAAAATGCCGATAAATTTGTGAGCCTAAAATCCTTTGCTCACACAATCTTGGATGGTTGAGTGGTCCACGATACTTTTGCTTACAAAGGGTTGGACATGTGATAGCTTATTGAAGCTCTAATTTAATAATTTTCCTCAGTTACAACTCATAAGTCGGCCACTTAATAATTTAAACAGACATTAATAATAATAAAAGTGAGCATGGTTGGGGTTGGTTAGTTGTGTGGAGGTTCTTTAAATCTACGATCTATCTCTTTGCCGAAATAATGCTCATACAGTTTAGCTTAGCTGTTAGTTTTCATTTTATCAGAGATCCACCGACTTGTTCTCTCACCTATCGAATGTAAAGATCAATAATAAAACTGAACTTAGACAGGAAACGTGGCTATTGCATGAAGCACCATTCTAGAAATAATCCACAAAATTAATTAACAATTTTTAATTTAATATATATATATATATATATATATATATATATATATATTTTAAATAAAATTAAATCAAAACAAAAAAGTAGATTAAATGTTTAGTCAGAAGCAATGTTCACCTTACCGTTATTGTTACCGTACCGAGACTTCAATTTTGGAGGTTTACTATTTACCGGAGGAGAAACAGAAAGATATTTAGACAACAAAAGAAAAATTGGTACCGACAAGAAACCGCTTACCATAGAGGAAGCCGGCAAAAAAATGTGGGAAACCGAGAGGTGTCCAGACAAATATTTTGCAAAAACAAACATACTTTTCATAGTTCATTAGTAGAATATAAATTTATTACAACATGTACAACAAAATATACTAATTATAGGTGGAGTGTCTGGGGGTTGAGATTTGCGCCCTAGATTTGCACCGTGGCTGATCATCCACCATCATGATACCACGTCATGGAACTAGAATATGTCCACGTACATAAGTGATAATTATAGGTCTCCTAGCTAAGACTAATAGGCCGCAAGTACGGATAGTATCCGGGATCCCAACATGTGAAAGAGGTTTGACTGTACGTCTCATGTGTGTCCTCCACTGGGATTATGAGTACTATAGGGACGGGGACGAGGACGGGATGGGGACGTAAGGGTAGGAAGAGTAAGACTAGTTCTCGTAAGGGTCGTATGACTCCATTTGCATTGGATAACCAGTCTCCGAGCCGTCGGGTGTAAGAAAACAATCCAAAATTAGAAGTCATCATATCAACGTCATTACTCGACGACATTGACGTTGCATCGTTCATACCTATTTGGTTCCCGCCTTGATTCCCTCCACTCCCCGATGCAAAAAGGAATGGGTTGAAAGGCTCACCCCCGTATTGTTCCCCGCCGCCCCCGTATTGTTCCCCGTCGCTCCCGTATTGAGACCTTCCGGCCCTGTATTGCTCCCCGCCGCCGCAGCCGCCCCCGTATTGAAACTCGCCGCTCCAGTGCGGTGACCCGCTGCCCCCGTGTGACGATCCACCACTTCTATATTGCTGGCCTTTACGGCCACCAGTCGCTGTCACACATAATCATTCGAACCATAAATATTGAAACAAGATGAGAGTAAATGCTATCATTACGACTATCACCAGAATCATGATCATGGGTATCGATTCCGACTTCATCACTCAGTACTTTTTTGGTGTTTATTCCTTCTGCCCGAGAATGGGCTTCCGCCAAAGGATCGGGCAAGTCATCCTCACTATCCATGTGGACCGGATCGATCCAACAGTAAAGCTCATCGTCGCCCTCATTATCCGTACCCGACCTTTCAAAAGTCCTTTCAATGATATCAAGAGGATCGAGATGTTCCATTTCATCCGCATAGCTCGTTCTTTTGTCTCTCAAGCTCAACTTCATGTTGTAGCTTGCAAAGACAAGCTTGTTGAGAATTGAGTGCACAAAGCGGTTCCTTTGCTTTGTAGTGTGGATAAAAACAAATGCACTCCAGTTTCTTGAACATGCAGATGAGGACGCCGTTTGCGAAAGGCTTCATCCGTGAATGTCCTTCGGGCTTGGCACCGGGATAGTCGATCCTACATTTAAACAAGATCAATATATCAACTAAACGAGATTTTAATTTATACTTGTAAAAGCGAGAATAAATTAAAATTTACTTACCCACTTCACCGGAAACATGAATCATGTTCAGGAAGTGATGGTTAAGCTACTTCTTTGCAGCAACTTGCGAATGAATGAAGAATTGATCGATGGCTTTGGCCAACCTCTTCTTGATTCCGAGGTGCGATTCCTCAATCCACCTCTAGTGCTCATTATCGCTATTCTAGAACGACGGTGCGGTCGTAGCAAATCTTCTTAGATCGGGCGACCCAGAAGATCCACCGGAACCTTTATGCTCTTTCCGCCATCGTTCGGCGGTTTATGCTTCTAGGGTCGTCTTCATCTGTCGACGGAGTTTCTGATCTTCGTTTATTTCTTCGTCAGAGTCTCATCTTCCCTGTAGATTTTTTCGGAGGTTGGCTCGTATCGACTCACACAAACTCTGACGTTGCTTCTTTTTTTGAGAGTTATGATTTTAAAGAATGGTATCCACCGAGAAGCATCATGATTTTGAAGGAATCCGAGAAACGAGGCCGGGAAATGAGCACATCTAAGCTCGTCGAAACGAAATCCCAGAGAAAATGGACCGCCAAAACTTGGATGAGGAAGCTAGGTTTCCCAAAAAATTAGAATAAATCCTTTATATGCAATCCGGAAACCGATTCAAAGAAATCCGGTTCGACTGGGTTCTGATTGGATTCTTGGAACAAAAAAGGTGTATGTCCTCACCCACCCGGTCCACTTCCTTCTGTTCTCGGTCGATTCCCCCGGGAAGTCGAACCTTGGTCAGAAGTTATAATTGTCTTGCCACTATAAGACGATTTATAAGTGATTATCATAATCATCATCATACTAATACACGTAGGGCTGAAATCGGCTCAGTTTTGACCAGTTTTACAAATCGGAACATAATTTTTGGTTTTCAAATATTTGGACCAATAACCGAACCGAATTGATCCAAAACCAAAATTCGGTAATCTGAATTTTTGGTAAACCGAATTACGAAAACCAATATCTAGTTTGAAAGCCGATTTTGAAAAGTGGTTCTCTAGTTCTGAAACTGGTTATCCAAAAAATCGATTATCCGGAGTCATAATCGGTTATCCAAAAAATCGATTATCCGGACTCATAACCGGCTATCCGGTTCAAACCAATTAATTTTTCTACAATTTTGCACCAATTGTTTTTAAAAAAAATGGTTGATAAGTTTCAAAGGTTATACGATTGAAATCGGTTATCCGGTTCAAATCGATTATCCGGTTTCAAAACTGGTTATATGGTTTAGAAAATAAATTTGGTTAAATAACGAATTTACAGATATTCAAAATCGATAACTGATCCAGTTTCATAAATTGGATCGGTTAACCAAACCGAATTTTTGGTTTGATGACATGGCATCAAATTTCGGTTCCAGATCGCTTAAATTATCGGGAAGTCAAGTAGAATAGACTTTTCATGCAACTAAAGAATTTGAAATTGAAAAATTAAATAGAGCCCGTAACTTCGGGAGAAGGGGTGCCCCCTCACAAAAGGGGTCGCAGTGACCAGACCCTGATTTTTGGATAATTTTTTGATACTCCTAAATCAACCAGTCTCACTTATATTAGTTGCATTATGGCATCAACACGTTGATGATATTTCATTTTCATAATAATTAGACTAAATATATATGTTGCAACTCTAACATCAAAATCTTATAATTAGTCATCAAACCATCAAATTTGAGATCCTGACAAGTTTAGGCGATGTATCTACAATCGTTAAACTAAAGGGAAAATTACGAAAAAAAATAACAAATTTAGGGTGTAGTATTTCTAAAATAATGGCTATTTCAAATATAATAATTTTTCAAACGGTAAATAATTAATTTTTTTAACTAAAATTTTAAATGATAATGCTCGTTTTTGAATCAACACAGAGAACCTACAGACTTTGATCCATGCCTGACCTTGTGATCGCACTTAGGCCAAAAAGAGATCTAGTCTCGATTCCTCCACTCCATGCTTAAGATATTTGATCCAGCTTTTCGGTGCATTCAAGAGAAAATAAGAAGAAACAAGATTGTGGTTGGTTCACAGGTACAACCTTTGTAACTTCATGGTATACCCATGGATTACAGTGGCAGTGTCTTTAACGCACTATCTGACGTTCAACATTAGATTGATTGCGTTTTGAATATTGAATATCCGACGCTTAACAAGAATAAGCGTGAAATAATTTTGGCATAATTTTGGGTAGAGTTAATTTCTTACCTTCCCCGTCACTAAAATGGGGCATTTAATGCAATAAGACAAGCAAATGAAACTTACCCCTTGGGCGTCAGAGACACCATTGCGAAAGAACTTTACGTCGTTGTCCGACACGACGCCCTTCCACACCTTCAAAAGGTGACTCGCGAAGGCCTCAAACGTGACCCACACTCACGTATGGGGAATAATGGTCAATCATCTGAACGCCGACGGAGAAGTGCCACCAAGGTTGGAACGGCGTATGCCTCTCTTAGACCGACTTATGTCCGGTGGGTGATCAAATCATTGATCCCCGAATAGTTGAAGCCCTCCGGAGCAGCAAAGCCTTCCACGGGATACCGCTCCACCAAGCATCGGCCCGTAGCGCCAACCTCCGTCTTCGAGACCTCGAAATGAGCACGCCTTGACAAACGCAAAAGAGCAGTCGCCTTTCAAGCTGGTCGAGACGGGTGCTATGGTCTTCTCTTAACAAGTCACAATCAAACCATCGTCGCTCTTCTAGTCATCGTCAAGTCCCTTGGACTCCATTCCGATTATATCATCAAACAAGATGTAATCAAAGACAGACTTGCCGGGGACCCCGTCCAAAGATCGACAAGACGAGATGCGCTCCACATCCCTCAGACTCACACGGGCCGTGCCGTGCACATTCCGCTTGTGCGCCGCACACAGCCAGGTCCATCATAAGGCATGAAACACTAGTCCGCATCCTCATGTGCGCCACACCCTGCCGGTACACGTATATCCTCCAACTACAGGGCTGAGCGATAGATGCGATCGCGTCCGCCTAGCCCACATTGAGCTACAGCTCATCCCTACTTGGATCCTCATCCACGTGTTGATGAGTCCTTTCCAATCCCATAAGAGATCACTCCTTGTATGGTAAAGGTCTTGAAGCAAGTGAGAGAAATCCACCTCAGGATCTCCGATTGAGAAAGAGAATTGATTTTACATCACGACTCGTGTCGAGAGAGACTATTAAGCGGGTGAGAGAACATGTAGTTGTGAAAAATTCCTTTGTAATCACGAACACAAGGAAATCAGTTTTCCTCAAACACCCAGCGCAAAATGACTAAAGTTCATTTCCTGAACCTCCCGAGAAATGAAGTTGGGGGGCTAATATTATTGGTCGTTCTAAAAAAAACCCGAAACACTAAATTCCACGTGACTTGTGTCGAATTCAAAATTTTAAGACCCGTTGGGTTACTAAAACACCCATCAAGGCCCATGAAGGCTAAGGGCCACGGTAAGCAACCCGAAAGTCCGAGCCCAAGCTCACACGCGAAGCAGAGCTCACCCATGTGCCGAGCGCGCGCTCAGAAGCATTGCGTGCTACTCAAAAGAAGCAAGCACGCGCTTAGTGCACATGGGACATGGCGCGCCTCGCCATTTACTAGGTTCAGTGTGCCAATGCACGGACGCGCCACGCGCCAAAAATTCGAGTTCCCTTTCGATTTCCTTCTTGATCAATAACAACCGCAACATTGTCATCATATCGTACTATCATACCATTTTTACGTTTGAGTTATTTACAAGTACGGACAATTACGGCTCTGATCACTTCTGATCTTTCGAATGGTGTATTTGGTATTGCTTCCTCGGCGCTCCCCGATTTGCATCCAAAGGCCCTTATAGGCCTCCGTATCCACTATAAATATCCCCTCTTAGAGAGGGTCATAGATTCATTCATTCCTCCTCAAGATTACTCTCTCTTAGAGTTATGAAACACTGTCGGAGAATTTTTTTGTATGATTTCCTCTGATCGCGCGCTTAATCTCCTACGCACGGCGTAGAATCCCTCTCATCTCCAACGGACAAGGTTGCGCCCGATATTCTCTACTGAGAATCTCCCTTACATCCAAGAGAAAACACACATTCTCTTTTGGGTCACTCGATTCTATAGTCTTGAGACGTCGCGGAGGACTCCTCTGTGCTCTGTTTCCTCTGTCGAGCACACCCTTCAAGCTACGCGCATCAAACACGGTATACACACACATTAAACTACGTATTGACTTGATCCTGCTATGGACATGTACGTAGGCAACTCATAAGAAGCGTAATCACACCCCTCATTCACCCTCTTCTCTCCTCATAGAATGTAATGCGGCCCAACATGAAGACTCAGCCCAAGAGCACGCCTTAACCTTCCTTGAGCGTTTCGATCAACTTTCCCGCAGCCCGTACATGGCCCAGCTTTGAAAGACCATAATTTAAGTCTCAGGCGTCGGATTGAAGCCCATAATATATCAAATCGAAACCCAAGACGCAAACTACAAATACTCACGAGTTACAGACCCGAAATCAACTCTGAGACGAGATTCGATGGCTTATTTTTTTTGTTTCACTTTTTCCCTTTCGTTCCTTTGTCGTTCTGTTGCAATTTTCCTTTTTCTTTTAGGGTTTATTTTTAGCAGTCTATATAAGCTTTCTTTTCTAGAGTTGTAAGTAGACAATGATATTTTGAAACACTTTTATTTCCCAAAAAAAGTTCTCTCTTTGAATTCTTTTGGAGTCCTAAACACTGGTATTCTGAAATTGAATGAACATGTTTGGAAGAATCCGAGTATACCGCTGCATCAGTTGGTATCGGAGCGCGACGACAACCACCACCTCGAGGAACGAGTTGGACAAATATTTGACGACCAGATGGAGCAGATGATGGACCAGATTACCAAACCGGTGAACACCTTTCTCGATGAGCACAAGAGGGAGCGCCGCTCGCGGAGTTCCGTGGCGGAGTCGATTGAAGGTGGGAGTGAGTACTCCGACGAGGCCCCTCCAGCCTGACGATGACCCCACTGGCTTATGAAGGCCAGCGAGCCTTTGGAGGAGACGATCGACGATGGGAATTGGGGATTCGGACCGATACCCCTAAGTTCCATGGTGGTTTGTAGGCTGAGGAATTCCTTGATTGGTTTGTCACGACCGAGGAGATTCTGGAGTTCCGAGGGGTTCCAGATGATCGACGGGTTGCGTTAGTCACGACGAGGCTGTAAGGGCGCACTACAGCATGGTGGCAACAGTCAAAACTCACCCTAACACGGATGGGAAAACCGAAGGTCAACACATGAGAGAAGATGAGGAACCACCTCTGTTCTGCGTTCCTACCATACAACTATTAGTGGATCATGTACCAACGCTTGCAGATGCTGAAGCAAGGACTTCGCACCGTGGATGAATGAACTAAAAAGTTCTACCAGCTACTTGCGAGGAACGAGGTCCACGGGATGGAGGACCAACTAGCAGCTTGTTACATTGGTGGACTGAAGTTTCAGATCCAAGAAACGGTCAACATGTTTGACCCGATCTCTGTCTCTTCAGCCTACCAGCGAGCTCTCGTTGTGGAGAAGCAGTCCCAACACGGCAACACACAACAATTCAACAATCCATTCAACAGTTCACGGCCGACCAAGGGTGGCAGTAGCGCACCTCGTGTAGGACCGACTGCCGACAACAAAACGCTAACCCCTTCCTTTAACCGAGGAGCGACAGGGGGTCCGAAGTGTTTTACGTGTGGCGAGTTGGGACATTGGCAGGCTGACTGCAAGAAGAATGGGAAGAGGGTCTTGTTCACTGGAAAAGATGACGAAGACGTAGATCTCCAGAATAACCCCGTATATAATAAAGAAGTGCATGAGTACGATGATGAACTTGTCGAAGGCGACGTGGGTATGAACCTCATTGTGCGTAGGTCGTGTTTGACACCACAGGTGCCCGAAGATGATTGGTTGAGGAACAACATCTTCCAGTCCACTTGCACCGTGCTCGGCAAAGAATGTCAGTTCGTCATCCACGTAAGAAGTTGTGAGAACATTGTCTCGGAAGAAGCCGTGAAAAGGGTTGGTGTCAAAACCGAGCAACACCCTAAATCATACAAACTCGCATGGTTGAAGCGAGGTGGAGAGGTAACAGTTTTGAAACGCGCCCTGATTTCTTTCTCTATTGGTATCAAGTCCGTGACGAGGTTTGGTGCGATGTGGCAAACATGGATGTGTGTCACCTGCTCCTTAGTAGACCCTGTTAGTTTGATCGAAAAGTTACACACGATGGCCGAGAAAACTCCTACAGTTTTGTGTTTGAGGGAGTAAAGATAGTGTTGGTACTCGGAAAGCCGTCCGACAAGATCGTGTCGAGTGCATCTGCCCCGAGCGGATCAAACACCAACCTACTATCCATGGCCCAGTTTGAAGAAGAGATCCAAGACTCGAAGGTCATCTACGTCGTGATCGGGAATGAGGTCGCTGAACTAGTGGATGTTCCCATTTCCATTTCACTATTGATATTTGAGTTCCAAGATGTTTTCCTCGACGAGTTGCCTGACAGCTTGCCGCCTCTTCGTGTCATCTAGCATCACATTGATCTGGAACCTGGGGCTGCCTTACCTCACCGATCTCACTACCGAATGAGCCTTAGCGAGCATGAGGAGCTATGCAAGCAGGTGGAGGAGCTATTAGTTAAAGGCAACATCAGAAAGAGCATAAGTCCTTGCGCGGTTCTGGTGTTGCTGGCACCAAAGAAGGACGGGTCCAGGCGTATCTGTGTGGATAGCCGAGCCGTCAAGAATATCACGTTCGATACTGATTTCCCATCCCTCAGCTCGATGACTTGCTGGACTAGATCAACGGCGCCACCGTTTTCAACCACTTGGACCTGAAGAGCGGCTACTACAAAATTTGCATGAGGCCCGGCGACGAGTGGAAGACGGCGTTCAAGGTGCGTGAGGGGTTGTACGAATGGTTGGTAATGCCTTTCGAATTATCCAACGCCTCTAGCACATTCATGCGTGCAATGAACCAACTATTAAGGCCATTAATCAGCAAGTTCGTTGTGGCCTTCAGCATGTTTGTGAAGCCTTGAGAGTCCTTCGTCAAGAGCAGTTCTACGCAGCGAAAAAGAAGTATGTCTTCATGACGCCGAAGGTTCTTTTCTTGGGATATGTCATCTCGGGAGAGGGTCTTCAGGTTGACGAAGCCAAGGTTGAGGCAGTGCAATAATGGCCTAGGCCGAAGACTATTACCGAGGTACGGAGTTTTCACGGTCTAGCCTCTTTTTACCGCCGCTTCATTCCTCATATCAGGGCGTCATGGCACCTATCACAGATTGCATGTGGAGCAGCCAGTTTGTGTGGACGGATGAGGCAGACATTGCATTCCAAAACATCAAGTACTGACTCACAACCGCGCAAATACTGATCCTACCAGACTTCTCGCAACCTTTTGAGCTACACACAGACTCTTCTAAGACGGGGATTGGGGGTGTCTTGAGCCAAAATGGAAGACCCGTGGCTTTCTTTAGCGAGAAGGTCTTAGGAGCTCGGCTCAATTACCACAACCTACGACGTCGAGTTTTATGCGGTGGTGCAGGCTGGCAGACACTAGAGACACTACCTCTTTCACCGTGAGTTTGTCTTGTACACCAATCATGACTCACTACGACACCTACAACGTCAGGATAAGGTTTCCTCTCAACACACACGCTGGGTTGCGTTTTTGGAAGGGTTCACTTTCGTCGTTAAACATAAGTCAGGGATCATGAACCGCGTCGCCGACGCACTGAGGCGCTACACCAGCTTTCTCGTCACAATGAGGGTTGAGGGACCTGGTTTTGCATCTTTTTGTGACTTGTTTGCAACTGAACCCTACTTCTCCGTGGTGCTTCAAGATTTCCAAGCCGACAACAGATCAGATTTTTTGCTACACAATGGCTTCCTTTTTCACGGGAATCAATAGTGTGTCCCTGGCTAGTCTTCGTCTTCAGATCATTCAGGAGCTGCATGGCGAGAGCCACGTAGAGAGGGATTGGATCTTGCATCTTGTCCAGTCCTCATACTTTTGGCCGGGGATGCGAGCAGAGGTCGAGAGGTTTGTACAACGATGCCAAGTCTGCCACTTGTCAAAAGGCGGAGCCACCAACGCCGGACTCTACATGCCACTTCCCGTTCTATCAAAACCGTGGGCGGATATCAGCATGGACTTTGTGGTAGGGCTGCCTCGTACACAGTAAGGAAACGAATCCATCTATTGGTCGACCGCTTCTCTAAGATGGTTCACTTAATTCTATGCAAGAAGACAACATATGTTGTAAACATTGCTCAACTCTTCTTTCGTGAGGGGTATCGACTTCACGGCCTACCTACTTCTATCATCTCCGATCGTGACACCAGGCTTCTCAGTAACTTCTGGTGGAGCCTATGAAGAATGGTGAACACTGAGCTCGATTTCAGTAGTGCATATCATCTCCAGACCGATGGACAGACCGAGGTGGTCAACTGTTCCCTTGAAAACTTGTCGCGATGCCTCGTTGGCGACCATGTCAAGAGTTGGAACCAGAAGTTGAGCCAGGCTGACTTCGCCCACAATCACGCCACCAATCGGAGCACCGGGTTCAATCCGTTTCAGGTCGTGTATTCCGCACAGCCACGAGGATCGCTTAATCTGATTCCACTCCCACAAAATGCCAAGGTACATGGTAAAGCTTCTGAGTTTGTTGATGGATTGCTTGATGTTCACAAAGCAGTTTATGAAAACTTGTCTGCCGCAAACACTCGCTACAAAGCTCTAGCTGACCAATGTCGCCGCACGAAGAGTACGATGTTGGCGATTATGTGTGGCGATGTTGACTAAGGAATGCTTCTCCATCGATGAATACAACAAGCTTGCATCCAAGAAATTGGGCCATTGAAGATCATCGAGAAGATCAACCCCAACGTCTTCCGCCTCAAACTTCCGGGCCACATCCGCACCGCCGACATGTTCAATGCCAAACACCTCATTTCGTTCTATGGCGATTATTCGGACGATGACCCGGCCAATTCGAGGATGAATTCTTTACACCCCGGAGGGAATGATGCAGTCCAACATGAAGACCCGGTCCAAGAGCACGCCCTAACCTTCCTTGAGCATTTTGATCAGCTTTCCCGCAACTCGTGCATGGCCCAGCTTTAAATGACCATAACTTAAGCCTCAGGTGTCATATTGAAGCCCATAATATATGTTAAATCGAAGCCCAAGATGAAAACTACAGATAATCGCCTGTTACAGGCCCGAAATCGACTCTGAGATAGGATTCGACAGCTTCAAAAACGACTGCAGTGCTTTTATTTTTTGTTTCGCTTTTTCTCTTTCGTTCCTTTGTCGTTTGGTTGCAATTCTCATTTTGCTTTTAGGGTTTATTTTTAGTAGACTATATAAACTTTCTTTTCCAAAGTTGTAAGCAGACAATGATATTTTGAAACACTTTTATTACCCAAAACGAAGGTCTCTCTATGAATTCTTTTGGAGCCCTAAACACTATTATTCTGAAATTGAATCAACAGGTTTGGAAGAATCTGAGCTACCGCTGCATCCGAACGCCTTTGACTGGAGGAACCACAACTCAAGAATTTCGAGTTTCCACACTTAGCTCGGGTGCGCCCACTTGATCTGGCCTTGTGTCGACTCGCCGGAAGCTTTAAATCGTTGTTCATTTTTGTGCGACAACAACTATTGTATGTTTTGAATCAAATTTGGCTGATGTTTTTTATAATACTTGATGGATTGATTCTGATTGTACTATTCATATTTCAAATATGATGTATGGATTTCTTATGACCCAAACCATAAGCCAAAATGACAAATATATCTTCATGGGAAACAGAGCTAAAGTTCAAGTTGAATCCCATTTAATTTTAGACATTGGGCATCATTTAGGCCTTTTCCAAACCTTTTATTTTCCTTTTGTTTCTCGCGATTTGATTTTTATGTCTAACTCGATAAAGTCAGGTGCTCTTTTAATTTTGGGAATGAATGTTTCAGTTTATTCAAACGAAGTCTTTTATTGGGTTTAAGTATTCTTTGTGATGGTTTGTACAAAATAAAGCTTGATACCTATTTCAGTGAAACTCTTTTAACCATGCATCGTAATGTTGGTACTAAGCGTGGTTGATATAATGAATCATCCGCTTACTTGTGGCATAAACATTTGGGTCCTAGATCCAAATAAAAAATGGAAAGGTTGGTAAAGAATGATATCGTACCTGATTTGGATTTTACTGTTCTCGGGGTTTGGGTTGAGTGCATTAAGGGAAATCACACAAAATAAACACTTAAGAAAGCAGCCATAAGAAGCTCAAATCTCCTTGAAATTATACATACCAACGCTTGTGGGCCATTTGTCCTTCCATCACTTGGTGGAGAAAGTATTTCATCGCTTTTATCGACGACTTTTCACGTTATGGATATGTCTATTTGTTGCATGAAAAATCCAGATCGGTAGATACCTTAGAGGTATTTATCGAAGAAGCCGAAAGATAATTGGATAGAAAGGTGAAAATGTTAGTGATTATTCACCTCATAATAACCATGCGGAAAAAATTAATTGCACTACTTAGCTCATTAGTTAAGGTTATTTAACAAGATCCAGATTTATTTAATCAATAGCAAACCATGAGAGCAATTATCAATCAACCGAATTAAATACACGAGTTATATGAAAAACTTACGGGTTTTTCCTCAAGCTTCTGAATCAAGTTCTCTTTCTCCTTCTCATCTTTCTCTCCAATCTTTGAGCTCTGATCCGATCTCCGGGATATCTCTAAATCTCTTGGATCTCATTGGATGATACCACAGTCTTCTGAAATGTAATCTATAGACGAACAAGAATAGAGTGTGGGCAAACTCTATTAATCTCACAAGATCTGATTATGGAGTTTCCGATCTACTCTTATTTTTCCAAGAATGAAATCACAAAATTCCGAGGGAGAGGGCGAGAGGAAGAAAATTCATCCACCTCTATGATGTTGGGCGAATTTTTGTTTCTTCTGTTGTGTGTTTATTGTGTTCTCCTTGACCCCTATAGTGGTAGAAATGAGATATTCTAGGAAGCTCCTAGAGATATCTTATCCTCCTTTATTATTTCATATTTTGTAGTTAAGCATGAACTGTTGGATCTTGACTACAAATCTTACCTTTTTACTCATCCATCATATCAAAATCTAGGATATTATATTTCATTATTTTTCTCCTATATCTAAGGAATCTAGATATTTGAGAATTATGAGGACAATATCTTATTTCCTTATTTAATGGAGAGAATATCTCTACCATTATTATTCTCTTAGATATTAGGAAATTAATTATGAGTGAGAATAAATGACAATATCTTATTTCCTTATATAATGGAGAGAGAATATCTCAACTATTATTATTCTCTCTCTTATTTAATTAGTTACCTGATTTCTTTTCCACAAGTCTAGAAACTAATTAAAGAGAGAATCTTGGGTAATCAATACCCATAGTAGGCGCCCAACTTAGATGCTATTGGGCCTAGGAATTTCGAATTTTATACCGTGCACAAGGCCCAACTTAAAATTTAATTAATTATTTACTTGATCTAACAATAAATGATATAATTCTAAAATAAATATTTAATTCGGCAAATAGAAAAATTTCATAATGAACGCTACTAAAAAAATTATAGTTGTGAGCTTGTAAATAATACTAAATAATCTTTATTTTTATTATTACTAGACAGTTCTTGTCCGCCTTAGTTAGAGCCGAATAGAGACTATGGACCTAGTAACAGAACAAAATAGTCATTTCTCTTTTCAATCGATTCGTTCAATCTTGTTTAGTACTCCACAAAGTAATTCAAGACTGCACTCTCCTTATTGCTAGAATTATATTTACTCATTGTGACGAGTGTCCACTGATCTAATCAGTTCGTGATCAAGATTCTCCAGGTTCGACCCGTATCGAGTAAGTTCAGTTATTCCGTTATATCTTTCTCGATACATATATATCCTAAGAACCGTTGCTTCCCTAGCGAAATATTCTTCCTTACGTTACTTACTATGAAAGTGCTAGTAATCTATCGGTTCTGGAATAAACTCATACATGAGTGAACATTGAGCTTCTTTCAAGAAGGCTGGATTCTATATCTGTCAACCACTTTCTTCTCAAATCACATTTCAGATTCCAAAGACACAAGTATCCCAGCATCTCAGTAGCTTTTGATGAATGAGTCAAAGAACCTGGCGATATGACCTGGAACTCCATGATCACTTCACGATTTAGATCCAGTCTCACTATGACCATCATAGCAACCCTGGTTAGTGTGTCATAATGGTACTTAAATGACACATCAACAACCAAAGTCTGTCCAAGCCATACAGTTACGACAAGTGCAGAATGCTCCCACAAAGTAATCAACCTTCACTTATGCTCCACATTTATGATTTTAGATACAGCTATCCAGGCATGTATCAATCATCGACCACGTTTTAGCTCACCGCCTGAACTCAGATGCCTAGCATGTGATTCAGTTTAATGCGGAGGCTATGGATGATAGTTGTTATTGATTCTGATTCAGAAAACAACCCACTAATCATACGATGCTAATAAAGTAAACTTCTTATCCAATTTAGTAATCATACATGTTTATTTATTATCTTCACTGGGCAATATTCCTAACAGAAAATTGATAGGTTTGAGTGAGGTGGTGAATGCTATAGAAGATATGATGAAAGTGGACAGCGCCCTAGTACATTTTCTAAGTTTGTAGAAAGCCGTGACATCTGTGCTCAATACACTATGCCAGGAACACCACAACAAATTGGTGTAGCAGAAATGCGTAATTATACTTTAATAGATATGGTAAGGAGTATGTTAAGCAATTCTTCTTTACTCAAATATTTGTGGATGCATGTTTTTAAGACCGTTGTATATTTATTGAATAAGGTTCATAGTAAGACAATTCCTAAGATAACTTTTGAACTGTGGAGGGGAAGAAAACCTAGTTTAAGGCACCTGATGTTTTTAATTGCCCATCGAAAATAAGAATTTATAATCCACATGAAAGGAAACTGAACTCAAGAGCAATCAGTGATTTCTTCATTGGTTATCCTAGAAAAATCTAAAGAGTATCGATTCTATTGTCCAAACCATAGTACGAGAATTGTCGAAACTGGAAATTCTAGGTTCACTGAAAATGGTGAAATTAGTGGGAGTTTGAAACTACGTAACGTGGAAATTCAAGAAGTTAGAGTGCAAATATATTTGCCTCATCTTCTTCTCAAGTTGCAGTTCCTATTCATGATGACCATGATAGTATTTTACACGAACAACAAATTAACAACCAAGCACCACTGAATGATGTTGTACCGAATGAACCTATCATAAATGAACAACAAGAAGTTGAATTAAGAAGAAATGTAAGAGAATGTGGATCCGCCATTACTGATGATTACGTGGTTATTATCTACAAGAGTCGGAATATGACTTAGGAATTTAAAGATCCAGTTTTGTTTTCACAAGCCATAGAAAGTGAGAGTTCTAGTAAGTGGTTAGATGCCATGAAAGAAGAGCTAAAATCAATGGATCACACCGAATTTTGGGAAACTTGTTAAATTTCATGAAGGTTGTAAAAGAGTCGGGTGCAAGTGGCAATATCGAAAGACAAAAGACCAGACTCGTTGCCAAAGATTTCCCAACAATGGTATCTCAAGTTCAACGAGACCATCACGTCTTTTGGATTTTAAAAAGCATCGTTGACCTATATATATATATATATATATATATATATATATATATCTGAAGATCAGGGAGTAAGTTTATAATTATGATTTTGTATGTTGACGACATCTTGCTTGCTACTAATGATCTTTTTTTATTACATCAAATCAATGAGTTTCTCTCTAAGAACTTTGAAATGAAAGATATGGGTGGGGCATCTTATGTGATCGGACTAGAAATATCTCGTGATAAATCAGAAGGATGATTGAGACTGTCACAGAAAACATACATTAATGAGGATCTAGAGAGAGTCAAGATGGACAAACGCTCTGAAATGTTGTTCCAATTTAGAAGAGATATAAATTTACTCTCAATCAATGTCCAAAGAATGAGTTTGGAACGCAAACAAGTGGAACAAATTACTTATGCATCTACTGTTGGAATCTTGATGTATGCACAGACTTGTACTAGACCAGCCATCAGTATTGATGTCAGACTGCTGGGCAGATATCAAAGTAATCCAATAATAGATGATTGGAAAGCTGCAAAGAGAGTACTAAGATATCTGCAAGGAACGAAAGATCATATGCTCACTAAGTGATTTGATCACTTTGAGGTGGTTGGATATTCAGATCCAGATTTTTCCGAAGGCATGGATTTTAGAAAGTCCACTTTTGGCTATTTGTTCCTCTTAGACGGAGGAGCGATTTTCATGGAAGAGTGCAAAGCAGAGCCATTGCTGTACCCACTATGGAAGCTGAGTTTGTAGCATGCTTTCAGGCTACGGTTCATGGTTTATGGCTGCAGAATTTTTTCAGGACTTGGAACTGTCGACACTATTGCCAAGCCGCTGAAAATTTACTGTGATAATTCCGCAGCAGTCGTCTTTTCTAAAAACGACAAGTAATCAAAAGGTGCTAAACATATGGAGTTGAAATACTTTGATGTTAAAGAAGAAGTTCATAATCAAATGATGTCAATTGAGCACCTTAGCACAAAGCTTATGGTTGCAGATCCATTAACAAAAGGATCTCCCCCAAAGGCATTTACTTAGCATGTCAAAAGATTGGGGATCCTTCTATGTCATCATTGATTTTATTTATGTTTTATGTGATTGACACTTTGAGCTCGTTTATTTTGTTTTTGATATGAAGTAATGTATCTTGTTATGATTAGTTTACTCATGAATGCATTATGTGATCTAGATTTGTTTTGTCTATGACATTATTGTCGAACCGTTATGAACACCTTATTATGTGTCATGTTAAGTGTGAAACTATATTGTGATACATGGAATGAACTATGTCGACAAACTAACGTACAACCGCTATGATCCTTATTAGTTTTCATGTTTAATAGAGACTTTATGATGTAACCGATATAATAATAGATTTATCTTATACTATGTGCAATTATGTTTATACTTTAAACCATGAGGTATATAATGACACATGGACCAAGTGAAAGAATGTTAGACAGTATTTTTCCTATAGCTCATTTATGGGCTTTGTATGTGGAAAATAATGTGGCATAAGTCTATTACTTCTTAGGGTTTAGTAATAATAAGATTAAATTTTATTGGTTAGTAAAAAAATGTAATTTCCCTATATACCATGTTGGTGGGTTTATATAAAGCTAACCATGAGGATTGGTCATCTATCAACTGTTAACCTAGCTTTCATCTCTATCACAAGAAAGCTATCAAGACATAAAGGATCAAGAGAGAGAAAACAATTCCGATTATTTCGCCACCACCGTCGTCGCTTTCGTCATGGATCGAGTAGGTTTCTTGATCACCAATGATATGTGAAAATAATTTAGTTCTAAGATCTTGGCTATAGAATTGTCTAAATTATGCTTACAGAAATACCTATATAATTACAAAGAAAAATATAAAAAGATATCAAATGCATCTAAAGATTTGCTTCGATTCAAATCCGATAACGAGCATATAAAATGCACTCATCACTAACCACTTGCCTGATGATGATGGATATGCCAATGAATTGATCAAGTAGCATTTGATAATGTAATGATCTCAATGTCATTGGCCACGCCGTAGATCCATTTTCCAGCTAATTGAAATCCGTGACAAAATCTGACGATGGACGAGGATGAGATAGAAATGATCTTAGCACGAAATATTAGCCTTTTTATCGAAATAATATTTTTTTTATACTAAATCAAAGATATGTAGCACGAAATTTAGCATTGTATTGAATCCGATCTGATACTGTAATTACTTAGTGATTAATAATAAAAATTCAACAACATAGTTGAGTAATTCAATTAGACAGTACATACATAAAAAGTATACGCTTTTCTTTTTCTAAAATAAATTTAGCAAGTATGAGGTAGGTACTTTAAACAGGTGTTTGAATAATTAAAAAAAACCTTGCTATTCACAACCTAAAACGCTTTAATGCGCTTTCGATTCCGTGCGATGCAAGGTACGAAACATATTCCTGAACTGTGGTTTCTCTATAGATCGGAGGATTCTCTTTCGATAGTAGCTCCTTAATTGGTCCGTATAGCCTTGTTGACGGCTGAAAACTGGTGCTGAAAAAGCAAGCCACAGACACTCTTGGCCCTTCCCGGTTCGCCACCACTCTGTGCTCTACGCTTTTGAACTTGTCGTTCGTTATGAGCTGCCAATTGTATTCCAACATAACTATAACTAGATTCTTCTTAAAAAAATTCATTAATTATTGGCTGTCCCACATCAGAAATAGAAATTGATTTGACAAAGTTTACAACCTCATGTGTTACTCATACCATTGTGTAAATTGATTTTCAGATAGAAGCTCGTGATATTTAATTAGCATCAATCCATATAAATAATAGGATCACAACAAAGATTAATGAGCTAAATAGATGATATATTTTCCCTGTAAAAAGTAAAATTCAATAACATTTTTACTTAGTATGTGAAATTTTAATATTGACATGGAAAAAAAAGGTAATAAATTAAAGGTGAGCTTGCCTGAAGAAGATCCCCGATGTTGACAATTAAGGCTCCTTCAACCGGCGGAATATTGAACCACCGATCATCACGCAGGACTTGTAGGCCACCGACATGATCTTGTAAAAGTACAGTGAGAAAATCATTGTCCGAGTGCTTTACGATTCCCAAGGTTGCCTCTGGCTCCGGACAAGCCGGATAATAATGGCTTATGAAAACGAGTCCCTCCGCGCAGTTCATGTCATTTAGGTGGTTTGGGCTCAGCCCTAGAGCCTCCGACAACAATTCGAATAATAAAACGCCTAATTTTGTAACTTCCTTTGTGTACAATATCATCTCATCCCTAAAAGAATCATCATTGAATAACCATTTACAATTATTGAAAATAAACCCCTAAAATGAAAGAGTTTATATATATATATATATATATATATATATATATATATATATATATATATATACCTGCAAGGCTCAGGTAGATCTTCTGGATTAGGTGGATTAGGAGCCATGTAACAGAAAAATGAGTCTCTCCAAGTCGCCATATCCGAATGGAATAAATCGAAGTTGCTATTGTAGACGATTTTTTTTGTGAGGTCCCGAGTGTAAAGCTCTTTTTTCTTCTCATCGTCTTGATCGTAAAATCGAAGCACACCCTTCTTCATCTCCTCAAGAACTCTTAGAGGAATTCCATGGTTAATGATTTGGAAAAAGCCCCAAGTCTCAGAAGCTTCTCTCACTCGCTCAACAACGTCTTTTTTAGGAGAGTTGAGGTCTATAATTGGAATACTCAATTGGGATTCTTCAGAAGAGAGAGCGTTTTCGTAATTGGTGTCATTTTTTATCGGACTGCGAAAGAAATGAGGGATCTTGGTTATGGAGGAGTCGACGAGTCCTTTGACACCAAGTTTTGTGTCATCAAAAGCTTTTATTTCACCCATTCTAGTGTAATATGGCTCGGTTGGTGCTGGAGAGTCACCTTTGCTCGTAGCCATGGCCATTTTTCTCTCTTTTTCTTATTTTCTCTTTTCTTCTTTTTTTGGAGTTGAAGTTGAACTTTATGGTTGTGGGATTAATTACTTAAGGACCACAGAGAAGCTATTCTATCTTTCGGATTGGAAAGGATCAGCATTGTTGTGCTGGACTAAGTTACAAAAATAGTGCGTGAAATATTGAAGCATTATGAAGTGGATTCAAATGTCAACGTTTGCCATTGAAGATTTAAGTTGAAGTATAAAATGGAAATATTTATTATTTTTTTAGGGCTCTCCAGAATAAAATTACATGAATACTCAAAAGCTTTTCCATATATCCAACATTCGTAAATTTTAAGTAAATAACCACGAGATTTTATTAAAATGACTTAAAAAAAATAATAGTTGTAAAATGACGGCATAAATACCTAATGTTTGTGGGTCGTTGTACTTATATACCTATTGTCTAAAAGAATTGGATCAGTGTTAAGTATCAATTATTAAGTAATAAGTAATCCAAGCCATCTAATCTAAGTCATGTAACTGCAGTTTGTTTTTCATTGATAGAGGTCTTCCTCCACTAGCATGTATTTTCGGAAAACTTCATTTATTCTGGTGTGGGTTGTATTTAAGAAGAAATAGGACAGTTCCTATAGACCGTTTACCTATCACTAAAATCTTTCTTTGGTTTTCGCACAAGTTATGAGTTATAAGCCGTCATTCAAATCGGATGCAGACTCTAGAATTCTAATGTAGGGTCCCGGCGTCTATAAAGTATAAACTAAAGATAACAAAAAAGGTAAAATTTAAGTCGCGGGATAAATATTTAATGTTGACTTTTTGTATATCCGTCACTACCAAACTGTTAACTTTGGATGTCAATGCCACATGTCAACATCTGGTAATTTGATAATTAAAAAATAAACAATTAATTTTATTAATTAAAAAATTAAACTCGAGCGAGCTAAAACCAGTAATATTTAGCAATCAGAGTGTTCATTGAAACAGTTAAAACCAAGGAAATACAAAGTCACAACATGAAAGACGATGAAATCTCGAGCGAGCTCGAGAATCTTAACCGCGCCCAACTTTAGGGATGTCATAGTGCTCGCTCATGTTGGCGAGTTACTAGTTGAAGTCCTAAATCCTGTTGCGGTGCGATTTGTTAGCAGTTTTCTTCAACTTTTGGCTGTCCATTCTCTCTCTCTCTATCTCTATGTTCGATGTACCGTTTCGCTGCCGCCGTGAGATGATGATCATCTGTAGATCCTTTCTCTCCGTCCCCTAATCTATTTCCCTACTCATCCTCGCCATTTATTTATGCCTTTGTACTTCCTCTAACTAAGACAAGTAATCTTCTGAGATCAAGGATTTCTGCTCTTGAAGAAACTTTTTTTTTTTTTTTTTTTCTTTTTCTTCTTCAATCCACTTCCAGATTTCATATCCAAAGCCTTGCCTTTAAGCTTCAACTTCCCACCAACAACATTTTCATATGAAGACATTGTTTTCAAACGAACTCAGAGATCGTCGGAGAAGTATATTAAAGTGATAAAATAAATAAATAAATTATTTTTTAACTATTAAAATTATTATATTTTGACACGTAGCATTGACATCCAAAGTTAACAGCTTGGTAGTGACGGAGAAACCAAAAATCGACACTAAATATTTATCCCGCAACTTTTAGACAATCGGTATATAAGTGCAACAACCCACAAACATCAGGTATTTGTGCCACCATTTTCTCATAATTGTAAATAACCATCAGACTCCAAGGACATAAATAAAATGCTAAAAGCGTACAAACATTTTCACATCATCATAATAGCTTACTTGAGATTTATGACAAAAAAATTACTATTTAGCAATTCTCAAATTTTTTTGGTGGCTTATTTACTCAGCTACTTGTTTTTTTTAATGTATATAAAAATTACTTAGAGTATCCATTATAAAAATAACATAGAGCATCATTTCAGTAAAACACTCGGGAAAATAGTATCTTATACAAGAGACACTACACACATAAGTCATAGTGAGTCTTACAGTGATCGGGATAGTGGAAGCCGGTATCTAACACAAATTGTTGGAATAGATCTAGGATTAAGAATAATTTATCGCTTCTAGCAAGCGGCGGAATATAATTTTTTTTAAAACACGTAAAACGATTTCACTCGGTACCAACCTCGCTTGAAGCTTGAGCGTTGAGAAGCCTTTGGAAAGGTTGAATCGCTTGTCTCCCCACTTAGCTCGTCTCATTCGTGTCTTCTTGAACATGAGTAACCACGATAGTTTCTACCATTAGAGTCTTCGAGTTTAGAAAGGATTTAATGTGTGGGCAGTATTAAACACAATGACTCAAGAACTAGTCTTAGAGCCAAAGAGCTAATACAAAACGCTAGGTCTAATGAGGCCTAGTTGCCAAAACAAAAGAGCAAGAAGAGAGAGAGAGAGAGGGAGGGGGTGGGCCGCCAAGTTCTAGGGAGAGAAGCTCTCAATCTCAAAAAGGTGTGTCTACAATATTGTGAATGAGGTGTGATATTTATAGGAGAGGGGATTGCCTTGCAGAGGTAGTTTCCTCTTTTCTATTGAATATCACATATTCATGAGCACAATCTTTATTTCTCATTCCTATCAAAATAGCAAGGTTGGAAATTTCCCCTTTTCTCTACCTCTTGGCCGTCCACTATCACATGGCTTATGCCATAAATTTGTTTCCTCTTTTTCCTTTTGGCAAGTATCTTCACATATCAATGCACAAAATAAATTCTTTATTTCTCTATATGGAGGGCCACAAATTTTTTGATCTAGAACAAGCTTCTAGATGTTTCTTTCTGTTCATGACAATTCAAGAAAAGCCCATGTAGAATTTTCACATAAAATTCCATAAAATGAAATTCAATCATCAAGGCCCAAATCTTATTTTGACATTTATACCATCTTATTGTCCTTATGGACAAAATTACCCTTTAGATGATTTTCATAAAATTCGTCTAGTTCAAACACTTGAACTTGTTTTGACTTAGCTACTAATTTAACAAAGCCTACTCTAATGACTTGTGGTAGTGACCTCATGGATCCAAATGAACAAAGCTTGAGCTAGCATGCTTGGACACAAAAGTTCACAAACATTTTCCTAGTTCTAGCTTAATGTTAACTGATTCCACTAAAGAGTTGACACTGAAAATCTCTCGGTTCAAATGAATATGTTTTCTACTAAAAAATTCTACTTAATTGTGATGAGTGGATTCATTGAATATTATGTATGTTTACCCTTCATGAATATCATGAAGTAGATGGGATTTATAAAATTACCATTTTACCCTTCTAGTTGTTATTTCCTCAACTCCTTTGTCACTTGTGAATAAGTTAGAATCAGTATATTGACGAGGAGCTAACAAGTCACATTGATTCATCCAAAAGAGTCAGACTCAATTTGGACACTGGCCAGTTCATTTATTCACATTCCAAGGAACAAGGCATGAGGTGATATACATTGCATTTCAGCAATCTTGTACATGAATTCCATATCTATGAGAACTTCACAAAGTTACTCATGACATCTTCATAACTTAGTACTTCACCAATAGGTATTGTCTATATCACATAGTGAATCTAGAACTCTGACTTTCTAAAATGAGAGTACGTAAGCTATGAAATGACATGTCTCATTTCAGGATTGAGGTAAGCATGATGTAATTCACACATAGTGACTTTGAGACAAAAGAGGTTAAATAGTTTGTTCTTACAATGTCTCTAAAAGTGCACTGGTCAATTCAATATCTTCAAAATGTACCTAGGAAGAACTATAGAGTCTCCAACTCTCTATGTCTCATAACCAGACATCATAGGTTCTCCTAACAATCATACTGAGATCAATAGTCATTTGATCCTTAGATTGTGAATATATTGTTTTAAGCAAACCATGAAGAGTTTGTTCATGCAAATCAATATTTGACTCTTAATTTGTTGTTATGTTTGTTTAAGGACTAAAGACTAAAGTTTATCATAAATCTTCAAACAAACAAGGAAGAATGATGAAAGTTTCAACTTTTATTAATTATTCAGCAGTTACAAACAAGAATCTTAGTAAGACTTTATTACATCAAATGTATATAAGTTATGATTACTACTCTTCTTGTGGGCAGCAATGCCAACAAAAATAACATCATAAAATACTAATAATGACATAAAAAATGAAAAAAAGCAAAGAAAATGCGTTAGCACTTAGATGACTGCAAGAACTCATGTGATACTTAGTGTTCATAAAAAAGTTGACATAACTTATTATCGAGGAATTAAAATAATTTGACATTAAAAAAACAGCTTTAATGAAATTTGAGCAATGTGTATGACAACATGTAAAGCAATAAATCTACAAACCTTCTATTGCTTTACATGTTGTAAAAAAAAAGAAAAGGAAACCTGGAAAAGAGAGAGACGTAGAAACTGTATTAAGATCTTCGGCCTCAGTCGCAACGATACTCCACACAATGGGCAGAGCTTCCCCAAAACAAAGGAAACCGGAAACCAGGATTGCGGTGCCCATTTACAAGTCACATCTTTTTTGGGTCCGCATGAATTTGAATACGGTTGCCCATGTGACTTGCAAATGGGCAAATCAATCCTGAGTTTTTGGTTGCTCTTATTTTGGGGAAGCTCCGCCCCTTGTGCTAAGCATCGTTGCAGCTAAGGCCAAAGATCTTGATGTAGTTTCTAGATCTCTCTCTTCCCCTTTCCGGAGTTGAGTTTACGCATGTTTCTATTAAAAAACTTCAAAGCTGTTGAAACGCGCTTGAACTTTGAGAAGCCTTAGGATTTTGAACACAACCTCCTCTCCTTCTTGATGACATATACACCAGAAAACACAAAAAAGATTCTTCAACTATGCTCAAAGAAACGGGTTTAGGATTTGTCTAGAAGCCTTAGAAAAAGTTTTAAAACAACTGATTATGGCGGAATTAAAAAAAAAATCACATTAAAAGGCATCTATATTGAAACTACAAATGTTTTGAATCCCACTTGAACTTTGAGAAAAAGCGGGTCTAAAATTTGTGTGTTGGCACATGTGAATCAAATGACTAGAAATTGATTTTCTTAGTCAAGCGGCTACTTGGAATTTCAAAAAAACTTGTTAACAAGAATAAGCCAATTGAGAGAGAGAGAGAGAGAGAGAGAGAGAGAGAGAGATTTTGGTGTTTTTTTTTCTGTGGCTATGGAAGGCTATTTGTAGCCTTTCAAAACGTGTAAAGGTGTCCTGAAACGCTTCAATCATAGAGTCAAGGCCAACACCTCTTTGTGGCTTAAACTTTGGCTGTGTTTGGCACAGCTTATTTTAGGCTGTTTTTATTTTTACAAAAAACTAAACCGTTTTTTAGTGTTTGGTGAAACAATTTGTAGAAAAAATTTCAAAAACGATTTCTAAAATCGTACGTGAGTCTTAATTCTTAAAATCCAGGAATCCTAGCTTTCTCAAAAAAATGTTTTAGCCTCCTGATACACAATTACGTTTTTATCCTCATATATCCTCAAAAATCGTTTAAGCCTCCTAAAATCTCTCTATCCTATCGTACACTAAGTTATACAAACCCAGTCACAAGAAGAAAACGTAAACAAATATACTAAAATATCTCAACAGAAATCTCAACAAACTAGTGTATAAATAATTTGAATTAACACATCGCTTATTGCGACTTCAGAAAATACGAGTTTCATTTACGAAATCAAACCTGTACAACGCACATCCATCACTCCTAATCAGTCTCAGAATATCTCCAAGAACCTGAAAAGAACATAATCAAGGGTTAGTATTTCTAAATAAACTCAATATCTCTGGTAGACGCTGTGACCATCAAAACTGATTACATGAACCTGTGTGTGAAGGTTTTTTCGATCTTCGTCCAACCCATGTGTGAAGGTTTTTCCATCTTGATTAGGGCTTTATCACGAAAAACTGATTACCTGAACCTGGAACGATTTTGTAGAGATATATATATATATATATATATATATATATATATATATATATATATATATATATATATATCACATATTTCATGCTCACAAAAATCTGAGATTTACAGGGAAAACAAAGTATTTATAAAAAAAAATTCATACATCGACAAACATATCCAAGACAACCCATGCCTTTTTCCGATACTCCGACGCCGATCTCAAGGTCGAAACAAAAATAATCACATCAAAACCCCAAACCAGAAACCCTAGATCTCAAAACGCCCAAACAAAAATTCAGCTCAAAATAACTTGAGCTTACCTCAGATCGCGAGCTATGACAGCCGATTCATACATCGGCAAACATATCCAAGACAACCCATGTCCTCTTCCGATACTCCGACGCCGATCTCAAGGTCGAAACAAAAACAATCAGCCAAAACCCCAATTCAGAAACCCTAGATCTCAAAACCCCCAAACAAAAAAATCAACTGAACTGATTTGAAGAAATAACTTGAGCTTACCTCAATCGCGAGCTCTGACCGCCGATTTCGTTTCCCCGGCGTTGTGTGCCTCACGCTCGCTCGCCGCTCTCTCTCTATCTCTTTCTCTCTCCCTCTCTAAAAAAATGTCGCGAGTCCGTCGGCAAGAGAAAGGGTTGAGAGAGAAGACTCTTATGAGTAAATGGAATAAGTGAAAAACATACAGCTTATTTTTATCTAGTCAATAAACCGGTTTATTATATAAATTAGTGAGTTTGGGGCACTGAGTCTGGGGCTATATAAACCGGTTTATTTTAAAATATGTCACGTATATTCATTTTGGTCGATAAGAAGTATTTCCATAAAATAGAACCATATACACCGATACGAGTATTTTTGCTATAATTAATGTAGTTTCTCCATTTATCATATATATTCATTCGGTTTTTCTAATTTCCTTTGTCCCACTACAAAAAAAAAAAAAAAAAAAGGGCTATGTTTTTTAAAACTTCTGCTTAAAGTATACGAACATTTCATTAGAACTAGGGTAAAAAAATTATAGAGGGCTGAGAATAATATCTTAGTGCAAAGCACACAAAATACTTGAATTAATCTAAAAAAATCTAATATTAAGTACATATGAACTTCATTTAAAATTAATTTTATCAACTTCAGTGGCATGTTGAATTTTTATTTTATTTTATTTTAAAGGTTAGAACTCTTGAAAAATGTCTATTTATAAATATCAAGTTATAATTTCCAATCTATTTATAGACTGGGCTTTTGTATTCCCTCAACAAAGTAGATCAATTGTCGATAGTTTTTATAGGGCTCGGGTTGTTTCAACTAAAATATTATATTCAATATTTTTTTATAAAACATTACAAAAATTTATGTTATATAGTATAAATAATTCATTTATTAAATTATCTTCTCAAATCGAGCATCTTGTGAAAGCGACGGAAGAGTGAAGCGACACCATATACGTAGTACGCAAAGACGTGTCTGGTACTAGTATCGTCGAAGTAATGGAAGTTGTTTTGTCACTGCCTGGTATTCATGTAGGACATCCAACGTGGCTTTTTGCGACTGGACTATTTCAGAGTCGCGAGAAGAGAGAAATGTTTGCAACAATACCATATCCGCATACTAAAATATGTTGGCTCAATTACGAGTATAATCTAGTTCATGGCTCTACTATAGGAGGAGCTCCAAACAACTCGAGCTTTTGAATTTTAATCAATCGTATTTAATAAGCATTCTTATATGAGAACTACATTCATTGTTTTGCAGTTGTTTTTTTTATTTTGTTTTACTATAATAATCAAACAATACGAGAACGCTAGTCTCGTTTATATTCCCTGGTTACTTACTATTTTTTTTTACACATCAGGCTATATATTTGTTTTCAGGAACAAATGGATATCACTTCAGATGATGAGTTCCAAATTATTGAAAAAAAAAAAGAAAATTAACGAACACATTGTCCTTATACGGAAAACTGCTCATTAGATGTAAATTTATTATGATACATACACACATAAAGTTCCTTGTATGGATTAAAAAAAAGGGGCATATTTCCTTCAAGAGTTGTTGAGGGGGAAATAGAATTCGGTGCCAAAGAATGTTAAAGATGGAAAAAGAGGTTTTCATAAGTTTGTGCAATAACTTGGAAACAAGTTACGGATTCAAAGGTTCAAGACATATGACTGCATTGGAGATTTTAGGAATGACTCTAATTATTCTGGGACATGGTCTAAGAAACCGATTAGTGCATGAGATGTTTCAACATTCTGGTGAGACGATAAGTCGATATTTTTCGGAGACATTGGATATATTATGTCTCATGGGAGTCGATGTCATAAAACCTGTTGATCCAGAATTTAAGAGTACTCCCAAAGAAATAGCTAACGATCCAAGATATATGCCACATTTTAAGGTATTATAATCATATTTTTGTGATTTATTTTCATCGATACTTTGTATAAATTAATTGAGATATTTTTTTTAAAGGATTGTATTGGTGCTATAGACGGTGTTCACGTTCCAGCTTCTTTATCTCAAGCAGATCAAATACCGTTTATCGGTAGAAAGAAGATTCCTATTCAAAATGTTCTCGCTGTATGTGATTTCAATATGAAATTCACTTTTGCGTATGCTGGTTGGGAAGGTAGCGCGCATGATTCAAGGGTATTCTCTGCCGCTCTTCGTGATACTGAGATTAACTTTCCAAAACCTTCACAAGGTATGACTTTAATATTTTTTTTTATAACTTTGTCTTGTATACAGTTTGAACTAAATCATTATATTCAACTTGATATGTCACAGGAAAGTATTATCTGGTTGACGCTTGTTATCCTAATTTGCCTAGATATCTTGGTCTGTATAAAGGTCAAATATACCATCTGGAGCATTTTCGTGCGAGAAGAACTCAACCTACTACAACCAAAGAAATCTTCAATCGCGTGCAATCTTCTCTGAGAAGCGTCATCGAGCGGAGCTTTGGAGTGTGGAAGAAAAGATGGAGAATCCTGAATGTCATGCCGAGTTATCCATTCAAAAATCAAGTAAAAATAGTTATCGCAACTATGACACTGCATAACTATATTCGAATGCATGCAAGACAAGAGATGGATTTTGAAATATTCGACGAGACAGAGGGCGATGGCAATGGGGATGAAAACAACACAACTGAAGATCAAGATGGAGATTGTCAGACTTCTTCGAGTAGTATGGACAAGTTAAGAGATGAGATTGTTGCAAGTTTAGTAGAAACGATAAATTTGTAGTTTACATTTTTGTCAATAACTAAAAAAATTTATATAAAAAAAATAAATTTTTGTCGTCCATATTTTTCTAGTTTGTAATTATAATTCATATATATGCATATAAATACGCATATTAATAATTATTATTTAATTTTTAAGAACATGTCTATTTTAGTCTTTTGATCATAATATATTTATTTTACCAAACGCTAAATCAGCTTTCGTTTCCAGCAACAACTGTTTTATAAATAGTTTACCAAACACCTGTTAGTTTAAAAAAAACAGTTTTTATAAAAAACAGAAACTAAAAGCACTTTTTAAAAAAACAAAGTTATGTCAAACGGTGCCTTTGTCTTATCTCATTGCATCACACGGCGAAGGAATGAATTACCCTTTTGAAAGAAATTCAACCAATAAGAATAAAGCACACGTATAAGTGCTTTAAATTTTAAGTTAAGGTTACTTAACAAAATGACATGTTATATTCTTTATCATTGACTGAAATGGCATGCTGCCTAAGGGACTCATGGCTAAATTCAATTATAGTGATGTTTACATCAATTAATCACAATCTTACATTTCAATAATCGTATTTAATTATTCCAAGACTAATAGGAAAATGACATGTGTAAAATGAATGATTAAATTTGCATTATTCCTTATTGAATTCCGCAGCCAAATTCTCTAATATAACTATGGTATTTAGTTAATTAATCATTATATGATAAACTTAAAATCATAATTTGACTATTTTTTAATTTTAGAGATTTTTTTAGTTGAATTTCTCAAAATGATTTATATTCAACATTTTGAATCTTATTCGAATTTAGCTAATTCAACATATCTTAATTAATTTGTTGGCTAGATGAAGATATCTTATGGAACCATGTTAGATGAAGATATCTTATGGAACCATATGAACAAAGTTTAAAATTGAATCATTGCACTCAAAAGTTCACATAAAAAAAAAAAATTCAATGTTCATTTTAGATTCAATTGACTTCACTAAAAATTGACACTGAAAATCTATTGGTTTATACGTGTTCTAGTTTTCTGCTTTATGCACTATTTTTTTTTTCTCTCAGTAGTTGGAGACGAGATTGGTGGTTGGAGACAGATTGGTGATCGTCTGCAAGATTTAGGGTTTCATTAGCAAGATGGTGATTATGGAGTTTTAGGGCTCATTGGGTTTGACATGTTGAAATGAGTTTTTGGTTTTATTTTTCTTAGAAAATGAGTTTGGGCATTATATTTGAATAGGGTATAATAAGAGCAATGAAATACCGTTCGCTTATATTGACTATTTTTTAAATAATATAATAATTTAGCTAGATTTTTCTATTAAGAAAATGAGCTGTCAAGGTTATATACCCTAGTAGAACTTAAAAGTTACAACTACATAGAGAGGATCCCTAAAAAAAAAGTTTTTATTTTTATTTTATTTATTTATTTACCGGAGAAAGAAGAAAGTCCTCTTGATCTTTAGACAACAGAAGGAAAAAAAAAACATTAAAATAATTTCTGAGTTGTAACATCTTAATTGGCGGGATAGCTTTTCGGACAGCTAAACTTTTACTGCAAATTCGCCAAGGCATATATATTATGGCGCTAAATGGATCATTTATACCTTATTTTAAAGTGGGAAAATATCAAGAGTATCCTCGTGTTTAATCGAAATGCGAGATTTATTCATTCGATTTTTAGAAATGTCAGACATATCTCTCCAGTTTAATATAAATGACATATAGCTCCCTTAAAAAAATGTTATATTACAAATATCACAATTTTTCGTTTATTTTTTACAAAAAAAATAATTTGAACTCCCAAAATACCCTTAGTAGAAAAAATATTTATTTACTATTTTATTAAAAAAATCCTTAATTTTTTATAAAGAAATTTTTTAATTTAATTTTTCGTATATAGAATAAAAAATAAAAGATTATTACATTAAATGTATTTTGGGGAGTTCAATTTTTTTTTTGTAAAAAATAATCGAAAATGGTGATATTTGTAATATAACATATTTGTAAGAGATATGTATGTCGATTATATTAAACTGAAAGAATATGTGATATTTCTAAAAACTAAATGTATAAATCGTGTATTTCAATTAAACACAAGGGAGGAGATGCTGTTGATATTTTCCAATATAAAGTCAACTTAAACATTAATCAACACATAAATCATTCAAGACAAACCACTCCATCCATGGATCGAAGTTATTATCAAATATAAATAAATTAGAAATATATTCCGACTGCACTGTTTGGACCTTGCCTTGCTTTCCACGCAAGTATTAGTACCACAACGTTTACATACCAATTTTTATATTATTTTGTGATAAGAAACGTACATGAATTTCTCTCGAATTTTTTTGTATACCACAATATATATATATATATATATATATATATATATATATATATATATATATATATATATATATATATATATATGAATTGATATCTTGATGTGAAGCTAAAACAAAGTGTCGTTTTCTTCTACTTCTTCTCAAGTCATAATAAAAAGAAAAAATGTTACTTTTGTCCCATGAATTATGGTGGTCCTGAAATTTTCTCCCCCAAACTTTTAAAACTCGATTTTTTCCCCTTAATGTGTGATTCAATTTCATTTATGTCCTTCCGTCAAATATTATGTGAGTTTGGTTGTTAAAATAACACATGGGTCTCACGTGCTATTTGAGAAAAATGGTGTTATGGGTAATTCCATGAATTTTTATTTTTACTTTTCCTTCCTCTTTAATTTTTTTTCACACATCGAGGCTTTCGTCGTCGGAGATTAGGTTGCAAAGACAAGCAATTGAATTCTCCTGTGCCATGGCGGTCCCTGAGCTCGCTAGGGCTATGAGGACTACAATGCCGTATTCTTCGACGAAATTTTCTTTGATTTCTGGAAATGCAGCGAGGTTTCGGAGGACTCCGGCGGCTGAGGCCTGAGAGCCGGGAGTCCCGGAACGGCAAATCTCGAGCAGAGACAAAATTCCACCTCTGGATCCAATCGCTCTGGCGTTCTCGCGGGAAAATGTTAGGGCTTGGAGGGCGATACAAGATTTTTCTTTGCTGAATCCGCTTTCGGAGTCCAAAACCCTTAGTAGGTGATTTAGTAAAGACAAGCCTTCTGCGATAAGGACTTGCTTTCCGCTCTCGACGATTGAAACCCTAGCGATCGCCGCCACGGCCTTCTCCTTCATCTCCGACGACGATCCCGGCAAGTCTAGGGTCCGAACCACTGCCGGAACCACTCCCTGAGCGACGGCGATCACGCCGTTCTTGTCGTCCTCGCCGAGGACTCGAAGCAGAGCGTCCATGGCGGAGCTCTTCGCCTCCGGAGCTCCGATCTGAAGCCGAGTCACCAAACTTCTCGATTCGGACCTCGCCGCCTCTCGCCGCAACGCCGACGAAGAAACCGCGGCGTCGCTGAGAATCCCGCTCCGGATCAGAATCTCGCCGTCCCTCGCCGCGCGGTCGAGCCTCGCGATGACGGAATCGATCTCGCTCTGCGTCCTGAGCTTCCCGTTGGTGAAGCTCGAGCTCTGGCACTTCCGTCCATGGCGGAGCTCTGGCTTTCCTGAGAAGAAGCTGTACAGAAAAGTAGAAAAAAAAAATTAAAGAGGAAGGAAAAATAAAAATAAAAATGAATGGAATTAACCATAATACCCTTTTCTCAAATAGAACGTGAGATCCACGTGCTATTTTAACTACCAAACTTCACAGAATATTAGACGGAAGGACATAAATGAAATTGAATCAAACATTAAGGAGAAAATATCAAGTTTTAAAAGTTTGAGGGGAAAAATTTCATGACCACCATAATTCAAGGGGCAAAAATAACATTTATTCTATTAAAAAATCAAGAACCAGAAAACAATAAGAGATCTAAATTTTTTAAAAAGCTATTATTTTCTTCATTTAATTCATGGAGATAACTTTTTATCCGGACCGACCAATACAGGACTTTTACTCGTATTTTATATTTTCTAGCTCTTTCTATAGCGGTCCAGAAAAGGAATTCTTATCTTCAAAGATATCGTCTTAATCATAGATATATCTCCAAACTTTGAAAGTACTAGTGGATGTATATTATATTGCACTGTGTAGACTCTACAGATTTCAAACCGTTAATTCAAAAGAGAAAATAAAGAAACCCCTTAAAATGGAAGCTAATAATGAGCCTAGCCAAGCTCCAATATCCGAGCCCAAATACGACAGACTTAGCAATCTGAAAGCTTTCGACGACACTAAGGCCGGTGTGAAGGGACTCGTTGATGCCGGGGTTACAATTATTCCTCGAATATTCCACCACAAATCCACCAACTCAGACAATAGGATCAACTTGATGATCTTCAGAGATGAAGGGTTTTCTATCCCGGTAATAGACTTGGCCGGGCTGACCAGCAAAGATCGGCGAAAGGAGGCCATTGAGAGCGTCAAAAAGGCTTCGGAGGAATGGGGTTTTTTCCAAATAGTCAACCATGGAATCCCGGAGAGTGTTTTGGAGGAAATGAAAAAAGGGGTCCTCCGGTTTCACGAGCAAGCAGCCGAGGCCAAGAAAGAGTTCTACACTCGAGATCTTGGGAAGAAAGTAGTGTACCTGAGCAATTTCGATCTTTATAGTGGAAGTTCGACGAATTGGAGGGATAGCTTTTCCGCTTTTATGGCTCCCAATCCCCCGAATCCCGAAGAACTTCCCTCCGTTATCAGGTTTTCAACTGTCTTTAGTTACTTTCTTAATTTAAAAAAAAAATGGGTCAAGTGAGCTAGAGGCAATAGTAGAAAAGAATGTGGATCTATTTTCTTTGATAAGGAGCCTCAAATGAACTTTAATCAATTTAACCCAATAGTATAAGTACTATCTTTTTGCCTAAATTAAACAAAACTAGTAACATGTTTCAATAATTCATGCATCACACAGAGGCATTCTTTTGAAATACTCGGAAATGGTAATGGACGTCGGGGTCTTGGTATTCGAGTTGTTGTCGGAAGCACTAGGGCTTAGCCCTAACCACTTGAAAGAATTGGATTGTGCGAAGGGTTTATCGGTTTTGTGCCATTATTACCCGTCATGTCCACAACCGGAACTAACAATTGGCACGACCAAGCACTCTGATAATGACTTCATCACGATCCTTCTACAAGATCGCATCGGAGGACTCCAAATTCTTCACAACAATACGTGGCTCGATGTAGACCCTTATCCCGGGGCTCTAGTGGTCAACATTGGTGATCTTTTGCAGGTATGCATGATTTTGAATTTTCATTATGAATATCATTAATTTCAATTTTAAGAGCAAATTATTTTGACGAAAAGATTCGGTTTAGCTCATTTGTGTGCACCTTCACTCACAATAGGAATTAAAAAAAAAAAAAGAAAGATACAAAGTGGCACGTCTTACACAAGCAGCATCCACTACGAGACTCACATCCGTACATGGACAAACCAGAAATCAAACGAAGGCCATGGAAAAAAAAAAAAAAAATCTTAAGAGCAATTTTGAGAAAGGCCATGAATTTAAACTTCAAGAGGTGTTTTAAATTTATTATTTTTTAATTAAAAGGGGTCTAATTTGGAAATAGAAAATTAACCTTTTTTATATTTATTACCAAAATAAGGAATTAAACATTAATAAAATATAAATAAAAGTAAAAGTGGCAATTGTTAGACTTTTAATATATGAAGGCGAAAAAAGGAAATAAAAATATAAATCGGAGGCTACCTCCACTGGCACCTATGTACATACATCATTGGCTCACTATTCTCCATATGTCACATAATTTTTGTTTTCTTTCAGCCGTATTTTCTTTTAATATATGTGAAAATATTTATAGGGTACTGAGTTTTTTTTTTTTTGTTTTGCGTACCTCCAGCTTATATCGAACGATGCATTCAAAAGTGTAGAGCACAGAGTATTGGCAAGCCGTGTAGGTCCAAGGGTTTCAATTGCGAGCTTTTTCACTACAAATTTATTGCCGTGTACGAGAGTGCACGGACCCATCAAGGAGTTGCTGTCGGAAGACAATCCACCAAAGTTTAGAGAGACGACAGTGCAAGACTACACTGCCTATTTCAATGCCAAAGGCCTACACGGCACTTCTGCCTTGGATTATTTCAGGTTGTAAAACAGTTACGTTAGATATATACAACTCCTTCTGTTTTCATTGCTATACTATGAATAAAAACGATAAATATCATGGATTCAATATCTAAGTTTGTTGCATTGGATTGGATAGATGTGGAGAACAAACTGAATGGCTAAGGAACTTTGTGAAGAATATTCTTAATTGGACAAAACCTATGCGTGCAATATGTGTATATTGTGATAACCAATCTGCTATTGGTAGGGCACATAATAGAGATATCGAAGAAGAGATCTATATGAATCAACCTGAGGGTTGTATTGCACCTGGACAAGAAAAGAAAGTCTGTAAACTAGTCAAGTCGCTTTATAGCCTTAAACAAGCCCTAAAGCAATGGCATGAGACATTCGACAACGTTATGATGTCAAATGGATTTAAGATCAACAAGTGTGACAAATGTGTGTACATTCAAACCACTGAACATGGGTATGTGATTCTATGTTTATATATAGATGACATGCTCATAGTGGGGAGTAATGATCGTATGGTCCAATCCACAAAATATATATTGAACTCAAGGTTCAATATGAAAGATCTGAGAATTGTTGATATAATTCTGGGGATCAAGATTACCCGAACACCCAATGGGATTGTACTGGGTCAAACACACTATGCTGATAAAATTCTAGACAAATTTGGAAAGGACGATTCTGGAGTCTTGAGAACTCCCATAGACATTAGTCAACACTTGTCTAAGAATAAAGGTGAAAGCATCTCTCAAATTGAATATGCGAGGGTGATAGGTAGTTTCATGTACTTGATGAGTTGCACGAGATCGGATTTAGCCTACACCGTGAGTAGACTAGCTCAATATACGAGTAATCCAAGTGCTGAACACTAGAAAGCAATCGTAAGGGTAATGAGGTATCTACGATTCACTCGTGATTATGGTCTACACTACACTAGATATCCTGAAGTAATTGAAGGTTTCCCTGATGCGAGTTCGATATGATATTCAAGATTCGAAAGCCACAAGTGGATATGTATTCACTCTGGGAGGTGCAACCATATCTTGGAAATCCTCCAAACAAACTGTGATAATGAGATCCACGATGGAATCTGAGTTTGTTGCATTGGATAAATGTGGAGAAGAAGCTGAATGGCTAAGGAACTTTGTGGAGGATATTCCTAATTGGACAGAACCTATGCTTGCAATATGTGTATATTGTGATAACCAATCTGCTATTGGTAGGTCAAATAATGTGATGTATAATGGTAAGTCTAGACATATCCGTCGACGACATAATACCATTAGAGAACTTCTTTCGTCTGGAGTCATTAGTATCGACTATGTTAGATCCAAAGAAAATATTGCGGATCCGCTAACCAAAGGTTTAAATAGGGACCAAGTAGAGAAGACATCTAAAGGAATGGGGCTAAAGCCCATAGCAAATAAAGCCAAGACAAAGGAAACCAACCATGATGACTGGAGATCCCAAGATCTTGGTTCAAAGGGACAACCTAATTGTCAAAGGCTATGTGAGGTCACTGTGGGGGAAAACTCCTAGTCCTATTCCTATATTAAATAGTGACACCACACCCGTACGAGGTTAAACTTTGAGTTTTTAATGATTCTATGAGATCGGATATCTGAGATTCCGAATGAGTAATGCATAAAAGAATCACCTATGTGAGAGAGAAGTGGGGCTGCTTCGAAAGAGAATTAATTGGGCTTAATTCTTTAGAAAATCTTGCAGAACCAAGCGAATGTTCAGGGCCAAAATGAACATAACCATGAGAACTAAACCTGTGTCAGGGAGATATCAGTGGGGGATATGTTTATCGTTTATACAAAACGACTAACAGTTCAAGGACAACGTGTCTACTGAGTAGTCAGTAAAGATGGTATATCTTTCCGAAGGAAGGTTCAAAGGCTCTGCCTACCTATCCTATATTGGTATTGACCGTAGAATATCACAACATCATGTCGTGTCTTTATAATTGTCGTCTCACAATTTCATTAATGTGGGAGGTTGTTGGAAATTAAGTAAATAAAGAGTATTTATTTACATGTGTATGGCTGATTTGTGGCAACAATTTGAGTGGGGTCCACTCATCGGAATTGAATAATTCCAAGTGATATGGATTCCTCGTAATCAGCAGTATAAAATTGAATATTTGTTTGTCAAAATCGGACTTAGGATGAATGAGAAATTGATGCTCAAAGTAGGCTAAAGAAACACATTTATGTTGTGTTGTGGAAGTGGAATACCAAGAGTCACACATTGGTTGGGGATGTGTGTTGTTGTAGTGTTTAATTACTATCCTCTTTAATTAGTGGATATCCAAGTGCAGGAGAGGAGAGTGTGTGTGGGTTAACCCTTAACCCCTCGCGCGCGCACACACACACACACGTGCGCCGCCGCCGCCGAGCCGAGCCGGACCAGGCTCGGGCTCGGGCTCGGGTTTCAAGTTTCGGGAATGTCTCAGTCTCGAGCTTTCTTTTTATTACAAAAATCACTTCTGAAAGTTTTAATTCCTCAAATAACTCATGTGTATACCGTGTGCTTTAAGATGGTTTGAGAGCGTTTGTAACAACTCTTTATGAGCGTTAATGGAAATGAAAGTCTTTAAGGCTGGGCGGTTTTGGCTGGTTCGAATTCGTAACCTCACTTTGCCTTGGCCTATATAAAGAAGGCTTAGCCCTCTCATTCGATCACACTGAGAAACACAATCTCCTACTGTTCTTGAGCTTCATTCTTCCCCAAAAATTCTTCTTTTGTTTTGTCTTGGTGGTAGATTCGCACAGGTCCTAGTTCGCCGAGAGTCAAGCCTATTGGTGCTAAACTTGCCTCTATAGTCATTGTATCCTGGGAGGCTTTCGCTCACGTATTCCAGCATCCATGGGAGGGCGATAAAAAGCTTCAAAGAAATCGTCCAACGGGCCTCGACTGTTTCTTTCATCTTCTCTGATTCGTTTTTCCGCTTCTAAGGTTTAGCCGGTTTTACTTGTAATTTTAATTTCCGTTTAATTTTCCTTCCATGCAAATTGTCTTGTATTTTCCGTCAATATTAATATAATATTGCTAACAATTACTACCTATATGTTGAGTGTCAGTGGATATACACACTTGCCATTCTCACTGTCCCTAATTCAGTCCATGAGCTTGATAGACTTTATGCAAAGTTCTTGTGGAACGACAAAGATAACAATAGATATCACTGGGTGGCTTGAGACAAAATTTGCAGACCTTTATCCTATGGTGGATTGAATATTAGGAGAATATGTGATATGGCTGAGTCTCTACTAGCAAAATTGCGGGGAAATACATTACAGATAGAGCTTGTGGACTAACTATATGAGGAAAAAATATGGAAATACTAACCATGCAGAGGGTGTGACTAAAATCCGACATGGTGGCTCTAGTCTATGGAAGAAAATTAAGAATATTATCCCTGATTTGTTGGATAATTCTCAGTGGAATATTGGGTGCGGAAACTCCCTCTTTTGGATGGACAATTGGTGTGGATTAACTCCCAAGTTTCTGGCCATGGGCTCTAATAATCTTAAGCTCTCATACTGTCGGATGGGCTCCATGTGTATCGGGAGGAGAACATGGTGGCTAACTCTCTTAGTAAGTTTGGTTTTTCCCTGACTTGTTTTACGTTTTTATTATGATAGTTTACCCGTTCATATTCGTTCTTTAATTGTAAAAGATTGCACATGATATATATATATATATATATATATATATATATATATATCATAAAAAATGTGTAATCTATGCCTTTTGCCATCTTATTTATCCTTTTCTTCACTATTTTTGAGTTCTTATATTGTAACCACGGTTTTCCTCCGCCACAAGTGAGGGATTCTCAATAAAATTCTCATGGTACCGCCCATGTTTCCAAAAAAAAAAACAAAATTAGTGGCTAAGAGTTATACCCAAAATGAAAGTATTGATTATGAAGATACCTTCTCGCCTGTAGCAATGCTTAAATCCTTCCGAATCCAAATAACCATTGTTATGTCCTTTGATTATGAAATCTAGAAAATGAATTTCAAAACTCCCTTCCTGGGTGTCAATCTTGAAGAGCGTTTTTATATCGATCAAGCAGACGGTTTTGTTGTTACTTTGAGTTGGCTAATTTTGTTTTGGAAAAACTGTTGTTCGTCGTGATGTTGGTATCTGTTGGAATTGGTGCCCACAAGAAGAGTAGTAGTCATAACTTATATACATTTGATGTAATAAAGTCTTTCGCAGACTCTTGCTTGTAACTGCTGAATAATTTATAAAGAGTTGAAACTTTCATTCATTCATTCTTCCTTGTTTGTTTGAAGCATTATGATAAACCTTAGTCTTTAGTCCTTAAACAAACCTAACAACAAATGAAGAGTCAAATATAGATTTGCACGAACAAACTCTTCATGGTTTGCTTAAAAAAGCATATTCACAACCTAAGGATCAAAGGGATATTGATTTCAGTTTGATTGTTAGGAGAACCTATGATGTCTGCTTATGAGACATAGAGAGTTAGAGACTCTATAGTTCTTCCTAGGTACCTTCTGAAGATACTGAATTGACCATTGCACTTTTAGAGACAATGTAAGAACATACCATTTAACCTCTTATGTCTCAAAGTCATTATGTATGAATTGCATCATGCTTACCTCAATCCTGAAATGAGACATGTCATTTCATAGCTTACATACTCTCATTTGAGAAAGTCAGAGTTCTAGATCCACTACGTGATATAGACAAGACCTATTGGTGAAGTACTAAGTTATGAAGATGTCATGAACAACTTTGTGAAGCTCTCATAGATATGGAATTCATATACAAGATTGCTGAAATGCAATGTATATCACCTCATGCTTTGTTCCTTGGTATGTGAATAAATGAACTGACCAGTGTCCGAATTGAGTCATGACTCTTTTGGATGAATCAATGTGACTTGTTAGCTTCTCGTCAATACATTGTTTCTAACTTATTCACTGGTGACAAAGAAGCTGAGGAAATAACAACTAGAAGGCTAAAATGGTAATTTTATAAATCTCCATCTAGTTGATGATATTCATGAAGGGTAAACATAGATAATATTCAATGGATCCACTCATCACAATTAAGTAGAATTTTAAGTAGCAAATATATTCATTAGACCTAGCGTTTTGTATTAGCTCTTCAGCTCTAAGACTTGTTCTTGAGTCACTCTGCTTAATAGTGCCCACACACTAAATCCTTTCTAAACTCGAAGACTCTAGTGGTAGAAACTTTCGTGGTTGCTCGGATTCAAGAAGACTCAAAGGAGACAAGCTAACTGGGAGCCAAGCGATTCAACCTTTCCAAAGGCTTCTCAACACTCAAGCTTTAAGCGAGGTTGGTACCGTGTGAAAACTCTTTATAGTTATTAATTTTAAATTATATGTTCATGCACTTTGTTTAGGTAGTAAAATCGTTTTACGTGTTTTAAAGAATTTTTTATATTCCGCCGCTTGCTAGAAGCGATAAATTATTCTTAATCCTAGATCTATTCCAACAATATCAAACTACAACATGAGACGTCTATGTTACACGTCATTACTGTGGCGTGAATTTCTGCAAACATGCTTTTTGTCTAATATGCTTTTGCGCTTTTGACGATCGTCCAATGAGAGGTCACCATGTGTATTGGAAAACCCTAGCAATGGACACTACGTTGGTTTGTGTAATATATAAGGGTCGCTTTCCCTCTTTGGTAGGATAACACATCTAGGTATGTTTATCGCAGTCTTCATGACAACTACGTCTCCTCTTCGAACTATCTCCCTTATGAGGTGGTATTTTCTTTCTATATGCTTTCCTCACGTATGGCTACGAGGCTATTTTGATTTTTCTATTGCTCCAGTGTTATCACAGTGGAGTTGCATAGGTTCACTCATGTTAGGAACTACCTCTAGTTCGGCTAAGAAATTCTTAAGCCAAACAGCCTCTTTGGCTGCCTCGGAAGCCATAATATACTCGGCTTCCTTCGTGGAGTCTGACCCAGACGTAGACTTTAACATGTCACGATCTGCTTCAAAATCAGAGTTAGTGTATCCTTGTAACACCAAGTCCTTACTTGTGTACACCAGTATCATGTCCTTAGTTCTCTTAAGATAGTTCAATATGTGTTTAACAGCTGTCCAATGATCAAGACCTGGGTTTGACTAGTATCTACTAACTATCCCAACTGCATAGCATATGTCAGGCCTTGTACACAACATGGCATACATAAGGTTCCCGATACCTGAAGCATATGGTGCTCGTCTCATATCCTCTTCTTCTTGCAGTGTCTTAGGACCTTGCTCTTTAGAAAGGAATATCCCTGACCGCATCGATAACAATGCGCCATAAGCATTTAGCATAGAAAAACGAGAAAGTCCCTTATCAATGTAAGTACCCGAGACAACTAGTACTTTGTTCTTCCTATCATGAATGATTTGAATGCCCAGAACATAAGCAGCATTTCCCAAATCTTTCATTTGGGATTGTTTTGTTAGCCATGCTTTTATGTCAAACAACAATGGTATGTTGCTTCCTACGAGTAGGATGTCATTGACATAAAGAACTAACAAAACCACAACTTTATCTTTTGAGTATCTGTATATTCAAGGCTCATAAGGACTTTGTTCGAAACTATAGGTCTTGATAACCTCATTAAACCTTTGATTCAAGGATCGAGCCGCTTGCTTGAGTCCATAAATAGATTTCACAAGTTTGCAAACCTTGTGCTCTTGACCCTTTTGTATGAATCTGCTTGCTTGAGTCCATAAATAGATTTCACAAGAATGCTGTCTTTACGCCCATTTGCCAGATCTCATAGTTATAATGAGCATCAATGGCCAGAAGAATTCTGATGGATTTAAACATGGCTACAGGAGTGAATTTTCTTCTTGGACGAGTGTTTGTGTTTTCTTCTTCATCTCCCAGTCTCACAGATATTAGAGGTGGAGACGATTCCCTTCCTATGTTAATCATCGGGGTAGATCTTATCGTTTTCTCAAGTATAATTTTAGTACGAGGTTAAAAGCTTTAACATAATCATCTTCAAGAAAAGTAGCATTTGTAGAAACGAAATTTTTCCTCTCAATAGGATCATAAAATATACCCCTCTTGTCCCTTCTGGATATCCAACGAAGAAACATACGTTTGTTCTTGGTTCCAGTTTACTCGATTTCTTTTTTAAGACATGAGCAGGACAACATCATATTCGGAAATGACGCAAGCTAGTGTCACTACTGCAAAAATAGCTTTTAGAAGCAACAAAAGTCGCTTCTAAAAGCTAAAAAGTCACTTCTAAAGGACCTTTAGAAAAAACTTTGTCGCTTCTAAAAGTCCGCTTCTAAAGGTCAGTCGCTCTAAAGTCGCTTCAAATATTAGAAGCGACACTTTTAGAAGCGACATGTTGCCTCCAAATCCACTTCTAAAGGTATAATTTGGCGTCGGAAATGGCTCCCGCGAAACGGCGGGAAGGGTTTAGAAGCGACTTTAGAAGCGGATTGCCGCTTCTAAATCATTCCAGCCATATCACGGGTAATATTTAGAAGCGACTTTAGAAGCGTATTGTTGTTTCTAAAAGTGCTAGTTTTTAAATTTTTTAATTTAATTTAATTTTTAGAAACATAAATTAAAAGTTTCATTTATAACAAAATTATATCTAATTAAATTTTTTAGCAAATTAAAAACAAAACATTATGTGTTTGTACATAATAAAATGTCTAAATAAGAATAATTATGCTCAACGTCATCCTCCTAAGGTGCGTCTTCCACTTGGTCGATGTCCGGGCTCATTAGGGTCGGGGCCACGACTTGCTCGAGCCGATGACAATGGAGGATTATCAGGTTTTTCTCGATGTCGTGCCTCTTGGGTGTGCTCGGATGTACGCGAGGAGCTGGATGCCAGTGACCTGTAACGGCTCGCAATCTGGCTCCACCTCGATAAAATCTATGGGTCGAACGCTCATTTAGACATTGCATCGTATGCACCGGCTAAGTCTCTCACTGCTTCCCAAAGAGTAGACATCTCTTCCCTCTAGACTTGATGTGCTGAAGGTCCCGCCTCGATATCGTGAGCTTGAGCTTCTAGCAGATCCGAATGAGGCATCAATGGACCTATCCCCGTACCCCAATCCCGTCTCGTGCCAAGAACAATAGCTATTGTAGCCTCTTCCATAGCTTCTTGGCTCGGGTATTCCTCTCACACATCAGCTTGTCGTCGTATATTAGCTACTTGATCTACGATCCGGACATGCATACAATAGTTACAAAATTAATTACATTAATTGAAAACGTGAAGCATTACTGAAAATTAAATTAAACTTACGTAGTATTGTCCAGCAGCAAGCGTTGTCCATTCCCCATGAGTGGTTTGATGAAGTCTCTCCCACGCAAAGAGAAGACTCAACATCAAACCATTAGCATGTCTTTGCAAAAGTAGATAATAACAAATTAGTATACATGTTAAATAAGTTGAATAAGTTATGCTTTAATTAAAACTTACGTTCATCCATTAGTGAACAAATGATACCGTCCTTTGTCAACTTCGTGTGGTCTTTTTTACTTGGTTGGCTTGTTTTTTTCGAGATTTTTTTTTGCAAAGCCATGGTGGCAATGTCTTTTCCCGGCGACTTCGGACCAGGAATCAAAAGCATCAACATCAAGTACTTGGACTTCATGCAAAGCCATGACGACAAATTATACGCGGTCAACACCACCAAAAGGGTTGAAGCCATCAGCAGCAAGTCCAAGTTGAATGTTCCTCGGTTCCTCAGCAAAGTCCGGATACGTCTCGTCTAGGTTTTTCCACACCTTCCCATCGGCAGGATGTCGTAGAATGCCTTCCTCAGTCACTCGTTCTTTTGCGTGCCCCTACATTTTGAGAGATGTGTATCGAGATGCGTACAACCGCTTGAGCTGATCTTTCACCCGGAAGTATCGCAAAACTTTATGAGGTACTTTCTTCCCAGCTACCCATCTACTTTCGTCGCAGACGGGGCAAACGCCAGCGGTTTTCAATCCCTTCCAAAACAAGACGCTATCATTCGCGCACAAATCGATCATCCCTTTCAGTGAACGACTTGTTCGTGACTTTTATGTGCATCAACAAAACCAAGAACGACAAAGATGAGAACTCCTTGCAACCAGGGTACAACTCTGCTTTCAACTCGGCGAAGAGATCCTCAATCTGCTCTTCTTCGCGCACTTCATTCGGGGTCTGGTCGACGAAATCGTCATAATCGTCGTGATTCATGATATCGTGAATAGCGTCATGTAATCCGCCAACATCGCGCATTCTCAACAACTGCTTCTTCTACAGGAACGATGGCATGTCATGGCTCGCCATGGTGATACCACTGAGTGTAGTACTGAGTGAATCACTTAAATAAAATATGCACCCGAACAACTCTTGAGGAATTGCATTGTTGCAACTACGACAAGGACACTTGACTTCGTCATCACTATTAAGTTGAAAACGTGTTGTATATATAAACTCATTCATGCCAAATTGATACTGAAGACTCATTCGGTCATTCTCACTAATCCAATCTTTACTTGGATTTGACATAACGCTGGATGTTGAGAATCAAATATTATTAGAAAGAATTTGGTTGATATATGACAACGAGATTCAGAATGGACATTATTTTTAAAGTTTGATGTAGGATAATTGCGATGATCGGAAAAATTAGATATTTAGACTACTTGATTAAAATGTCTACCAAAATTTCGGCAGAGTTTCTGTTAAACTATCAACAAACCCAGTGTTGGAATTGATCTAGGGTGTAAGAAAAAGTTTAACGCTTCGGGTAAGCGGCATAATTTTAAAAATTTTCTTTTAACAAGTAAAACGATTATACTAACCTAGACAAAGAGCAAGCACATGTAAATATAAACTATTATGAGCATAATTAAATGACTAACCTTTTTAGAAGCTCGAACGTTGAGAAGCTTTTGGAAAGTTGCAACGTTCGTCTCCCCTTGCAGCACGTCTCTCTTCCTTCCTCGGCAACACGAGCAACCACGATGGTTTCTATCACAAGAATCACTCGAGAGAAAAGGAATAAGTGAGTGTGCACTTTTAAACACGTCGGCTCGAGAACAAGTCTCAAAGTCGAAGAGCTAAAAACACTAGGTCAAATGAGGACCTAGGTGCCGAAACAAAAATGAAAAGAACTTAGAGAGAGAGAGAGAGAGAGAGAGAGAGAGAGAGAGAGATAGAGAGGATGGGCGGCCAAGCTAGAGAGAGAAGCTCTCAATCTCTAAAACTTGGGATGAATGAAATGTGAAGAATGAGGCTCCTATTTATAGGAGACGCTTTACCTTCAATAAGGTAGTTTCCTCTTCTATAGAATATCACATATTCATGAGAAAAATATTCCTCCTTTCCTCTTTCATTTGGGCGGCCAAACAAGCCTTCTAGAAGCCTTGGATTTGTTTCCTCATTTGCTTCCCCTTAGCCTTGGCCGATTTCCCCTTATGCCATGCATAGGAAATTTGTTTCCTCTTTTTCTATTGGCAAGTGTCTTGATACATTTATGCACAAAATATTCTCTCTTTCTTCTGGTGATGGGCGCCCAAGAGGGTCTCTAGAAGGGGCTTCTAGAAGCTTCTTCATTTGTTCATGACAACATGAAAACGGCCCACTAAGAATTTTCAATAAAATTCTTATGAAATGAAAATAATCCATAAGGCCCAATTAAACTAACTTGGCCGAGTGGATGTGTGTCATCAAATGACCATGTCAAAAAATTTATTTATATTCATTTCATCCTATGTCCAAAAAGACAAAAATACCCTTTTGACAATTTTCGTAAAACTTGTCTCGTTTTTGTTTTGACTTATCTTCTAGTTTAACTATTCCTACTCGATGTGATTTGTGACAGTGACCTCATGGATCCAAGTTAACTAAGCTTGAGCTAAATACTTGGACTCAAAAGTTCACAAACCTTTTCCAAGTTTAGCTTAATGTCAACAGACTCCACTAAAGAGTTGACATTGAAAATCTCTCGGTTCAAATGAATTTATTTTCTACTCAAGAATTCAACCTAATTGTAATGAGTGGATCCACATAATATTATCAGTGTTTACCCTTCATGAATATCATCAGCTAGTCGGGATTTACAAAATTACCATTTTACCCTTCTAGCTGTTATTTCCTCAACTCCTTTGTCGCTTGTGAATAAGTTAGAAACAATGTATTGATGAGGAGCTAACAAGTCACATTGTTTCATCTAAAAGAGTCAAGACTCAATTTGGACACCGGCCAGTTCATTTATTCACATTCCAAGGAACAAAGCATGAGGTGATATACATTGCATTTCAGCAATCTTGTACATGAATTCCATATCTATGAGAACTTCACAAAGTTACTCATGACATCTTCACAACTTAGTACTTCACTAATAGGTCCTGTATAGAATCACATAGTGAGTCCGAACTCTGACTTTCTCAAATGAGAATAAGTAAGCTGTGAAATGGCATGTCTCATTTAAGGATTAAGGTAACACGATGCAATTCATACGTAGTGACGTCGAGACATAAGAGGTTAAATGGTTTGTTCTTATTTTGTCTCTAGAAGTGCACTGGTCAATTCAGTACCTTCGGAAGATACCTAGAAGAACTATAGAGTCTCCAACTCTCAATGCCCCATAACCGGACATCATAGATTCTCCTAACAATCGTACTGAGGTTAATAGTCCTTTGACCCTTAGATTGCGAATATATCGTTTTACGCAAACTACGAAGAGTTTGTTCATGCAAATCTACATTTGTCTCTTCGTAAGTTGTTAAGTTTGTTTATGAACGAAAGACTAATGTTTCATCATAAAGCTTCAACAAGACAAGGAAGAATGAATGAACGTTTCAACTTTTTATTAATGAATAAGCAATTACAAGCAAGAGTCTTCGTGAGACTTTATTACATCACATGTACAAAATAAAGACTACAACTCTTCTTGTGGGCACCATTGACAACAAACTCCCACTTGACTCAAAGAAGATGTGTGTAGTCCTTCATGCCTAATCCCTCTCGATGTTGGTCGAAGACCTTGTTCGCTAGGGCCTTGGTGAATGGATCTGCCAGGTTGTCCACCGTTGAGATCTTCTTCATTTCCATGTCTCCGCGCTGCATGATCTCTCGAATCAAATGGTATTTCCTCTCAATATGTTTAGAGCGCTTATGGCTTCGAGGTTCCTTTGAGTTAGCGACAGCCCCACTATTATCACAATAAAGGGTCATGGGCTCGTCGACGTTTCGAACAACTTCCAAATACTTAAGGAATTTTCTAAGCCATACAGCCTCTTTGGATGCTTCACAAGCAGCCACATATTCTGCTTCCATTGTGGAGTCAGCAATGCAAGATTGCTTAATATTCCTCCACACAACAGCTCCACCATTAAGGATGAACACAGATCCTGAAGTGGATTTCCTAGAATCCTTATCCGCTTGAAAATCGGAGTCGGTATATCCCGTCATAGTCAGGTTAGTACCTGAGTATGTAAACATCAAGTTCCTAGTTCTTCGAAGATACTTAAGAACATTCTTAACAGCAATCCGGTGCTCGGGTCCAGGGTTGGATTAAAAACGGCTAACTACGCCAACGGCGAAACATATATGAGGTCTAGTGCAAAGCATAGCATACATGAGGCTTCCTACGACAGAGGCGTAAGGAATTTTCCTCATGTCTTCAATATCTTGTGCAGTCTTGGGAGACTGATCCTTGGAGAGTGAGACTCCATGCCTAAAGGGTGTTTGGCCCTTCTTGGAGTCTTGCATCGAGAAGCGATCCATCACCTTATCAATATAAGATGCTTGAGAGAGCGACAGAGTTCGGTTCTTCCTATCTCGAAAGATTTGGATCCCCAGAATGTACGCAGCCTCTCCTAGATCTTTCATATCGAATTGCTTTGCTAACCAGACCTTAACCTCAAATAATTTACCCACATCATTACCTATGAGTAATATATCATCGACATATAGTACCAGAAACACAAATTTGCCTTCGTGTATTAACTTGTAAACACAAGGCTCATCTATTGACTTTTCAAAGCCGAAGCTTTTCACAGTTTCATCGAATCTAATATCCCATGACCTAGATGCTTGCTTTAATCCATAAATGGACTTCAGCAACTCACAAACCTTGGTCTCTTGACCTTCTTCCATGAAACCGTCCGGTTGAGCCATATAAATGCGCTCGTCAAGATTGCCATTCAGGAAGGCCGTCTTGACATCCATTTGCCAGATCTCATAGTCGAGAGCTGCAGCTATGGATAGAAGTATGCGGATGGATTTAAGCATCGCGACTGGCGAGAAGGTTTTTTCATAGTCAATTCCTTCTTGTTGGGTATAACCCTTAGCCACAAGTCGTGCTTTGAACGTCTCGATGTTCCCATCTGGACCCCTTTTCTTCTTGTATATCCACTTACACCCTACAGGTTTAATCCCTTCAGGAAGGTCTACAAGTTTCCAGACTTTATTGACATACATCGAGTGCATTTCAACTTTCATGGCGTCAAGCCAAAGGTTTGATTCAAAACAAGCCATCACTTGGCTATAGGAAACAGGATCATCCATGTCGGAGACGGCTGCGAGAGAGTCTCCATAAGACATGTACATGTCAGGCTTTTGAGTAGACCTCCCACTACGTCGAAGTAGTACTTGACGAGATTCTGACGAGTTAGGTTGTGTTTCAGTTGTGGTAAGAACAGTTCTTACAGATGAGGTAGAAACTTTCTCACCCAACTTTTTTCAATCACAATTTTGCTTCTAGGTTTTGCATCCTTCATAAAGTTCTCCTCAAGGAAATGAGCATTCATGCTAACGAAAGTCTGATCGTCCTCGGGACTATAGAAATTAAAACCTTTGCTTTCCTTTGGATATCCAACGAACAGACACAATTCTGACCTACTAGCCAACTTGCTAGTCTTTTGCCTCAGCACGTGTGCAGGGCAACCCCAAATTTTGATGCGGCCAAGATTTACTTTACGGTCAGTCCATCATTCATAAGGAGTACCAGGAACCGTTTTAGACAGAACTTGCTTCAGAATGTAAGCGGCTATTTCGAGGGCATATCCCCAAAAGGAAAGAGGGAGTGATGAGTAACTCATCATTGATCTTACCATCTCCATAAGAGTTCGGTTCCTTATCTCTGACACCCCGTTTTGTTGAGGTGTGCCAGGTGCGGTAAACTGAGAAGTGATACTTTCTTCTTTAAGAAAGTCATCAAACTCTCCAGACATATACTCACCACCTCGATCGGATCGAAGGGTTTTGATCACTTTGCCAGTTTGCTTTTCCACTAAAGCCCCAAAGACCTAAAATACGTTAAAGGTCTCGGATTTGTGTTTGAGCATATAGACAAAACCGTATCTTGAGTAATCGTCGGTGAATGTAACGAAGTATTTGTATCTACCACATGCCTGTTGACTGAGCGGACCGTATACATCAAAATGTACTAGATCCAGCAACTCAGTGGCTCTTCGACCCTTATCGGAGAAAGGTCGCTTAGTCATTTTTCCTTCTATGCAAGATTCACAAGTAGGTAGTGAACCTATTGCAGAGGCTTGGAGTGGACCGTCCCTCACAAGTCTCTTAATCCTGTCTAGATTGATATGACCAAGTCTTAAGTGCCAGAGATATGTTGATTTTATTAGATCGGAGGATTCAGATAGTTTGATCCTCTTTGGCTCCCTATCTAGATCATTATCTATTTTGGTGTCTAAAAGAGAAGGTCGAGTGGGATAGATGTAGAAAAGAGCATTCTTCATACATGCATCAGTTACAAAAGAATTATCAGGAAACGAAATACGAATTCAATTCTTAATGAACTTTAAACAATAATCTTACTCAAGAAGACGAGCAACGTGTTACCAGTCATTTTCGGAACACCGGAAATTCAAAAACGATTCAAGGCCGGCCGGGCTTTGCCGGCCGGGAGCCCAACGGGCCCCGGCCCACCAGGCCCGAGCGCCCCGACGCACCCACGGCCCGGCACGGCCGGCGCGCAAGCACCTGCGCCCCCGGCCCTGAGGCCCCCGGCCCAATGGGCCTCAGCGTGCCCTATCGCGTCTGGCTCGCGCGCACCCTGCGCCCCGGCCTCCCGGCCCGCGTGCACACTCTCGCGCACCCCGGCCTCCCGGCCTGCGCGCGCCCCGGCCGAGCGCCCCTGCTGCCTCAGCCGGGTGTCCCTGCCACCTCGGTCGAGTGCCTTCGCCAGCTCGGCCGCCTCGGCCGAGCGCCTTCGCCAGCTTGGCCGCCTCGGCCGAGCGCCTTCGCCAGCTCGGCCGCCTCGGCCGAGCGCCTTCGCCAGCTCGGCCGCCTCGGCCGAGCGCCTTCGCCAGCTCGGCCGCCTCGGCCGAGCGTCTTCGCCAGCTCGGCCGCCTCGGCCGAGCGCCTTTGCCAGCTCGGCCGCCTCGGCCGAGCATCGTCGTCATCTCGGCCACCTCGGCCGAGCGTCTTTGCCACCTCGGCCGAGCGTCTTTGCCACCTCGGCCGGGCACGCCTGCTGCCGGGCACGCCGCGCCCGGCCAAGTCCGGCGCCTGGCACGCCCCGCGCCCATCCAGGTGACATGTCCCGTGCGCCCTGCGCCCTCTTGGGCGTGAGGCCTCGCGCGCCTCGCTCCCGGCCACCCGGTGGGCCTCAAGGGGCCCGCCCAAGGCCTCCCCTCAAATACTATAAATACCCCCCCCTAGGGGAGGAAAAATGAGGACAATTGATACATTTCGAGAACAATACTTCTCTTCTCTGAAGAATTCTCTCGTGCTCTTGTGACATTCCAAGAGCGCGCACTCCTCTTCCCTCAGCTCAGAAACAAGGAACCCCCTCCACGAGAGGGAGCGCGCTCCTTTTCTGCGACCCGAGCTTCTATAGTACACACTGCTCTCCAGCTTCTTGGCCCTTGAGCTAGAACTCCGAGCTACGAGCACGCGACCCCTCTAAAGTCTTCACCAGAAGCTACGAGCCGGGTCCTACTCTAAAGTCTTGGGTTCCCAAAGCCTCTGAGCCCAAGATAGCCCCCATACAAAAATTGAACTACGTTCTGACCTGATCCCGACTAAAGGGTATGTAGGCAGCCAACCTTTGGCACGGTCACACCCCCCAAAACACACCTCAGGGTCTGGAGGGTGCAGCTCGGTCTACGAGCTCCCATTTTTGGCCCGGGCGCGATCACTTGGTCTGGCCTTGGATCGAACCGCCCGAGGTATTTAATCGTTGTTCATTTTCGTGCGACAACATTTTGGCGCTAGAGGGAGGGGACTTCCCGACTTACACAGCCCGAAATCCCTTCTACAGCTCGACCCCTTTCTTCTCGACTCGAGAAAGACATGAGTGGTCAACCACCCGTTCGTTCTGAGGGCGTGAACAACCCCGAAAACGCAACCGCGGTGAAGAAATACTTCCTGCGCTCTCGAACGCAAGGCGACGAGGAGTCTCTCAACGACGAGAGCCACACTCCCTCGCCCCCTCCTCTTCAGGACAGTCGGGACGACCGCATCCTTGAAATGGAGGAGAAAATCCGCCAACTGAAGATAGCCAACGCAAGGTACCATCGCCAACTGGCGGGCAAGGCACTTGCACACGGCGCCCCCCACGGGGAATCCGAGGACCTCATGGACGAGGGACATGATTATGACCCCGACTATGAAGGCTTGGAAATTTCGGCGGACGTCGAGACTTCTCTCACCAAAGACGGGGAACTCCCTGTTGAGATCGAAGCCGGTCCGTCGAAAACGAAAGCAATACCGGTGTCCTCTCAAGAAGAGACCTCCCGACGTTCAGCCCATGACCGACTCGGTCAAAGAGGCAATGTCAGGGAAGGTACAACGACTCGGCGAATAAGGCGTGTGGCTCAGAGCTCACGCCCCCATACCGCCGGGCCGGATCTTAGAGATCAACTTACCGCCCAACGGAACAACCGTGGCGAAGACCTCCGAGAGAGGCTGAGCGCTTGTAAGGGTCATAACCCTACGGCCCCAATCAATGGGGACCCTCGCACGGCTCAAGGGTCGAACGAAAGGTGACAGGTGACTCCTCCTGAACAAGGAGTGACCCCCAACACTGGCCTCGACGTCGTCACCATGATTCACAATCTTCGTAACGAGGTGCGTGACCCGCGTGAAGGCGGCTTGGCCGGTGATACATACGGGGTCGTGGAAGAACATTCCTCTCCCTTCACCGCCCAAATCCTTGCTGAGGTGTGCACGGGAAACTTCAAACTCCCGAATCTCCCTCCATACAATGGGAAATCTGATCCCACGTATCACATCCAACATTACGAAACTTGGATGACGATGCAGGGCGTTTCACCTGGGGCTCTATGCCAAGCTTTTAGTCTTACCCTCACCGGACCCGGTTTCGAGTGGTTTAAGAATTTAAGACCAGGGAGCGTCCAATCGTTCAAAGACCTGAAGGACATGTTCCTTGCACGATTTGCTACATCCATGGTCCAAAAGAAGACCAAGATGTACTTATGGTCAATCAGGCAAGAGAATAACGAGTCCTTGAGACAGTATCTCACTTGATTCACCACAGAATCGAACAAGGTCGACCGCTTTGACGACAGTGACGCAATTACAGCCATCATCGAGGGCTTGCACACTGGAGACTTCCTAAAGTCCGTCGTCGGCAGAGTCCCTTCTACGATGGCCGAGTTAATGAACCGAGCCAAAACCTTTATGGGGGTAGAAGATTACCTCGACGGCCGTAGGAGTGGCCACCAAAGTTCCCGCCGTCGAGATGAGTCCGGCAGCGAGCCGAGTAACCCCCGCAAAAGGGTGAACAAGGGCGGTCACACTACCGATAGCCGAACCCCTACGTCTCAAAAGCCGCGTCTTGCGAGCAATTTTAGAGACTACTCGGGTTACACTCCCTTGAACGCCCCGGTAGAGCAAATCTACGCTGTGGCGCGTGACAAGTTCGTCGCTTCGGCTCCAATAAGGGGCAACCCCGTGTCTCGCGACCGGTCCCGCTATTACGAGTTCCACCGGGATTACGGTCACACGACCGCTCAGTGCTTCCATCTTAGGAAACAAATTGAGACGTTAATCCAGAAGGGAGAGCTCAAAGAGTTTGTCCTTCGCTTGGTAGGAGCGGCAGCCCCCACCGACAACAGGCCACAGCCTGAAAAAGGTGGAGGGACCAACCCAAACACCGACCGCACGGCGGTCACAGCTACGGCTGATGCGCAACTCCACGTCGTCACCACCATACTAGGTGGCTTGCAAGACGGGGACTCGGCCCGGCAAAGGAAAAAGCTCCTGAGAGCTGCCTCCCAAGAAGGCCTTGCCGGGCAGGTTAACCTCACCTACGAGGAACCTCCGTCCGTACCTTACGAGACGATATAATTCACCAATGAAGAGGCCAAGCGAGTTGTGCACCCGCACAATGACGCTATAGTCCTTAAGGCCCATGTGGCCAACAACTTGGTAAAAAGAGTTCTTATTGATAACGGCAGCGCGGCCGATATAATCTTTAAGACCACCCTCGAGCGCATGAAGCTCGGGGGGCTCCGCCCTGTCCCAACTCAGACACCCCTGTTTGGGTTCACGAGAGAAAAGGTCATGACTGAAGGAATCATTGATTTACCAGTCACCTTCGGAACTACCGGAGGCGTCGAAGTCGTTCACATGGTCCCCTTTCTTGTGGTCGACCAGGAGTCGCCCTACAATGTTATCATTGGGCGATCCACGTTGAACAGACTAAGGGCTATCACGTCCACTTATCACCTACTAGTGAAATTCCCCACCGAAGAGGGAATTGGCGTCATGGCCGGTGATCAAACCCAGGCGAGGATATGCTACGTCCAAGGTGTGGACGGCAAGCCCGCTGAAAAAAGGGTTAACACGATCTACCAACTGGAAGACGACTACCCGTGTGATCAAAAAGACGCACGGCAACTCGGGGAATTAGACCCCCGCGACGATATCGAGAGGTTGAAAGTTGACACCCCCGATGATCTCACTTCGATCGTTCTCGACGAAGCTAAACCTAACCAGGTAGTAAAGATCGGTGCACAACTCCCTCTCGCCATCAAAACTCAACTCGCATCCTTCCTTCGGGAGTTTAAGGATGTCTTTGCATGGACACATGCAGACATGCCCGGCATAGACCCCGATGTGATTGTGCACCGATTGAATGACAATAAAACCATCGCTGAAAAGGTACAAGCTAGACGTGCGTTCAACCCCGAACGGTACCTAGCAATAAACGATGAAGTCGAAAAACTTCTCTACGCTGGTTTCATCCGAGAAGCCAAGTACCCAAAGTGGGTGGCCAATGTGGTCATGGTCAAAAAGCCCAACGGGAAGTGGCGCATTTGCATAGATTACAAAGATCTTAACAAAGCCTGCCCGAAAGATTGCTTCCCACTCCCACGCATCGAACAACTGGTCGACGCCACGGCAGGACATGAACTCCTAAGTTTCATGGACGCCTACTCGGGCTATAACCAGATACGAATGCACGAGCCCGATCAGATCAAGACAATCTTTGTCACTGATCGCGGCCTCTACTGCTACAAGGTCATGCCTTTCGGCCTTAACAATGCAGGAGCTACTTACCAACGATTGGTAAACCGGATCTTTGCCGACCTAATCGGCAAGACCATGGAAGTGTACGTGGATGACATGCTCGTTAAAAGCCTACTGGCTACCAACCACGTAGACAACCTGAGGGAGATGTTCTTAATCCTCCGCCGGTACAAAATGAAGCTCAACCCCAACAAATGTGTGTTCGGGGTCAAGTCTGGGAAGTTCCTAGGCTACATAGTTAGCCGTCGAGGTATCGAAGCGAACCCCGAGAAAATCAAGGCACTCCTTGACATGAAGTCCCCGCGACGTGTCAAGGAAGTCCAAAGTCTGACCGGTCGGATTGCCGCCCTATCGCGTTTTGTGGCCAAAGCAACCGACAAGTGTCAACCGTTCTTCAAAGCGATTAAGAAGACGGACGGCTTTGAATGGACGGACGAGTGCGAAAAGGCCTTCCAAGAAATGAAGGCCTACTTCGGGACTCCTCCGTTCCTCTCCAAGCCAAAAGAAGGCGAGACGCTTTACATCTACCTCACCGTCTCCGAACGAGCTGTGAGCGTTGTGCTGATCCGTGAAGAAGATAGGGCTCAATGGCCCATCTTCTACATAAGCAAAGCCCTACTTGACGCCGAAACGCGTTATACAGAGATAGAGAAGCTCTCTCTTGCTCTCCTCGTAGCCGCCAAAAAGCTACGCCCATACTTCCAGGCTCACCCAATCGTTGTCCGAACCGGACACCCAATCGGTAAGGCTCTTCAAAAGGGAACATCGACTCGCATGGCGATCTGGTCCCAAGAATTGAGCGAGTACGGGATTGAGTTTCATCCGAGGCCGGCAATAAAGGCTCAAGCCTTAGCTGATTTCGTGGCAGAATTCTCCTACACTCCCGACATGGGAAGAGCAGAAGACGGCTCGACCGACGACTTGTCGGCTCGAAAGAGAAAGGTCGACCCTACGGGTCCCATCTGGGAACTGCACGTAGACGGAGCATCTAATGCCCAAGGAGCAGGCGCCGGCGTGATTCTGACAAACCCCGACCGGGAAAAGTTACGCTACGCCCTCCACTACGGATTCCAGGCCTCAAACAATGAGGCCGAGTACGAAGCCCTCATCGTAGGGCTGGAGCTCGCTCAAAAGCTCAACGTACAGAATTTACGAATACACTGTGACTCGTAGTTAATCGCAAATCAGGTTAAAGGCGACTACATTGCCAAGGAACCTAACATGATGACCTACTTGGCAAAGACAAATGCCAAGCTAGATGCCTTCTCCTGGTTCGAGATCATCCAGATCCCACGAGAAGAGAACTCCGAGGCTGATGCTTTAGCTCGCCTCGGATCCGGTATCACCGAAGATGGGTTGGGAACCATCCCAATCGAGTCTCTCTCGCGACCATCCGTCTCACGTGACGAGGTGGGAACGATTGAGAGCGCCGCTCATCCAACTTGGATGACCCCGCTTACGGACTTTTTGCGAAGAGGGGTACTTCCCGAAGACCGCAAAGAAGCCGAAAGGCTAAAAGCCCTCGCATCCAAATACGTGTTGAGAGGCGAAGCCTTATACAAGCGCGGGTATTCAACCCCGCTGCTCCGATGTCTCAACAGCGTCGAGTCGACCAAGGTCCTCCGCGAGATCCACGAAGGCCTCTGCGGAAACCACGCCGCTGGGAGGTCCCTCGCGTTCAAAGCGCTTCGACAAGGCTATTTCTGGCCAACGATGAAAAAAGACGCCTACGACTGGGCGAGAAAGTGCGACAAGTGTCAACGTTTCTCCAACGTTCCACGACAGCCGCCATCTCCCCTAAATAGCATCGTTGTTCCACGCCCCTTCGCAAAATGGGGCGTAGACATTATCGGCAAGCTTCCCAAAGCCCCGAGGCAATACGAATACGCCATCGTCGCTATCGACTACTTCACCAAGTGGGTCGAAGCCGAGCCTCTGGCCAGGATCACCGAGGTCAACACTACGAACTTCATTTGGAAGTCCATAATATGCCGCCACGGCATCCCCGCGTCAATCGTGACCGATAACGGCGCGCAGTTCGACAACGCGAGGGTTAGAGAGATCTGCGCCCAACTAGGGATAAGCAAGACATTCTCATCCCCGCGACATCCACAGGCTAATGGCCAAGTGAAAGCCGTCAACAAGACGATTAAGAGCAACCTCAAGAAAAAGCTCGAAGCCAAAAAAGGCGCCTGGGCTGAAGAACTGCCTTCCATCCTATGGGCCTATCGAACGACCATTCGAAACGCCACCGGAGAGACCCCTTCTCCCTAACTTTTGGGGTGGAGGCGGTGGTCCCCGTGGAAATGGAAGTCCCCACCTATCGGGTTGACACTTTCGACGAAAAAGAAAATGATGAAGCCATGCGCCTCGAACTGGATCTAATCGACGAGAAAAGATCCGAGGCTCTCACCAGACTCGCTGCACAAAAGCGAAAGGTCGAGAGATACTACAACGCCAAAGTCAAAAGGCGGATCTTCGCCGTCGGCAGCCTTGTACTCAGACGCGTGTTCCAGAACACCTAAGTGCAAGGCGCCGGAGTCCTAGGCCCAAATTGGGAAGGACCGTATAGAGTCCGACAAGTCATACACGATGGGACCTACTACATCGAACACACGGACGGAACTCCTATCCGGCACCCGTGGAACGCCGAACACTTGAGGCAATACCACCAGTGATCAAGTCCCCTCATTATTGCTCTGATTTCCCTTATTCAATAAAGGCCTATGTGCCACTGTTTAAGGATGTTCCCTGTTAGCAAAAATCAATAAAACATAAAGTTTGCGGTCTTTTTTACCCACTTTATTAAAAAAAAAAGTTTTTAGTCATCATGGCACGGCCTGTAAACTAAAAACTTGGGGGGCTAATGGGTCCTGCGACATACAAGAATTCACGGCCAAAAAAAAAAAAGAAAAGGTAAAAACCTTAAGCTCCCCACTTCTGGGATGAGGCTTAGGTCAACCTAGCTCGGCGAGCTCGGTCGCTCACCAGAACAAGCACAACAAGGCCGGCATCGAGTCGAGCTCGCTCCTCGAGCCCAGTTCTCTCCTCGAGTCGAGCTCGCTCATCAAGTCGAGGTCGCTCCTTGAGTCCAGTTCGCTCCTCGAATCGAGCTCGCTCCTCAAGTCGAGCTCGCTCCTCAAGTCGAGCTCGCTCCTTGAGTCGAGCTCGCTCCTCAAGTCGAGCTCGCTCCTTGAGTCCAGTTCGCTCCTCGAGTCGAGCTCGCTCCTCAAGTCGAGCTCGCTCCTTGAGTCCAGTTCGCCCCTCGAGTCGAGCTCGCTCCTCGGGATGAGCTCCGAGTCCGCAAAGCCGCTGGCACTCCTCGCGCCAAACCTACGCATCTCCGGGAGTCGAGCTCGCTCCTTGAGTCCAATTCGTCTCCTCGAGCCGAGCTCGCACCCCGTGATGAGCTCCGAGCCCGCGAGTCGACTGGTACTCCCCGCACCGAATCTACGCGAGTCGAGCTCGCCCTTCGAGTCGAGCTCCGAGTCTACGAGTCGATTGATACTCCTCGTGCCAACTCTTCAAAACAAAAGAGGAAGAAAAACCTTGAAGCCCCCACTCATGGGATACAGAGGCTTGAGAAGCTCGAACCCCTACGGCTTATCAAGCATACGGGTCCGAGAAAAGACGCCGGCCTAACCCGGCGCAACACATTTAAGCTCGATCGCTCAACAGCACGAGCTCAAAGACGCCGGCCTAACCCGGCGCAACACAATTAAGCTCGATCGTTCAACAGCACGAGCTCAAAGACGCCGGCCCAGCCCGGCGCAACACATGAGGTTCGGTCGCTCAACAGCACGAACACTTCTACTCCAAGCCTAAAGTCCCCTACGGGGAAAAAGACTTAGGAAGCTCGGACCCCGACGACCTTTTGTGCATACGGGTTCGGGTAAAACGTCGGCCTTCCCGGCGTGCCATAAGACGCTTAAAGGCGCAGGTGAAAGACGTCTCCCGGGACGCATGTAAGACGCGTAAAGGCGCTGCCTCAAACCCTAAAAAGGCCAAATTTTAGCCAAATAAATGTTCGCTTACCTCAGGGCACGAACAACAAAGACGCCGGCCTAACCCGGCGCAACATGGTTTGAGTAAAAGACGTCGGCCTAACCCGACGCACCCGCGTTCGCTTGCTCCAGAGCAAGCGAGCCCACAAGACGCCGGCATAACCCGGCGCAACTCGCGTCCGCTTGCTCCAGGGCAAGCGGGCCCAAAAAGACGTCGGCCTAACCCGATGCACCCGCGTTCGCTTGCTCCAGAGCAAGCGACCCCACAAGACGCCAGCATAACCCGCCGCAACCCGCGTCTGCTTGCTCCAGGGCAAGCGGGCCCAAAAAGACGCCAGCCTAACCCGGCGCACCTACGTTCTGACGCTCAAGGGCGCGGACACTAAAAAGGCGCCGGCCTAACCCGGCGCACCTACGTTCCGACGCTCAAGGGCGCGAACACCAAAAAGACGCCGGCCTAACCCGGCGCACCTACGTTCCGACGCTCAAGGGCGCGAACACCAAAAAGACGCCGGCCTAACCCGGCGCACCTACGTTCCGACGCTCAAGGGCGCGAACACCAAAAAGACGCCGGCCTAACCCGGCGCACCTACGTTCCGACGCTCAAGGGCGCGAACACCAAAAAGACGCCGGCCTAACTCGGCGCACCTACGTTCCGACGCTCAAGGGCGCGAACACCAAAAAGACGCCGGCCTAACCCGGCGCACCTACGTTCTGATGCTCAAGGGCGCGAACACCAAAAAGACGCCGGCCTAACCCGGCGCACCTACGTTCCGACGCTCAAGGGCGCGAACACCAAAAAGACGCCGGCCTAACCCGGCGCACCTACATTCCGACGCTCAAGGGCGCGAACACTAAAAAGACGCCGGCCTTACCCGGTGCACCTACGTTCCGACGCTCAAGGGCACGAACACTAAAAAGACACCGTCCTAACCCGGCGCACCTTCGTTCCGACGCTCAAGGGCGCGAACACTAAAAAGACGCCGGCCTAACCCGGCGCACCTACGTTCCGACGCTCAATGGCGCGAACACTAAAAAGACGCCGGCCTAACCCGGCGCACCTTCGTTCGCCTGCTTCAGGGCACGAACCCAAAGACGCCGGCCTAACCCTGCGAGCTCGGTCGCTCAAACAGCACTAGCTCAAAGATGTCGGCCTAACCCGGCGAGCTCGGTCGCTCAAACAGCGCGAGCTCAAAGACGCCGGCCTAACCCGGCGAGCTCGATCGCTCAAACAGCGCAAGCTCAAAGACGCCGGCCTAACCCGGCGAGCTCGTCGCTTAAAAGCACGGGCTCCAAAAGACGCCGGCCCAACCCGGCGCGACACGTACGTCCAGTCGCCAAAGGCACGGACGCAGAGCCCCCGGGAACTACCCGGTACGACCTCTTCGATCGTCGGAAGACGCGAAGTGAAGTCACTGGGCCACGGCCACATTAGGCACGCTGTCGGCCTAACCCGACAGGCCGATACCGCCATTCATGCAAGGGTCGGCCAATCGCCTAGCTGGGCACGAACACCCCCACCGAACGTTTAAACGACGACGAGTCGTAACGACTTAATGGGCGGAGGACGAATCCCATCTAAGGATGCAGAACCTGCCAAAAATATTGGCAAGGATACCAGCCCTTCGGGCCGCGATTAGCCCACAAAGAAGGCATACACGTGTGAAAATCACTCGAAAAATGAGATAGGCATTCAACATGGAAGCAACAAAAATATCTCATAAATAAAAAAGAGCCACGGCTCTGATAAACACGTGCTGAACAAAAGTGCTTGAAAAATAAATAAAATCCTAGAAAAGGGAAAAGAAGGCAAAGCGCTAAACATACGCGCTGAAAAAGAAAGCAACTCGGCTCAAGGAGCACCCTCGTCCAGCAGGGGGAACAAGGTGTCGAAGAAGTCAAAAGTGACCCCCCGGGCCTCGTTCTCGGTCGCGGTCGCGTCTCGACATTCCACCGCTCCGGCACGACGGGCTTCCTCGGTCCCTATGTCGTAGTCATCCTGCAAGTCGGACGCTCTCTGCTCCGCTTCAGCAAGCTGGGACGAGAGTCGAGCGTTTTCCTCCGCCAGAGAGTCGCGCTCGCGCTCCGCCCTAACTCGCGCCGCTTCGCTTGAGGTAAGCTGGCGGTGCGACGTCTCCAAGGCATCGGATTGAGCGTCCAGTTGCCTCCGAAGGTCGGTAACCTCAGTGCGAAAAATCTCCGCTGATCGGGTCACCACCTCGCAAGCTCGCTGTTCTTCGGTGAGCTCGCCCGCCATCTTGGCCACTGACAGTTGGGCTCCGTCGCGCTGGCCTTGTGCGATCTGGAGTTCCACCCTAGCCTCACGAAGCTGGTCTCGAAGTGTCTCGGTCTCTGCCCCCGGGTGCGAACCTCGCTCGACCTGAGCCAACCTAGCCTTCGTCCGGGCGAGCTCCTCTTGAGATGCCCCTAAGCGCCGGATGAAGTCATGCAAAATCCTGTCGCTTCGCACGGCCCTCGCATACGCCTGCGACGACAAAGAACCAAGGGTTAAAACTAAAACCTACGCTTACAACAAAAACAGAAATACTGACCCTCTGAGCGTCAGTAACCCCCGCCTGGAAGAAAGCAATGTCGCCATTCGACACCACGCCCTTCCACCAGGATAGTGGGGATCCCTCGAGGTGGCGAAAACAATCCCCTCGGGCCTCTATCGCCTCCAGCTCCACCGCCGAGTTCGCCCTCTTGGGTTTGGAACGCTCATCGGGAGGTGCCGATGTCGAAGCCCTCTTCAAAGAAGCCCGAGACTTCGGTTCGACTAGACCGGCAGTCTCGACGCGCTCTCACTTCGCCTTGCGGTCGGCAACCCTAGAGCGAATCTCCGCCATTGACTCAGGGTCCCGAGAAGCGAGGGCCAGCCTCCTAGCTCGCCTCTTTGCAGCTACACAAAACAAAGCAACAAAGGTCAGGTTCCTGTCAAAACAAAAAGTTTTACAAAACCATAAAGATACCTCGGGAAGCAGGAGCGACTGATTGAGCCACGGGACTCGGGGGCCTGCTCACCCGGAGCGCCTCCTCGGTGCCCGGAGCAAAGGGCGGGAACCACCCGGTGAGCGCCATTAGCTCGGGGGAACGGAACCGCTCGCCAGCCTTACGGGCTTCCGACATCCCCGATATTTCTCTCACAAAGGGGAGCTCCGCTGCCCCCTCGTCCGCTGGAAATTCGGCCAGACGACCAAAGCGAAGAGGCGCCTCGCCAAAAGCGTCCGAGGTGACCCACACCCACGCCCGGCGGCTAGGCGGGTCACAATCTTTGACCAGCCTCACATTGCCCCGAGCACGGGCCATATGAAATCCCTGCTGCCCCGGCGCCGGGAAGACGGCGACTAGGTTACGGAAGTCGTCCACGGTCATGGCACGCTGCCTCTGGCAGTGCCACTCCATGAAACATGTAGCCAACAGGCGATAGAACGCCGGGCTCATCTGACATGCATGGACCCCTAGTCGGGTCAGGATCTACTGGACGATCGTGGGGAACGGGAGACGCAACCCGCAGACAAGACTCCCGATCGTCACGGCCGCATACCCGTCCCTGGGGTGAGAAGGCCTGTCCTTGGGAGCGGGTCTAAGCAATCCCACCAAGGGAGGGATGTTATACGTTTCCCGAAGCGTGCTGAAGACTCGGGAAGTGAGCGTGCTCACAGCATCGATTCCCTTGCAGTCTAAGCCGACGGGGGCGACAGAGTCGCCTACTCCGTACATACGAGTCCTCTCCAGCGATCGGGCATAAGTGTAGCCCGAAGCCTCCGCGGACTCGAGGGCCGGCCATGCTATCGCCGGCACCTTGCCATTATGTTTCTCCTTCCCCCTCGAGGGAGGAGCCTCCGAGTCCTCTTCAGGGCCATCCGAGCCCGACCCTTGGGGATCGTCGGAGTAAATCTCGTCC